>NC_031991.1:2199339-2419339 GCF_001879085.1 Nicotiana attenuata | reverse complement strand
AGCGAATATTCCTGGTGCAATGCTAACGGTTGTTGGATCTTCATACTGAAGTTTTGTTATTAATAAATTCCTGCACACAAAGAAAAATTATAAGTTTCAAAGTTTGATTTGCGCTGGCTAGGCTTCATCCTTTGCTTTGTATGAATCTTGCAACTTCTTACTTGATGCTGGGATTTGCAATAGCGTGTAATATTGTTCAAGAATAGCTAACATATGCCCATGCATTAGTCAAAGAAAATTTGATAGTATAAAAGAAAGTGATTGCCTTGCATTGAATATCAAAGTTTGGCTTTGAATCTACAACCTGTTGCTATAGCATTCTGGAATTTGTTGTTATGCTTGTAAAAAATACGTATGTCAGAATTTCATTTGCTGCTTTGCCAACGATGAGGATCCTTCTACAAAATCTACCCCAATTTTGGCTTTTGGGAAAAATTGAAATTTTATTATATTGGGACCGAACCCATATGGGCGCCTACGTATCCTGCTACTGACAGGAATCAGGTCACACGTAGTTCCTTTAAAAAAGTAAGGCATGATTACAAAATATAGCTACTCATAGGGTGCTTGCTGCAGAATGATAATGCCTACAAGATAGGGTGAACTAGTCTTGCCCTTTGTTCAGACGGCGTTTCTTCGGATGCCCGATCACGCTTGGTGTACTATTTGTGCTGCTGTTGTTGGTTGCATTTGAGATGTTTGCTCTAATTGGTAGGTGCACTCGTAATTTGTCAGCATCAATCATATTTTGAATCTTATGATTTAAAGCTAGGCATTCTTCTGTATCATGCCCTTGAGCGTTTGAATGATAAGCACAATACTAAGATATGTCGAATAATGGATGCGAAGGGTCGAAAATTCTTCCTTTTCTTGGGTGTATAATAGAGGCATTCCATCGAGCGAATATGCTAGAGATTGATTCAGTCAGAGGTGTGAAGTCGCGGGGCTTCCTTTTCTTTGATTGGTGAGAAGTGACTTGTGCTTGATGATGTTGATGTTGAATGCTTTGTTGGCGAGGAGGCTGGATATGCATGTTACGGGCATTAGATATGGCATGGTTTTTCAAGAGCTGGTGATCATGATGGCATTGCATAGTTATGGCAACTGAGGCATTTTCCTTCTCTTTACCTTTCCAATTTTCTAGCATCTCTGGTTGAAAAGCATGCTTGATAGTTTGCATGCTAACCTTTCCTTCTTTGATGATGCTTTCTAGGAAGTCCCCGACTCTAATCAAGTCTGAGAAATTAAGCACGTTCGCAGTAGCGAGCTTTTCATAATATATGCCATTTTTAATGTCAATGAAGATTGAGATCAACTCTTTCTCGGATAAAGGAGGGTGCACCTTCGAAGCTTCAACTCTCCACTGAATTGCATAATCCTGAAAAGATTCATGTGGCATTTTCTCTATTTTGTACAGGCTATGCATGTCTGGATCGACCCCAAGGTTGAACTCATATTTCTTCACAAAATCGTGAGCCATATCATCCCAGATGAGACATTTGCTAAAATCTTGTTTTGTATACCAAACAAGTACAGGTCCTGATAAGATTTGGATGAATAACATCATTCGAATGGCCTCATTGTGCCCAATACCATGTAATCTGCTATAGTAGTCCTTTAAATGAGCAATAGGATTTCCTTTCCCATTGAAAGTATTGAACTTTGGCTGCTGATACCCTAGCAGAAGTTCTATTTCTGGCTGCAAGCACAAGTCTTCATATCGTAAGACTTTAATAATTTCTTGACTGCAATTCTTCTCCAATCACTTTCTTCAGATTATGGAGATCTTTCTCCAAATTTTTGCGGCAAATCTGGTTGGTTTCTTTTTCAAGTCTCTTATACGAGCATACTGCTAGTTGGTTTTGCTTGTTCTCCTCAAATGGAGTTGTCGTTATGGGAAGTTGGGCATTAGGCATTATCATGACTTGATTGGGCTTACAGTTTGACGGCATTTGCATAGAGATTACATAAGTTGGAGTAGGGCAAGGAGATATGGTTAAGCAAATATTTCGCTTTGTGCTGGAAGCAGAGGTTGTGTTTGGAAGTAGGTCAAAAGTGTTTCCTAGATTAACCATCATATTTCTTTGTACCACATTCACCTTGGTACCATCAGTCTGTGCTTGCAACAGTTCCTTACTGGCAGTGAATTCTTCAAATTAATTTGCCATTATAGTCGCGTCCTTGATTCAGATTCGCGGCCAAAACGATGTTCAATGATAGGCAACCTTTTAAAGAAAGAATGCACTAAAATAATAAAGTATATGATTAGATAAAATAATCCATGATATAGTTAAGAAGGAGCCCTAAACTAGAAACAATAGCCTAAGTTGCAAAATGGATGGACGAGAATGACTTGTTATCTAGATGGCTCTAATGCTCGAGACTTGTTGACATCAAAATAAATTGATTTGAAGTTTCATGAAAGGTTGACTCGTGTCGAAATCAAAGCATTAGCTCTAGCATAGCTCCTTTTCTTTGCATGACCCTAGCATATTTCAAAAATTGCCCCAATATTTAGGAAGTTTTGATGACTACTCCATGGCATGGTGGTGTCACGACCCAAAATTCGCTAATCGTGATGGAACCTAACCCAACCCGCTAGGTAAGCTAACTAATAACTAACCGCTTTCAACAATGTTAATAAGTCAATTAAATAAAATAAATTATCTGGATCTATTACATTTCCCAAGGACTGATAGTAGAAATCATGAGCTTCTAAGAATAGAGTTTTCAAAGTTGATATGAATAAAATACATCTTATGTTTGAAAAGTACATAAACAGAATTTTTATAATCTAAGGCTACCGTGAACAAGAGGCAGCTACAGCAGGAATGCAGGTACGCTTTCAAATCCAGCATCCCTTGAACGCAGCAACGTCGGCATCCGGGATCTGCACGCAATGTGCAGGAAGTGCAGTATGAGTATAATCGACCCCATGTACTCAAAAAATAACAAACCTAACCTCAGGTTGAAAGCAGTGACGAGCTGGAATATAGGTAGGGTCCAACACCAGTAATCAAAAGCAGTTCATAATAGTGTAAAGCAAATAAATAAAGAAATAGCTCAGAGATAAAATGCTCAGCCTTTTCACAGTTTTTTCGAAGATAATTCTGCTTTTCAAGAATATCAGTGAAAACCCAAATCCTTTATCGAAATCATCAAAAATTATGAGAGAGTTTGAAAACTGAAATTTTCCTGAAAAATCCTTTCCACAATAAATAAAAATGTTTCATTTCCTTTCCAAAAGAAAGTGTGAAATACCCCTCTTTAACCACATATCAATGTGTGTAAAAAGTCATGAATGACGTGATACCGTACAGCATGAGGAAATTACATCTCTATGCCTGTATGTCATGTGCATGTCAATTGTGATGCGACTCGGCAATAAAACCATATGCATCCTCTCAAAGTATCAATTCACTTAGTCCTCCCAGTCACTCAGTCCTCATAGTCACTCAATCCTCCCAGTCACTCGGCACTGGGCACTCAGCACTCGCACTTAGTAGGTACCTGCGCTCACTGGGGGTGTGCAGACTCCGGAGGGGCTCCTTCAGCCGAAGCGCTATAACAAGCCACTCATGGACTCAGTCATAAATCAATAAAACATGTTGCGGCATGCAGCCCGATCCCATAAATATCCTCACAATCAGGCCCTCAGCCTCACCCAGTCCTGAATCAATAAAGCATGTTGGGCTTGCAGCCCGATTGTCACGACCCCAATCCCGGTCGTGATGGCGCCCAACACTAATGCTAGGCATGCCCGACCAATTTAAATACTCTCAACCCAAATACGCAATCCATTAACAAATAATACGATTAAAATAGCAAATATCAATGTTCCAATCCGAAACTAAATAAAATAGTATGGAAAATAATAACGAATATCCCAACATTCCCCAATAGATCTGGAGTCACGAGTCTACAGCCTCTAGATGTAACAGAGTAATATATCCATAGTAATAAAGAAGATATGGAAAGACAAATGAAATAAAGGGGAGGAGTCGGGTCCTGCGGACGTCAGGCAGCTACCTCAACAACTCCTGAAAATAACTTCACGAAAAACAGCAAACAGCTCCACTAAGTCTCTGGAGCACCTGAATCTGCACACATGGTGCAGGGAGTAAAGTGAGTACTTCCAACTCAGTGGTAATAAGAGTAAATAATAATTGAGAGGCAAGAAATCACGTAAGAGCACTCCATCATGCTATATAGGACAGTACAACCCTTTTTAGAAAACAGTAAGACCGTGAAAAATCCTTTTACAAAAGTCAAGCAAATGAATGCGTATTCAGATAATGCAAGTCCGCACATAAGTCAGCCCCTCGGGCACAGCACTCCACTAACAATTAACACCAGGGCGTCTGGTAAACAGTGCAAGAATTAGCATGAATGCCAATGAAATGAGAGTGCTGGATGTCATGACACGTAGTACAAACAGGAACTGATACATGAATGCAATGCAGTGCACATGAACGCTGCGACGCGCAGCCCGATCCATTTGGGTACCCGCGCTCACTGTGGGGGTTCAGATTCCGGAGGGGCTCCTACAGCCCAAGCGCAATATCATCATAGTATCGCTGCGGCGTGCATCCCGATCAATCCTCAGTCCAGAACATGCAAATGAGCCACTCGGGCAATGTCAAGTAATAGCTTTTAACTCAAAACATCAGAAAAATGCAATTTAAGTCTTTAAACTTTAACAATATGACTGCACATTTCAAAACAGGGTTTAACTCAGGACTAAAATCATTTAATTATCTAAGTGTCATGAAAACAGTGATAATAATCCCTAAAGGATTCAAATAATCGGCACGAAGCCCAAAACATGGCAATCAACCCAAATCACGATAGCATCAAGTAGGTTTCAGTCAATTACGCAGTAAAATCAACAACGGGACGGACCAAGTCGCAATCCCCAACGGTGCTCTACCCCACGCTCATACCTGGCGTGCAAGTCACCACAATACAGCACTATGATGTGCAAATCCGGGGTTTCAAACCCTCAGGATATCATTTACAAGTATTACTCACCTCGAACCGGTGAAATCTCTAGCTCTCGACTCCTTTACCCCTCAAACCGGCCTCCACACGCGTCGAATCTAACCAAAATCAGAGCGAATACATTACAATATGCCAAGGGAACAATACCCAATCGAAAACAACCAAGAAATAGCAGAAATCTCGAGACTAGCAAAACCCGAGCCCCGGGCCTGCTTCTCAAAAAATTACGAAATTCACATCACCGGATTCATCGTCTCGCCACGAGTCCATACATATAAAGTTCACCAAAATCGGAGTTCGTTTGACCCTCCAAATTCCATTTTACATCAAAATTCTCAAACCCTAACTTACCCCATTTTTACCCTTTAATTCCTTGGGTTTTCAGTGTTAATTCATGTTTATACACAATAATAACATAATCTAAGCCCAAGAATCCATACCTGATGATAGCCCTCGAAACCCTCTTCAAAAATCGCCCAAAATCTCCTTAGTCCGAAGTCCAAAATGTTGTTCTTTCAAAAATTCGCGAAGATGATTAATTTCACTTAACTGCCAGGCATTTCGCTTCTGCGGATCCAGTACCGCTTTTGCGGCTTCCGCTTATGCGGTCAACGTCCGCTTTTGCGGACCTTTCCTTTAAGGCAACCTTCCGCTTTTGCGGTCCCCAATCGCATCTGCGGGACCGCTTAAGCGATCCAATTTTCCGCTTCTGCGGAACCTGACCAGGGTTCCAAATTCCGCTCCTGCGAGGTCTAGCTCGCTTCTGCGAGGCCGCCTATGCGGTCCTCCTTCCGCTCCTGCGGAATCTGACAAGGGCCAAGACTTCCGCTTCTGCGCACCTTCCAATCGCTTCAGCGAGACCGCACCTGCGGTCCCATAACCGCAGGTGCGAAACCAACAGATACCAGCAAGGTTGAACCTGCAATTAACTCCAAAAACCTTCTGTTTAACCACCCGAATTCACCCCGAGGCCCCCGGGACCTCAACCAAAAACACCAACACATCCTAATACCTTATTCAAACTTGTTCCAACCCTCAACACACTTCAAACAACGCTAAAACCATCAAATCACATCGCATTCAAGCCTAAGTTTCTTAAAAACTTCCGAATTACGCATTCGATGAAAAACCCGATCAAACGATGTCCGAATGACCTGAAATTTTACACACATATCCAAAATCACCTAACAGAGCTACAACAACTCTCAGAATTCCATTCCGACCCTCGGATCAAAATCTCACCTATCAACCGGAATTCGCCAAAATACTAACTTCGCCAATTCAAGCCTAATTCTACACCGGACCTCCAAAATCAATTCCGATCGCACTCCTAAGTCACAAATCGTTTCCCGAAGCTAACCGAATCACCGAAAATCACATCCGAGCCTTCTAACTCATAAGTGAACGTCCGGTTGACTTTTCCAACTTAGGCCTTCCTTAAAAAGACTAAGTGTCTCATTTTTTATCAAAAGCAATCCAAATCAACTCTAACACACCACATACCGATAACGAAACATAAAGAAGCATAAAATGGGAGAAACGAAGCAGTAACACATGAGACGACGGGTCGGGTCGTCACATCCTCCCCAACTTAAACCATTGCTTGTCCTCGAGCGTACCCAGAGTTGTACTAGAAGCAACCCAATAGGTGAATAACCTTACCAAACATATACCCGGGGTGATCCCTCGTCACCCTACCTCGCATAGGTCCGATAACACAATATAGCTGAAATTTCACAGTCCATCTAAACCATAAACCGTAGAACCACATTGCACTTTCCGAAATCATACACAAGATCAGAACTTCACATCTATACCCAGAATAAACCCGCACCAACTGTAATAACCCATACCTGCAACCTCAGGTGAAATCATATGATATACCACATAATCCAAACACTCGAAGCGGTAGCCTCTATTCACAGCAGTCGCCCACAACAACCAAATACCGGTAGAAAACCTCTTATCAACTAAGGTCTTATTCCAACACTTTCATATACTGCCAACGATAAATGAAACATGCTATAAATCGTAACCATTTCTCATATCAACCATCCATGAAGCCGCTTCCCCTTTGACTAATACCACAATAGATTTCCGGGCTGAACCTCGATATTATCCTTCTAACAAGCTGAAATCAAATCTGTCCGTATTCATTAATGACTCCAACGATCACCTCGAATCCAACACACCACTCTGGTGACATGACACCTCAATGCAGGCCTAAGCCACAACTTGCATAATACACGCACCAATGAGGAACGGTCTGAACATACCCAAATCAGGACAAATGACTCAATCGAAAGAGCTGTACCTCAAGCTCATCAACACCATTACAACACAAGGCTGAGACCCCGTCTCACATCATAGAAATAGAGTACCTGAATCTACCCCAAAAGGTCATATCTCCACGTAGCCTCGCTACAATGCGCGATCCTGTCCAAACACTACTGCACATGAAACACCTCAAGTCACTATGCTCGAAATAGATAGCCACGCACAATTTGATGTCTGGAACCCAAGCAATTCATTACACCCACGGTGAAACAGATAACATACGACACGCAACCCGATAGGTCATAGCCAACACCCCATTTACCGAGCAACACTCAATTACTCTTTCCGCTCGACTTTCTCTATGAATCCTCAATAGAACCGCACCACATGTGCCCATATCCAACAAATCATGACGTCTCAACACACCGAAAAGCAACTCATAGCTCTCCTTAGATCACTAGCAAGCTCAATAACGATCGAATCAACCTACCCCTCATCAACATAATTCGGGGCCAACCAAGCTAACTCAAGATAAAAAACATAGCCACATCGGCTTGCCCACGAACTCAACACCAAGAAGCCTGAAGCTGCTCCTTCCACTACTATAACTCCTGTCGGAGCCTTACGATACGGTGCCCGGCACCAAATCAATACCGAATCCCCAATCTCGCCCGGCGACATGCCCGGCCATAAGAAACGCATCCGAAAAAGTCATCAATACCGGAACTGAATCAATGGTAGAAACCTCTGCATTGACATCCATCACGAATGCCCCATTAAGAAAAGAAATCCTTCTCAGCCGTCCGCTGCATCTTTTGAAGTACATACCACTCTGTAAGAACATAATCCAATGCACCTTGCCGCTCAACCCGTGGCATTTTCGGCCTAGCCCATAGCACAATAGTCTAGAATAACCCAACACTGAGACAACCAACCTACAATCCAATATCATATCCAAAATTTGGCATACCAAGCAAAGAAAGATCCACTCGGACCTCTAATTCCCAATAACCGCTAGACGGTGCCGATGCACACGATTTACAACAACTGCATAGCCTGAACACGAGAACTCCTAGTCTCCAACTCCATATAGCACACAAATCACTATATCTGATCCCAAATTGCGCCGTACGAATACATATCACACCTCAAGTACCCAATCATCCCACGAAAGGTATTCTAAAGTTTCCCTGTGCCATCAAACAAACTCAGAAATCAACAGTCGATCCCAAATGCCGCAACACTACCGAAGTATTATCAGTTTACATCACATTGCCCTTNTGTCCGAATGACCTGAAATTTTACACACATATCCAAAATCAACTAACGGAGCTATAGCAACTCTCGGAACTCCATTCCGACCCTCGGATCAAAATCTCACCTATCAACCGGAAGTCGCCAAAATACTAACTTCGCCAATTCAAGCCTAATTCTACACCGGACCTCCAAAATCAATTCCGATCGCACTCCTAAGTCACAAATCATTTCTCGAAGCTAACCGAATCACCGGAAATCACATCCGAGCCTTCTAACTCATAAGTCAACGTCCGGTTGACTTTTCCAACTTAATTCTTCCTTAAAGAGACTAAGTGTCTCATTTCTTATCAAAGCCAGTCCAAATCAACTCCAACACACCACATACCGATAACGAAACATGAAGAAGCATAAAATGAGGGAAACAAAGCAGTGACACATGAGACGACGGGTCGGGTCGTCACATCCTCCCCAACTTAAACAAACGCTCGTCCTCGAGCGTACCCAGAGTTGTACTAGAAGCAACCCAATAGGTGAATGACCTTACCAAACATATACCCGGGGTGATCCCTCGTCACCCTATCTCGCATAGGTCCGATAACACAACATAGCTGAAATTTCACAGTCCATCTAAACCATAAACCATAGAACCACATTGCACTTTCCGAAATCATACACAAGATCAGAACTTCACATCTATACCCAGAATAAACCCGCACCAACTGTAATAGCCCATACTCGCAACCTCAGGTGAAATCATATGATATACCACATAATCCAAACACTCGAAACGGTAGCCTCTATTCACAGCAGTCGCCCACAACAACCAAATACCGATAGAAAACCTTTTATTAGCTAAAGTCTTATTCCAACACTTCCATATACTGCCAACAACAAATGAAACACGCGATAAATCGTAACCATTGCTCAGATCAACCATTCATGAAGCCACTTCCCTTTGACTAATATCACAACAGATTTCCGGGCCATACCTTGATATTATCTCTCTAACAAGCTGCAATCAATTCTGTTCGTATTCATTAATGACTCTAAGGATCACTTCGAATCCAACACACCACTGGTGATATGATCACTCAATAGAGGCCTAAGCCACAACTTGCATAATACGCGTACCAACAAAGAAACGACCTGAATATACTCAAATCATGAAAATAACTCAAACAAAAGAGTTGTACTTCAAGCTCATCAGTATCATCACAACACAAGGCTGAGACCCCGTCTCACATCATAGAAATAGAACACCTGAATCTACCCCGAAAGGTCATAACTCAACGCAGCCTCGCTACAATGCGCGATCCTATCCAAACACTGTTACACATGGAGCACCTCAAGACACTGTGATCAAAATTCGACAGCCACACACAATTTGATTTCTGAAACCAAGGCAATTCATTGCACCCACGGTGAAATAAACAACATACGACACGCCACCTGATAGGTCATAACCCACACTCCATTCACCGAGCAACATCCGATTACTCTTCCCGCTCGACTTCCACTATGAATCCCCAATAGAGTGCCCATAACCAACAAATCATAACGCCTCACAGCACAGAAAAAGCAACTCATAGATCTCCCCAGATCACTAACAAGTTCAATAACGATCGAATCCACCTGTCCCTCAACAATACAACTCAAGACTAACCAAGCTAACTCAAGCTAAATACGTAGCCACATTGGCCTGCCAACGAACTCAATACCAAAGCCTGAAGCTGCTCCTTCCACTACTATAACTCCTGCCAGAGCCGTACGATACGGTGCCCGGCACCAAATAAATACCGAAATCCGCCATCTCGCCCGGCGACATGCCCGGCCACAAAAAACGCATCCGAAAAGTCACTCAATACCGGAACTGAATCAATGGTAGAAACCTCTGCACTGACATCCATCACGAATGCCCCATTAAGAAAAGAAATCCTTCTCAGCCGTCCGCTGCATCTTTTGAAGTATATACCACTCTGCAAGAACATAATCCAATGCACCTTGCCGCTCAACCCGTGGCATTTTCGGCCTAGCCCATAGCACAATAGTCTAGAATAACCCAACACTGAGACAACCAACCTACAATCCAATATCATATCCAAAATTTGGCATACCAAGCAAAGAAAGATCCACTCGGACCTCTAATTCCCAGTAACCGCTAGACGGTGCCGATGCACACGATGTACAACAACTGCATAGCCTGAACACGAGAACTCCTAGTCTCCAACTTCATATAGCACTCAAATCACTATATCTGATCCCAAATTGCACCGTACGAATACATATCACACCTCAAGTACCCAATCATCCCACGAAAGGTATTCTAAAGTTTCCCTATGCCATCAAACAAACTCAGATATCAACAGTCGATCCCAAACGCCGCAACACTACCGAAGTATTATCAGTTTACATCACATTGCCCTTTTACTGGAACATATACCCCCGTCGAATCACTATGGTTGGCAATACCATTTTCCTTAATCATTTGAAGATCGATTCTTTAATCACCTGCAGCTGCCCGTGTTGTTTAAGAATTTAATGACTTTCCATTATGAACAGAACCGTAACCTTACACACACAAATCCCAATCCTCCACCACATATCGCATATACCATACCACACTAGTATAACATGAGAACTCCATCTCCCTTCCTAGCCACAAACATCTACGTACTCCACTAGTCAAGAACTCTCCATCAATCCCATCAAGAAGAGAAATCATTACACATTCCATGCTTCGCATGCCCATAGGCAATTTATACGTCTCTAAACCACGGTAAAACTTATCAAGAACTCTCCCCCAATTCCATTGCACAAGCTAAACTGCCAGGACTGAATCCTTCTACCCGAACCAAGCTAAGCAAGCTATCAAAACTCAAGAGCCTTGCTGCACAACACCGGTAAAAGCTCATTACCTTGAACACATACGAAGAATTAATCATATCTTTACCATACCGATTCGGTCTACTATCAAGCTATTCCATCTATCTAATTCTCCTTTTTATTCATCATCCACTTGATATTTCTTCCTCGTTGTAGCATCACAATGCCTCAATCCAGGCTTACCACACGAGACTCGCACATAAGACCACACTATCTCAGACCCATAGGCCACTGAATACTCTCTCAATTGTTTCCCGGAAATACCACACTCCCGAATGCTTTACTCTGAAGAACTTTCTGCGAGTCTAAATTCGCTTCCTTTACTTTCCAGGTACCGACACATAGGATCCCATGATCAACATAAAAATACCACAAGTCTTGACATTTTCTATTGAAGCACTGTCTTTAGTCACATGCACCACCTTAAAACACCTGAGTGCTACATGTAGATTCTTGAACACATTAAAACCATTCTCGAGAGTCATTCTCTCTTATTCATCTGCAAATTACCTGATTTAACGAACAAAACCACTCGTGCTTTATTGACACTCCGATACCGTAAAATGAGACCCTCATCCCAATACAACCAAGCAACTTCCTGCTCTATGCACCGAGCATTCTTTACCAACAACAACTCTAGACATTCAGAAATTATCATACCCTATGGGACATATAAATAGCCTTTGTCGAAATTTTGCTTCACTCGCCCATCCTCGGCTTAATTTCTGCAACTAGAACCGATTCGCCAGCATACCTCGAGACGTAACCAACATATCACATAACCGTGCAATCAGCTAATCAACAGCAACCTCCCCAACTTGGCTCGAAGCCATATATCAAGACACACTTAACAACTCATAACACTTTTACTCTAATGATGCCACAATGTCATAGTGAGATTAAACTCAAATCATCTACAAGTTTGTGAAAACACAGATCATCTAGTACTGTAATCCCCTACAAATCTCGCATTCATCCCCACATCAGTTGAGCCCACCCTCTAGAGCGACCCAAATTTATCAACTTTCAACTCGTACTTTTCAATTACACATGAGATCTTCTAATAATACACATAAGAATCGTACCACTTAAGAACACTCTGCAGGAGATAATCCACCTGCTCCACCTCAATTTAGTATTTCAGCACACCTTCCACTATCACATACGTTACGCGGTCAATTTAGTCTTCCTGCGTCTGAACTCATACCGCCACATGTAATGCACTTTTCTTACCAACTAGGAGGCACGAAAATATTCTTCACGCGCCCTTAATTCGGGATACACATCAATCACAATAGGAATCGAACACTTAACAGTTCATCTATTTTCCAACAGACCTCTTCGTCACTACCGAGTCATATAGGTACATCTCACAATTCTAACATACTCAGCACATGGATATCCAACCGCCATTCCGGCTAATAAGGACATTACCGAACATATTAGTTCAAAACACTTGCTCACACAATCAGCACCTCAGTGCTCAAGCCATAGGCAAAGATCCGGCCTCAAGTCCTCCAGATTGGCCCAACATACTCACGAAGATTACATCTCTCCCCTCGATCGGGAATCACAAACCATCAAGGCACATATAATACTGAGCGCTCACGTGCGCATACAGACGTGTGGAAGGAATTTCAAGAGTTATATCTCAAGCTGAATCAAGTACGCACGATAAGAATTCCAAGAATGGGAAGTTTTCCTAAAGGTTCTGCAGCCTCTCGAGGATAAATACAGACGTCTCTGTACCGATCCGCGAGACTCTACTAAACCTGCTCATGACTCGTGAGACCTAGTAACCTAGGCTCTGATACCAACTTGTCACGACCCCAATCCCGGTCGTGATGGTGCCCAACACTAATGCTAGGCTAGCCCGACCAATTTAAATACTCTCAACCCAAATACGCAATCCGTTAACAAATAATACGATTAAAATAGCAAATATCAAGGTTCCAATCCGAAACTAAATAAAATAGTATGGAAAATAATAACGAATATCCCAACATTCCCCAATAGATCTGGAGTCACGAGTCTAGAGCCTCTAGATGTAACAGAGTAATATATCCATAGTAATGAAGAAGTCTAGGATTTGGAAAGACAAATGAAATAAAGGGGAGGAGTCGGGTCCTGCGGACGTCAGGCAGCTACCTCAACAACTCCTGAAAATAACTTCACGAAAAACAGCAAACAGCTCCACTAAGTCTCCGGAGCACCTGAATCTGCACACATGGTGCAGGGAGTAAAGTGAGTGCTTCCAACTCAGTGGTAATAAGAGTAAATAATAATTGAGAGGCAAGAAATCACGTAAGAGCACTCCATCATGCTATATAGGACAATACAACCCTTTTTAGAAAACAGTAAGACCGTGAAAAATCCTTTTACAAAAGTCAAGCAAATGAATGCGTATTCAGATAATGCAAGTCCGCACATAAGTCAGCCCCTCGGGCACAGCACTCCACTAACAATTAACACCAGGGCGTCTGGTAAACAGTGCAAGAAGTAGCATTTATGCCAATGAAATGAGAGTGCTGAATGTCATGACACGTAGTACAAACAGGAACCGATGCATGAATGCAATGCAATGCACATGACCGCTGCGGCGCGCAGCCCGATCCATTTGGGTACCCGCGCTCACTGTGGGGGTTCAGACTCCGGAGGGGCTCCTACAGCCCAAGCGCAATATCATCATAGTATCGCTGTGGCGTGCATCCCGATCCATCCTCAGTCCAGAACATGCAAATGAGCCACTCGGGCAATGTCAAGTAGGTTTCAGTCAATTACGCAGTAAAATCAACAACCGGGACGGACCAAGTCACAATCCCCAAGGGTGCTCTACCCCACGCTCATACCTGGCGTGCAAGTCACCACAATACAGCACTATGATGTGCAAATCCGGGGTTTCAAACCCTCAGGATATCATTTACAAGTATTACTCACCTCGAACCGGTGAAATCTCTAGCTCTCGACGCCTTTGCCCCTCAAACCAGCCTCCACGCGCGTCGAATCTAACCAAAATCAGAGCGAATACATTACAATATGCCAAGGGAACAATACCCAATAGAAAACAACCAAGAAATAGCAGAAATCTCGAGACTAGCAAAACCCGAGCCCCGGGCCCGCTTCTCGAAAAATTACGAAATTTACATCACCGGATTTCTCGTCTCACCACGAGTCCATACATATAAAGTTCACCAAAATCGGAGTTCGTTTGACCCTCCAAATTCCATTTTTACATCAAAATTCTCAAACCCTAACTTACCCCATTTTTACCCTTTAATTCCTTGGGATTTCAGTGTTAATTCATGTTTATACACAATAATAACATAATCTAAGCCCAAGAATCCATACCTGATGATAGCCCTCGAAACCCTCTTCAAAAATCGCCCAAAATCTCCTTAGTCCGAAGTCCAAAATGTTGTTCTTTCAAAAATTCGCGAAGATGATTAATTTCNTCAACTCAAGAAATCATTGGAATTGAGAAGAGTTATGAACATCAACAGGTAGATTCAGTAATTCTTTACTAGAACTTGCTCAGAATGTTTGTCAAGGCGAAATAATAGTTGACACTAATTTCTGAAAAACGATTAGGCTTTCTTTGATTTCTACTTTTTGGCCTGAAAATGCAACCAAAAAAAAATGTATCCCTAGTACCCAACTTTGAAGCCTATAAACCATTCTTTCTTGCCACACCACAATCTGAACTAGCAAATTATAGGTACCCATGTATATGTAATTACTTCTTCCTAATTGTTTCTCTTCAGCTGAAAATTCAATGATGGAGCTCATAAAAAAAAATTGGCGACAGAAAAGGCAAAACAGCAGTATACATATTGTCACGACCCAATTTCCAAACCCGGTCGTGATGGCGCCTCTCGTGAAGACAAGGCAGCCAACTAACCCAAATCGTCTCTTTAACATTTATTAAACATAAACGAATAGGTGAATATAGCTTAACGACAATAATAACCAGTATGTACAACCCAACACAACCCGACCGGGGAGTCACAAGTCACAAGCGTCTAAAGAAACCTGAACACAACTACAGGGCCAATAATAATATATAAGGAAAAATCCTAGAAATCAAAAGACAACATCCGGTGCCGCGAACACTGGCGGTCACCTTACTCAGCTACAATAGCCATACCTTCAATCAGCTAATAACCCGCTACCGGGTGAACAATCCCTGCAACTGCACGCGAGGTGCAGGGAGTAAAGTGAGTACTTCCAACTCAGTGAGTAATAAGAGTAAATAATAACTGAGAGGCAAGAAATCACGTAAGAGCACTCCATCATGCTATATAGGACAGTACCACTCTTTGAGAAAACAGTAAAACCGTGAAAATCCTTTAGAAAATATCTGGCTCAGTTTAAAACCTCTTTTGAAAACATCCTTTTCCAACAGTCAAGCAAATGAACGCATAATCAGATAGTGCAAGTCAGCACATAAGACAGCCCCTCGGGCACAGCACTCCACAAACAGTTAACACCAGGGCGTCTGGTAATCAGTACAAGAAGTAGCATGGATGCCAATGATATGAGAGTGCTAAATGTCATGACACGTAGTACAAACAGGAACCAATGCATGAATGCAATGCAATGCATATGACCGCTGCGGCGTGCAGCCCGATCCATCCTCAGTCCAGAACATGCAAATGAGCCACTCGGGCAATGTCAAGTAATAGCTTTTAACTCAAAACATCAGAAAAATGCAATTTAAGTCTTTAAACTTTAACAATATGACTGCACATTTCAAAACTGTGTTTAACTCAGGACTGAAGTCATTTAACATGCTAAGTGTCATGAAAACAGTGATAATAATCCCTAAAGGATTCAAATAATCGGCACGAAGCCCAAAACATGGCAATCAGCCCAAATCACGATAGCATCAAGTAGGTTTCAGTCAATTACGCAGTAAAATCAACAACCGGGACGGACCAAGTCACAATCCCCAACGGTGCTCTACCCCACGCTCATACCTGGCGTGCAAGTCACCACAATACAACACTATGATGTCCAAATCCGGGGTTTCAAACCCTCAGGATATCATTTACAAGTATTACTCACCTCGAACCGGTGAAATCTCTAGCTCTCGACGCCTTTGCCCCTCAAACCAGCCTCCACGCGCGTCGAATCTAACCAAAAACAGAGCGAATACATTACAATATGCCAAGGGAACAATACCCAATCGAAAACAACCAAGAAATAGCAGAAATCTCGAGACTAGCAAAACCCGAGCCCCGGGCCCGCTTCTCGAAAAATTACGAAATTCACATCACCGGATTCCTCGTCTCGCCACGAGTCCATACATATAAAGTTCACCAAAATCGGAGTTCGTTTGACCCTCAAAATTCCATTTTTACATCAAAATTCTCAAACCCTAACTTACCCCATGTTTACCCTTTAATTCCTTGGGTTTTCAGTGTTAATTCATAATTATACACAATAATAACATAATCTAAGCCCAATAATCCATACCTGATGATAGCCCTCGAAACCCTCTTCAAAAATCGCCCAAAATCTCCTTAGTCCGAAGTCCAAAATGTTGTTCTTTCAAAAATTCGCGAAGATGATTAATTTCACTTAACTGCCAGGCATTTCGCTTCTGCGGATCCAGTACCGCTTTTGCGGCTTCCGCTTATGCGGTCAATGTCCGCTTTTGCGGACCTTTCACTTAAGGCAACCTTCCGCTTCTGTGGTCCCCAATCGCATCTGCGGGACCGCTTAAGCGATCCAATGTTCCGCTTCTACGGAACCTGACCAGGGTTCCAAATTCCGCTCCTGCGAGGTCTAGCTCGCTTTTGCGAGGCCGCCTATGCGGTCCTCCTTCCGCTCCTGCGGAATCTGGCAAGGGCCAAGACTTCCGCTTCTGCGCATCTTTCAATCGCTTCAGGGAGACCGCACCTGCGGTCCCATAACCGCAGGTGCGAAACCAACAGATACCAGCAAGGTTGAACCTGCAATTAACTCCAAAAACCTTCCGTTTAACCACCCGAATTCACCCCGAGGCCCCCGGGACCTCAACCAAAAACACCAACACATCCTAATACCTTATTCAAAATTGTTCCAATCCTCAAAACACTTCAAACAACGCTAAAACCATCAAATCACATCGGATTAAAGCCTAAGTTTCTTAAAAACTTCCGAATTACGCATTCGATCAAAAACCCGACCAAACGATGTCCGAATGACCTGAAATTTTACACACATATCCAAAATCACCTAACGGAGTTATAGCAACTCTCGGAATTCCATTCCGACCCTCGGATCAAAATCTCACCTATCAGCTGGAATTCGCCAAAATACTAACTTCGCCAATTCAAGCCTAATTCTACACCGGACCTCCAAAATCAATTCCGATCGCACTCCTAAGTCACAAATCATTTGCCGAAGCTAACCGAATCACCGGAAATCACATCCGAGCCTTCTAACTCATAAGTCAACGTCCGGTTGACTTTTCCAACTTAGGCCTTCCTTAAAAAGACTAAGTGTCTCATTTCTTATCAAAACCAATCCAAATCAACTCCAACACACCACATACCGATAACGAAACATAAAGAAGCGTAAAATGTGAGAAACGAAGCAGTAACACATGAGACGACGGGTCGGGTCGTCACACCGATCCCATAAATATCCTCACTATCAGGCCCTCGGCCTCACTCAGTCATCAATCTCTCCAGTCTCTTGGGCTCTCAATGTTATGAAACTAGCCCGACAAAAACGATATGATGTATCAACAAATAACAATTGAGACTGAGATATGATATGAATGCATGAATATGACTGAGTGCGAAATATCAATAAAATCAGTGAGATGACAGCAAGAAACGACCACTATGGGCCCCAGCAATATCAGCATAAAGCCTAAACAGGATATCTAGCATGATGTACACCTCAATTACTTTAACACATGGTGAAAAACACAGATCTCAACAAAGTAGGGCCACTCTACAGTGCCATAAAGACAACAGAGTCACAATTCATAGGGTGCACACCTACACGCCCGTCACCTAGCATGTGCGTCACCTCAACATCAATCACATAGCACGTAAACACTAAGTTTAGAAGAGTTACTTATCTTAAACAATCTGATTCCTAGATCGAGCAAGCCAAGGGATGCTCCAAGAATGCCATCACACGCGTAGCGACCTCCAAACGGCTCAAAACTAGCCAAAAGCAACTCAAATACATCAGATAAAGCCCAAGGAAGCAATTACAATTGATAAAGATCGAATCCTAAGTCAAATCCAAAATCCGGCCAAAAATCACACCCGAGCCCACGCCTCAAAACTCGACAAAACTCACAAACTCCGACAACCTATTCAGTTACGAGTCCAAGCATACTAGATTCACTCAAATCCGACTCCAAATCGGTGTTCAAACTCAAAAATTCATATTATGAAAATTTAGGTCAAAACCCCCAATTTTCCTCTTTAAATTCATCAACCAAAAGCTAAAATCGAAGATAGATTCATGAAATATAACCAAGGCTGAGTAGAGAACACTTACCCCAATCCCTGTGATGAAATTTGCTCCAAAATCGCCTCAATCCGAGTCCCACATCTCAAAATATGAAGAAAGAACAAAACCCTCAATTTTATAACTCTGCCCAACAATTTCACATGTGCGGACACTTTAGCCGCATCTGCGCACTCGCTGGTGCGCACCCAAATATAGCTTCTGCGCTGCCAACCGCATCAGTGCTCAACCTACCACACTTGGGCCTTCGCGGATGCAAAGAAAATCTCCGCTTCTGTGAGCCCCTCCTCCCAGCAATATTTCCGCTCCTGCGGCCATCGCAGATGTGCAAACCAGCCGCATGTACGGTCACACCAGAACCAGCAACCACCAGCCTTGGCCAAAATCTCCAAAATGCTCCGAACCTTGCCTGAAACTCACCCGAGCCCCTCGGGACCACATCCAAACATGCCAACAAGTCGCATAGCATCACAGAGACCTACTCAAGCCTCAAAACACACATAACAACATCGAAACAGCGAATCACACCTCAATTCGAAATCAATGAACTTGAAACTTCAAACTTCCACAACCGATGCCTAAACCTATCAAATAACGCTCGATTGACCGCAAAGTTTGCACACAAGTCACATTGGACATTACGGACCTTCTCCAACTTCCGAATTCAGAATCCGACCCCGATATCAAAAAGTCCATTCCGGTCAAACTTTTCAAAATTCCAACTTTCGCCATTTCAAGCCAAATTCCACTATGGACCTCCAAATCACAATCCGGACGCGCTACTAACTCCAAAATCACCCAACGGAGCTGACGGAACCATCAGAAATCCAATCCGAGGTCAAATACTAAAAAGTCAAACTTGGTCAAACTTTTTAAATTTAATGCTTCAAGTTGAGGATCATCCTTCCAAATCAATTCCGAATAACCTGTAAACCAAAATCGACGATTCACGTAAGTCATAATACATCATGCGGATCTACTCATGCCCTCAAACAATCGAGCGGAGTGCAAATTCTCAAAACGACCGGTCGGGTCGTTACAGATGGCTTATGCAAGCATACTCAATGTCTTCAAAGATGATCAATTTGCATTAAAAAATCCTCCTCAGTTTCCTTCTCTGAGGGAAAATAAAAAATTTGCTATATGGAGACCGAGCCTTATATAGACTGCTTACATATCCCTCTACGGTAATCAGGTCAAATATAGTTCCAAATACATAAAGGAGAAGTTTATAAAAATGTGATCGAAACCCGATGATTGCGTACGTACCCCACCATGAGAATCAAGTCAGACGTAGTTTATTGCAAAAAAGAAAATTACTACAAAATGCCTAATTAAGGGAAGGTGGGTGGGGAATGATAGTCTTTTAGATTCTGTGATTTTGTTAATCATGCTTCTTTTTCATACACATTGTTGGCAGCTTAGAATGTCATTTATAGTAAGAAAGAGTGCAGATTTAAAAAAACTGGACATCACACACACAAGCAGTTGTGCGAATTAGAGAGTAGCCTTTTTCGTTTGACGAGTTCAAAGATCGGCTATCATTTCCTTGACGCCATCAATTTGTTGCTCCATTTGTGCCACTTTTGCTTTAAGCTTAGCAATCTTATCTTGGTATGATTCTGTTTTCTCGCCAGCAGCTTCGTCTTCAACTAAGTCAATCACTACGATTTGGTCGGCCATATAGTCCTTGAAGTTGTGTTGCTTTGATGTTCAACTCAAGTCAACCTCTTTTGGAAAAAAGATATATCTAGTCACTATGGAATATATAAATATTGAAGGCTAAGGGTAGAATATTTGGGAATGTGTGCCTAAGATACCAACGAGATCGGGTCTTATAATGTTGTGTTTAAGAGAGGCCAAAGATGGGTGATTTTGACATTAAAAAAATAATTTGTTGGTATTTGAATATAGACAAGCTCGGGATCAAAATAATTAATAAGGATATGGAAGTTCATTGACATGAAAAACAATCTAAAATCAATATTATTAGCATTGGCAAATCAAATAATTGTCGAGGCCAGGGAATATGGTGTCAACCATTTTGAGACTTATGGGATAGTACTTCGACTCACGTGCCAAAACATCGAACTAACGGGTGTGTGAAGATTAATCTCGACGGCCCGAAATAAGACGATATAGACACTTGAATTGAATAGGTGAAAATTTTAGAATAATTTGGTGATGCAAACTGACCAAATAGTGGCCTTTTATTGCTCGGTAGATTGCGCAAGTTTGGACATCTACCAACTTATAAATGAGAATTGGCATGAAGGTTGAAGCTCTAAGACATAGATCGAATGCTAAATCGATTATATGAAACATGAAGCTACGAGACAAGTATTTTATGTTGTTGAAAATACAAGATTACGTCGGAATTAAAAAAAAATTTAAGACAGGATTGAAAATTATGTGAGGCACGGCTGGAAATATTAAAAAACTATGTAACTATATTTGTAATAAAACAACATGAATAAAATTTACACACATAGTGAAGAAGATGCTATTGTTATTTAAAGAAAATCATTAAGGCTAGTTTAAGGCACGAATATCGAGGAATTTTATTATCCAAGAACGACGATAAATCAAGCTTGTATTGATAAGAATTGAAGTGCAAAATATCCTATTTTATAAATAAAATCCATACCCAAAGAATAAAATGATATCTTAATTGGACACTGAGAATTGGAATGGACCTAAGAGAAATATGAGCCTAAGTATATACCTAAATGGTGCTCTAAAATTGTTAAAGAATGCTAAGCACAGAATAATTGGTGATAATCATTATTATTAATTCGTGAAGATGATATAAAAATGAGTTAAAAAATATATATGAAGAAATAAAGTAATTTAAATAAAGATGTAAGCAAGTGAGATGGTCAACGCTTTCTTCTTCTGAAAAATAGCAAATGATGTTAGTAAAAATCATAAAGTTAAGTAAGCAACATAACAAGTAGCAAGTAAGCAAGCAAAGCATGTGACACATTCCAAAGCATAACAAATAATTGTGTGTCCTAATAAACGGGGGACCTCTTTGTGCCTGAGGTAGGCCTAGCATGTATTTGAAAGATAAATATATCATTATGCATCATCCCATTAACTAAAAAACTCTATTTTTCTAAAAGAAAATGAAGTACATTTATTGCGTAAACCCCTTTTTAATTACGTAAAACATTAAAAGGAAGTACAATAAAAGGTATATTCGTTATGTATAAACTTCTCGTTGATTATGTCATTTTAAAATTTTATACATATCATAGAAAAGTTGGTCACATTTACCTAGGAATTAATTAATTGCAGATTTTCCGCATAATTGGCATGTTCACCCTTCAGATAATGCGCATATACGTGATAAGGTGTCACTTGGGGTTGAAAACCCACTTGGATATTTAGGTAAGGTTAACTAACGGATTTAATACACCTCGGATATTAAATCATCAAAGCTTAGAATGATGCATGCTCTTAGAAGAGTTTTGGTTTAGCTCTATCTTAGTTTGGCTAAGAGTGGGTTTTTCTAGACTGGTCTGCCCCAAGTGGATAACTTGAGAGTGGAAAGCTCGTGACTGTCAACTGCACCACTGATCGCCTTACCCACGAACTTTCCTTTAAAGGGTGTTTTGAGTAGTGCATGGCTGCAAACCACGTAACCGCTAGGTGTATGCATTGTGTAAATTTTCCAGGAGTGAAGGAAGTGAAACGCAATGACAGTTTATATAAAGCAATAAGAATAAATAAAAAATTCCTATAAGGCAGTTTATCACGTAAAAGCAATTCAAATAAGCGTCATAAACAAACACAAACACACAAATCAATTTTATTATTAACCTAAGTTTGTTATGGTTTAAAACCTAGAATCCCCAGTAGAGTTGCCAAGCTGTTATACCCTATTTTAAACTGATTAAAGTAAGGTACAATATATAGATAATTTCGTGTTTGATTAAAGTTAAAGAGTCGCCACCTAATTAATTATGGTGAATTAGGACACCTAATATTGATTAAAGTTGAAATCTGTTTATGGTCTACTTAACCTAAAGATTCTAGGTAATGGTTCAATTAATCTAAAGGGGAGCTTTTTAAGGCACCCTTTAAGATCCAAATTAAATGGTTAACCGACCGAACTTAAATTAGTTAATTAAGGCTAAGGCTAAATATAAGTAATAAAAGGATTAGCAAATAATGAAATACTCAATTTTAGTAAGCACGCTGGTACTTGTTAAAATATAGAAGTGATTAAGTCAAAAGACACTCAATGAATTAGTTCCATAAGTCTAAAGAAAATAGAAATCCTAAGCATGTTATAACGACCCGACCGGTTATTTTGAGCTCTAGTGCGTAGTTCGACGGTTTAAGGCTATAAGCAGCTTCACTTCAGGTATTATGACTTGTACGCATGGTAGAAATTGAATTCCGGGAATTTTGGAGTTGATTTGGAAAGAAAATTCTCATTTCGAAAGCTTTAAGTTGGAAGAATTGACTAAGGGTTGATTTTTGAGTAAACGACCTCGAAATCAGGATTTGAAGGTTCCAGCAGGTTCGTATGATGATTTTGAACTTGGGCGTATGTCCGAATCAACTTTTGGATAACCCGGGAGCATTTCGACGCCTATTGTGAAAGTTGGCGTTTTGGAAGAATTTCATAAGTTTGGGTTGAAGTGCATTTCAGTGTTATCGATGTCCGTTCGGGATTCCGAGTCTGGGAATAGCTCCATATGGTGATTCTGGCATTGGGAGCACGAACGAAAGTGGATTTGGAGGTCCGTAGGTCATTTTAGAGTTATTTGGCTAAAGTTAGAAATTTGAAAGTTTTTGAAAAATTTGACAGGAAGTGGACTTTTTGATATCGGGGTCGGATTCCAATTCCGGAAGTTGGTATAGGTCTGTAATGTCGAATATGACTTGTGTGCAAAATTTGAGGTTAATCGGACGTGATTGGATATGTTTCGGCATCGAATGTAAAAGTTTGAAGTTACAAAGTTCATAAAGCTCGAATTGGGGTGTGATTCGTGATTTCGACGTTGTTTGACGTGATTAGCCTCTATCAGGTCTGCATTATGGTTTGGGACTGGTTGGTATGATTGGTCGGGGTCCAGGGGGTCTCGGTAGATTCCGGAGGGTTAACGGATCAAATTTAGAATTTGAATAAGGAATGAAGAAGCTGCCTTCTGGTGTAACCACACCTGCGAGGCTTGGGCCGCAGGTGCGGAGCCGCAGAAGCAGCCATGGTATCGCAGAAGAGGAATTGGATTGGGCTTGGCTGCGGGCGCAGGTGCGATGCAACTCCCGCAGAAGAGAGACCACAATAGCAGTCGGGGCTCCACAGAAGCGAGACCGCAGGAGCGGACGTGGTGGAGTTTAGCTAAGACCGCACCTGCGATGGGAATTTCTGTAGGTGCGGAGCCGCAGAAGCGGCAGGTGGACCGCGGGTGCGAGAGGTCGGGCTGGGCAGTGTGTTCTTTAAAAACGAGTTTTGGCTCATTTTCCACACATTTTCACTTTGGTAGGGCGATTTGGGAGTCTTTGAAGAGAGGGATTTCATCATCAATTATGAGGTAAGTTAATCCCACCTCTTGTAAGTTAAATGCATGGTTTTATTGTGGATTTAAGCATGAAAATTTGTAGAAATTATGGGATTTGGAAGAAACCTAGAAATGTATAATTTTGAATTTTGGCCACGAAATTGGACATGGAATTGGGGATAGATTACATATTTGAGTTCGTGAGGCTATGGGTAAATTTATTTTCGAAAATTTTCGGAATCCGGGCACGTGGGACCGAGGGTGATTTTATCGACTTTTCGATGGGGATTAGAAATTATTATAAATTGAATTGTTATAAGTATTTGAATATATTTTCACTGGTTTGCCCATTATTTGGCTAGTTTTGGAGCGTTGGGCATCAGTTTGAGTCGTCGGAAGGGCTTGTAAGCCGGTTATGGAACTTCGGAGCGTGGTAAGTCTCCTTTCTAACCTTGTAAGAGGGAATTATCCCCATAGGTGAAGTAATTAAATATGTGCTCCTATTTGTGGGGGCTACGTATGCACGAGGTGACGAGAGTCCGTGCGTAGCTACTATTATGCTTAAGTCCGGATAGTCTAGGACCCAAAAGCATGCTTTACTTGTATATTTGAAATCTTGTTGTCAAATTTAAAATGCTTAAAATATATTGAACGTGTAAACAAATTTTTAAAAGGTTTAACATCGTTTTCTTGACTTTTAAAAGAGAAATTGCCTTTTCTTGGATAATTGCTCCTTGATGAATTCTTGCCGAACGCTTCGGTAGATTAAATAGATGCATCTATGGTTCGTGCCATTCGACCCTCTGGCAGTGCACAATTTCAATATTTGTTGGATCGGGCCGTACGATGTCGGCATGATTTACGCATGCTTGTATTTCTTGCCTTGAAGCTTATAAATAATGATATTGCCTCCCTCGTCTGAGGTAAATTGATAAATAATAGAAATATGAACTTGAAAATATCTTATTATTAAAAGGATTGTTTATTTGCATCATGATTCCTTGAGTTTACTGCCATTTTTTAATAAATGCACGACTTCTTATATTATTGGACCACTAGTAAGTGTAGAAGTCGACCTCTCGTTGCTACTTCTTCGAGATTAGACGGGATACGTACTGGGTATGCGTTGTTTTCGTACTCATACACTTGCTCTGCATTTTTGCTGCACAGGCACATGTACGTCTAGTGGCCTTGTTGGGCGCAGCAGCATGGTTAATACGGAGACTTAGGTAAGCCGCATCTCTCGAGACGACCCGCAGCCAGCAGAGTCTCTTTCAGAGTATTGTATTTCTTTTCTGTCCAATTATATTCCGGACAGTTATCGTATTGCACATTATTTCCTAAAAATTGCTCAAGCACTTGTGAGACCGGGTTCTAGGATGACTATGGGATTATTCAATATTTAAGTTTGTTAAAGACATCATTATTTATTCAGTGAAATTCATTATTTATTGTTTAATTGTAAGGAACAAGAAATAATTTCAAAAATAATAAAATGAGAATTTAATTAACTTTTTGGTGTTAACTTGCCTGACAGTGGTGTCCGACGCCATCACGGCCTTTAATGGATTTTGGATCATGACACATGTCAAGTGCGATTTCAGTCTTGTATTGTTTAAAGAAAACTAGTTTTTGACTAGAAGTAATTTGAAACACAAAGATATTAAAATTCAACCGAACAAGAGAGTGAATTTCAAATAGCTTTGTAGGTGACTTGGAAAACAAACATGCATTGACTAGCACTTTTATAAAAAAGAAAATTAAGCATGAAGTAAAGTAGAAATATTTTCCATGTGAAATGTTAAGCTAATTTTAAAGGACTTCTTAACTAGAAAGAGGCATTGACAATTTGGATCAATTTTAGCTACTGATTTTGAACGACTAAGCTTAAGAATGTTATTCCATACAACCGAACGAGCTTGACTATAACCAGAATAAGATCATGTAAGTAGTTAAATATATAGCACAAAAGCAAAGTTAGCTAATTGCGATAGAAGTAAAGATGTGCAGCCATCGTTTTTTCCCTCTCTTCTTCTCCTTTCTTTTTTCGAGAGCCTAAATATACTTTAGGAGTAGAAGAGAAAATGAAGGGGTGTGCAGGCTTCATGTCTAGCAGCTGCTTCGTGTTCCGCATTGAAACTCCTTGCGGCTCCGGTGTTCATGCAAAAAATAGAGAAGAAAATAAACTAGTTAGAGAGGAGAATCTAAATATTTACAGCACACAGGTTGTGAATACAACGAGGTCCATATCACTTAATTCATATCCATACATACTCAGAATGCACTAGTCAGAATTTTGACAATAACATATGATTAAATTTCTTGCCTCAAACTTTAAGTAGTGTATATGTTAAGACCTTAAGTCAGGCTTTATAAGAAACCGTAAAGGAAGAAATAAGTCTATCAATATTGGATTAAATATGCACCATTCGGAGACACATTTCGAGGGCACAACATTTGGTCACACATGAACTTATTTTAGAACTAGTGCCTCTAAAACATGTAGAGAAGCGATATTTTAAGTCATGAAAAATTATTTTAGCATCACAAAATAAGTATTCATTCAACACCAAGAAGCCAAAAAGAGTATAACTTGTTTTGTTAATTTTAGGTACTGGTTTGTAAGAGCACTTCTAAAAAAGGTTTCATACTAATGTTCGATCTCACATGGCTTAAATATTAAAATGCATTCTCTCCAAATTATAATATAAGTACATACATGATTCATATAGCACAAATTTCATATAAGGTAGCTAGCTTTAGCGGATCTGGACTTCATCTCAATTAATTGTAACGGCCCGGCCGGTCGTTTCATGAGTTACAATCACGTTCTCCCCATTTCTGCTTCCATGTATGTTGTTCAGTTGTATTTGATCATATCGTGTTGGTTGTATTATGTTCGGAGTGGTTTAGAGTGGAATGAGACACTTAGTCTCTTAAGTTGGTGATTTAGTTGGTAAAATCAACCGGAAGTTGACTTGTGGATAAATGATCTTGGAATTTGGCTTTTATGATTGGGACATCTTTGTTAGGTGATTTGGGACTTAGGAGCGTGATCGGAATGTAATTTGGAGGTCCGTGCTAGATTTAGGCTTGAATTGGCGAAATTGAAATTTTGACGTTTTTCGGTCGGCAGAGGAAATCTTGATATCGGGGTCGGAATAGAATTCTGAAAATTGGAGTAGGTCTGTTACGTTATTTGTGATGTGTGTGCAAAATTTCAGGTCATTCGGATGAGGTTTGATAGGTTTTTAAGTCGTTTGCAGAATTCGAAAGTTTTGGAATCATTAGGCTTGAATCCGAGGGTGATTTGATGTTTTGATGTTGTTTTGAGTGTTCCGAAGGTTGGAACAAGTTTGAATGGTGATATGTGACTTGTTGTCATGTTTGGTCCCGAAGGCCTCGGGATGGATTTGGGTGGTTGACAGAAGGTTTAGCGTTGAATTGGAGTTGCAAAATTTTTGCAGATTCTGTTGTTTCCGCACCTGCGGGGTGGGGACCGCAGGTGCGATGACCGCAGGAGCGGAGATTGTCACAGGAGCTGAAGGATTAACCGCACCTGCGAGCCCTCAGGTGCAAGGCCTTAGGCACAGGTGCGGAAGCTGGTAACTTAAGTGGAATCCGCAGAAGCGGATATTTTCCACAGAAGCAGAAGCGCAGGTGCGCTTATGGGATCGCAGGTGCGGAATCCCTGGGCCAGAAACTATAAAAGCTTCCCTTCGCGATTTTCAGCCCTTATTTCACCATTTTTGTGCGATTTTGGAGCTCCAAGTCGGGAATACAAGGAAGAACTGAAGGATCTCAGTGAGCTAAGTTGCTTGGGCTTGTATTTGGTGTTTGTGATGAATTATCCACTATTTAATCAAGAAATTAGTGGGGGATTTGGGGTGAAATTAATGGTTAGGGCTTGAGTTGTTGGAGAACTTTGAGAGGGGATTTGAGGGACCAATTGAGGTCCGATTATGATATTTTTGGTATGTATAGAATCGTGGGAGGATAAGGATTTTAGTGATGTGATTTTTATCAAATTCCGAGATGTGGGCCCAGGGTTCGGGTTTGGCCAATTTCGGGATTTTTGAGTTAATTTGGTTATTTTCGCTTGGACTTTGTTCCTTTAGCGTGTATTAATGATGTGATATTGATTTTGGTTAGATTTGGAGCAATTGGAGGCTGAGTCGAGAGGAAAAGGCATCGCGGGTTAGATTTTGGACCGATTTGAGGTAAGTAATGATTGTAAATATAGTCCTGAGGGTATGAGACCCTGGATTTCACATCGTTGTACTATTTTGAGGTGACGCACACGCCAGATGACGGGCATGAGGGGCGTGCACCGTTGGGGATTTGTGACTTGGTCCGTCCCGTAGCGATTATTGAGTTGCATATTTGACAGAAACTACTTGATATTACCTTATGTTAGAAAATATTACTATATTTTGGGCTGAATGCCATATTTGGGCCTCGTGCCAACCGTTTGGACCCTTAGGGGCTTTCTTTATACTGATTTGATGCATAAATGTTATTTTTGGGCTGAGCACCCTGTTTTACTGTTAGCCCGAGTGGCTTGAGAGATTTCTGACAGAGTAAGGCCGAGGGCCTCTGTTGTGAGGATATCATGGGATCGGGATGCGCGCCGCAGCAGGTTGTACTGTTTTGTGATATATAAGAGGCTGAGGGCGTGATTTATTATGCCACGAGATGGCTTGTGATAGCGCTTGGGCTGTAGGAGCCCCTCCGGAGTCTGTACACCCCCAGTGAGCACGGGTACCCAGTGTGAGTGATGTGATGTTGCTCGAGGGGCTGATCTTGATTCATGTTGTTGCCCGAGGGGCCGATTATGAGTGATTGTGAGGTAGCCCGAGGGGCTGGTTCTGACTGATGATATGCCCAAGGGGCGGTTTATGATACATGTCTTGCCCGAGGGGCTGTTTATGTTTTCATCATTTTTTTACTCGCTTTTTCATCAATGGTTTTGGAAACTGTTGAAAGATGATTTTATAAGGTTTTACTGAAACTGAATTTTCATGAGATAATTGACTTCTGTACTGTTTTGGAAACATACTATTTGTTATAGTGCTATGACGTGGCATTATCCATTTTCTTACTGCTCAGCTTTCATTTACTTTTATTACTTACTGAGTTGGCGTACTCACATTACTCCCTGCACCTTGTGTGCAGATCCAGGAGTTGCGGGTCGCGATAGTGAGTGCTGATCGTTCTTCCAGCAGGTCTCCGGAGTTGGCAAGGTAGCCGATTGGCGTTCGCAGCCCTGCACTTCTCCTTCTTACCTTACTCAGACTACCTTAGTATTTTATTTTCGGACTATGATAGCCTTTCTTGTACTTAGATAGATCTTGTAGTTGACCGTGACTTTTGACACCCCGATGTCGGGCTTGTGTTATGTTTCCGCACTGGTTATTTATACATATATTATGAGATTTTTATTAATTAATAGCTTAAAATGACTTTTGTGAAATACTGGTTGATTTGGGATTTGTGTCGGCTAGCCTATTTTCATGATATGCGCCATCACCAGATCGGTTTTAGGGTCGTGACAAGTTTGTATTAGAGCCTAGGTTACATAGGTCTCACGAGTCATGAGCGGGTTTAGTAGGGTCTTGCGGATTGGTACGGAGACGTCTGTAATTATCTTCGAGAGGCTATAGAACCTTTAGGAAAAACTTCATATTCTTGAATTCCTGTCGTGCGAATCTGTTGATTCTGGTAACTAAACTTCTGTTATTCTATTCTTTCACAAATGGGGAGGACACGTGCTACCGGTCAGGACGGATGACCACCAGTACCACCAGTTGGGGCCACTAGAGGCCGAGGACGTGGTCGAGGTCGTGGTAGGGTCAGAGGTGTAGCCCGCACAGCAGCTAGGTCAGCACCTGTAGATCTACCAGCTGCCCCAGTCCAGGATCAGGTCCTAGTTGCGGACGCTCCAGCAGTGCCAGCTTAGGCACCGGCTGTTCCTATTGTTATCCCAGGCCTTTTGGAGGCCCTGGCCCAGATTCTATCAGTTTGTATTAGCCTAGCTCAGGCGGTCTCAGTTACTACAGTCGCATCTACTTCTCAGGCCGAGGGAGGCACTCAGACTCCCGCCGCTCGCACACCTAAGCAGGTCGTACAGGGACTTCAGACACCGGGGGCACCTCCAGCTCAGCGGGTTGCAGCTTCTCAGGACTATGTAGCTCCTGTTATGCCACAGGACGAGCAACGTAGATTGGAGAGGTTTGGTAGACTTCAGCCTCCGTCATTTAGTTCTGCTGAGGGTGAGGATACACAGGGTTTCTTGGACAAGTGTCAGAGGATGCTTCTGACCGCAAGTATTCTGGAGACCAGTGGGGTCTCATTCACTACTTTCCAGTTCTTCGGGGCTGCACTTAGTTGGTGGGAGGATTACGAGAGGCGTAGGCCGGTTGGCGAGCGCCCCTTCTTGGCAGCAGTTCTCCGTCTTTGTGGAGAAGTTTGTACCTGAGTCTCGCCAAGAGGAGCTACGCAGGCAGTTCGAGCAGCTTTGTCAGGGTGACAGATCTATTACATAGTATGAGATGCGGTTCTCCGAGTTGGCTCGTCATGCGGCCTGGTTGGTTCCCACAGACCGAGAGAGGATCAGGAGGTTTATTGATGGCCTCGGTTTCCAGCTTCGGTTGCTTATGACCAGAGAGAGTATCTGGTGCTACCTTTGATGAGGTTGTTGACATAGCCCGACAGATTGAGATGGTTCATGGTCAGGAGAGGGTTGAGAGAGAGGCTAAGAGGACTCGTGGTCAGGGTGTATTCAGTGGTGCTCCTCATGGGGGGTCAGTTTCAGCACAGCAGAGGCTGTCTATTCAGGCGTGCTCAGTCAGCTCGCCCAATTTATCGTGGGGCATCATCGGGCCATGGTTCTCACAGTTCTCATCAGGGCCATTCCTCACTTAGTGCCCTTCCAGCTAGAGTTCGTCCCGTGCTCCATCAGTTCAGGGCTCTTCCATGCCAGGATCTACTGCTAGTCATCTCGGTGATAGGGGTTCCCTTCAGTCCCCGTCTCCAGCACCAGGGGGTGAATGTGGAGAGTTGGGGCATATGTGGAGGCAGTGTCCTCATCGTCTTGGGGGTCCATCTCAGTAGAGGAGTCACCCATCGACTTCGGCACCAGTTACTTCACCGTCCACCCAACCAGCTAGGGGTGGAGGATAGTCAGCTAGAGGTCATCCCGGAGGGGGAGGTCGATCAAGTGGTGGTCAGGCCCGTTTCAATGCACTTCCAGCCAGAGATGCTATAGCTTCAGATGCTATGATTACAGGTATTGTCTCAGTTTGCCACAGAGATGCCTCTATGTTATTTGATCCCGGTTCCACTTTTTCATATGTGTCATCATATTTTGTTCGTTATCTGGATACGCCCCGTGAGTCTCTTGTTTCATCTGTTCGTGTATCTACTCCGTTAGGCGATACTGTTGTTATTGACCGTGTATATCGGTCGTGTGTGGTGACTATTGGGGGTCTGGAGACCCGAGTGGACCTTCTGTTGCTTTGTATGGTGGATTTGGATGTGATATTGGGCATAGATTGGCTATCTCCGTGCCGGGCTATTTTGGACTATCATCCTAAGACAGTGACGTTGGCTATGCCGGGTGTGCCACGGATTGAGTGGCGACGTTCGACTAATTTTGTCCCCAGTAGGGTGATCTCATTTTTGAAGGCCCCGCGGATGGTTTGGAAAGGTTGTCTTTCGTACTTGGCTTTTGTGAGGGATGTCAGTGCAGAGACTCCTAGCATTGATTCAGTCCCGATAGTGAGGGATTTTCCAGATGTGTTTCCTGCAGACCTGCCGGGCATGCCACCGGACAGGGATATTGACTTTGGTATTGATTTGGTGCCGGGCACTCAGCCTATTTCTATTCCACCGTATCGTATGGCACCGGCGGAGTTGATGAAGTTGAAGGATCAGCTTCAGGAACTCCTTGATAAGGGGTTTATTCGGCCTAGTGTGCTACCTTGTGGTGCGCCTATTCTATTTGTGAAGAAGAAGGATGGCACGATGAGGATGTGCATTGATTATAGGCAGTTGAACAGAGTCACAATCAAGAACAAGTATCCTTTGCCTCGTATTGATGATTTATTTGACCAGCTTCAGGGAGCAAGGGTGTTCTCCAAGATTGATCTCTGGTTAGGGTATCACCAGTTGAAGATCAGGGACTCGGATATTCTTAAGACAGCTTTCAGGACCCGATACGGTCATTATGAGTCCCTTGTGATGTCTTTTGGGCTGACCAAGGCCCCAGTAGCGTTCATGCATTTGATGAACAGCGTGTTTCGGCCTTATCTCGGCTTGTTTGTCATTGTATTTATTGATGATATTCTGGTATACTCGCGTAGTCAAGAGGAGCACACGGAGCATTTGAGAATGGTATTGCAGCGGTTAAGGGAGGAGAAAGTTTATGAAAAGTTCTCCAAGTGTGAGTTTTGGCTCAGTTTAGTGGCGTTCTTGGGGCACGAGGTGTCCAGTGAGGGTATTCAGGTTGATCTGAAGAAGATAAAGGCGGTTCAGAGTTGGCCCAGGATGTCCTCAACCACAAAGATTCGCAGCCTTCTTGATTTGGCGGGTTATTACCGTCGGTTCGTTTAGGGATTTTCGTCTATAGCATCACCCTTGACCAAATTGACTCAAAAGGGTGCGCCTTTCATGTGGTCGGATGAGTGTGAGGTGAGCTTTCAGAAGCTCAAGACTGCCTTGACCACAGGTTCAGTGTTAGTTTTGCCATCAGCTTCAGGTTCATATATAGTGTATTGTAATGCTTCGAGAATTGGTATTGGGTGTGTGTTAATGCAGGAGGGTAGAGTGATTGCTTATTCTTCTCGTCAGTTGAAGCCCCATGAGAAGAACTACCCTGTTCATGATGTAGAGTTGGCTGCCATTGTTCACGCGTTGAAGATATGGAGGTATTATCTGTATGGTGTGTCTTGTGAGGTGTTTACTGATCATTGTAGCCTCCAGCACTTGTTCAAGCAGAAGGATCTCAATTTGAGGCAGCGGAGATGGTTGGAGCTGCTAAAGGACTATGATATCACTATCTTGTACCATCCGGGGAAGGCCAATTTAATGGCCGATGCATTGAGTAGGAAGGCGGTGAGTATGGGCAGTTTGGCATATATTCCTGTTGGGGAGTGACCTCTTGTAGTTGATGTTTAGGCCTTGGCCAATCGGCTTATGAGGTTGGATATTTCAGAGCCCAGTCGAGTCTTAGCTTGTGTGGTTTCTCGGTATTCTTTGTTTGATCGCATCAGAGAGTGCCAGTATGATGATCCTCATTTGCTTGTCCTTAAGGACAGAGTTCAGCACGACGATGCCAGAGATGAGACTATTGGTGTCGATGGAGTATTGAGGATGCAGGGCCGAATATGTGTGCCCAATGTAGATGGGCTTCGGGTCCATCCATCCGGGTGCCGCGAAGATGTATCAGGATTTGAGACAGTATTATTGGTGGAGAAGAATGAAGAAGGATATCGTGGGATTTGTAGCTCGGTGTCTGAATTGTCAGCAAGTGAAATATAAGCATTAGAGACCAGGTGTCTTGCTTCAGCGGTTAGATATTCCAGAGTGGAAGTGGGAGCTGATCACCATGGATTTTGTAGTTGGAATCCCACGGACTTTGAGGAAGTTCGATGCTATTTGGGTGATTGTGGATCGGCTGACCAAGTCCGCGCACTTCATTCATATGTGTACTACCTATTCTTCAGAGCAGTTCCCATCATTTCAGATAGAGGTACTTAGTTTACTTTGCAGTTTTGGAGAGCCGTGCAGTGAGAGTTGGGTACTCAGATTGAGTTGAGCATAGCTTTTCACCCTCAGACGGACGGCCAATCCGAGCGCACTATTCAGATATTTGAGGACATGTTGCGCACTTGTGTCATTGATTTTGGGGGTTCATGGGATCAGTTTCTACCGCTCGCGGAGTTTGTATATAACAACAGTTATCAGTCGAGTATTCAAATGGCTCCATACGAGGCTTTATATGGGAGACGGTGTAGATCTCCGGTAGGTTGGTTTGAGCCGGGTGAGGCCAGGCTTTAGGGTATAGACTTGGTACATGATGCTTTGGACAAAGTGAAGGTGATTCAGGAGCGGCTTCGTACAGCGGAATCAAGACAAAAGAGTTATGCTGATAGGAAAGGGGTGTTATCAGATTTGGGAGGAAGGGTAAATTGAGTCCTCGGTTCATTGGGCCTTTTGAGGTGCTTCGGAGGATTGGAGAGGTGGCTTATGAGCTGGCTTTGCCACCTAGCTTGTCGAGCGTGCATCCGGTATTTCATGTTTCTATGCTCCGAAAGTATTTTGGCGATCCGTCTCATGTTTCGGATTTCCGCACAGTTTATTTAGACGGTGATTTGACTTATGATGTGGAGCCAGTGGCTATTTTGGAGCGGTAGGTCCGAAAGTTGAGATCAAAGGATATAGCTTCAGTGAAAGTGCAGTGGAGAGGTCGGGCCATGGAGGAGGCTACCTGGGGAACCGAGCGGGAGATGCGAAGCAGATATCCGCACCTGTTTTAGGTTTCAGGTATGTTTCTTGGCTCGTTCGAGGACGAACGTTTGTTTAAGAGGGGGAGGATGTAATGACCCGGCCGGTCGTTTCATTAGTTACAGTCCAGTTCTCCCCATTTCTGCTACCCTGTGTGTTGTTCAGTTGTATTTGATCATATCGTGTTGGTTGTGTTGTGCTCGGAGTGGTTTTAGAGTGGAATGAGACATTTAGTCTCTTAAGTTGGTGATTTAGTTGGTAAAGTCAACCGGAAGTTGACTTGCGGGTAAATGATCTCAAAATTTGGTTTTATGGTTCGGATAGCTTCGTTAGGTGATTTGGGACTTAGGAGCATGATCGGAATGTAATTTGGAGGTCTGTGGTAGATTTAGGCTTCAATTGGCGAAATTAGACTTTTGGCATTTTTGGGTCGGCGGTGGAAATCTTGATATCGGGGTCGGATTGGAATTCTTGAAATCGGAGTAGGTTCGTTGTGTCATTTGTGACGTGCATGCAAAATTTCAGGTCATTCGCATGAGGTTTGATAGGTTTTTACGTCGTTTGCGGAAATCGGATGTTTTGGAATCTGTAGGCTTGAATCCGAGGGTGATTTGATGTTTTAATGTTGTTTTGAGTGTCCCGAAGGTTGGAACAAGTTTGAATGGTGATATGTGACTTGTTGGCATGTTTGGTTGAGGCCCCCAAGGCCTCGGGATGGATTTTGGTGCTTGACGGAAGGTTTACAGTTGAATTGGAGTTGCAAAATTTTTACTGCTTCTGTTGTTTCCGCACCTGCGGAGTGGGGACCGCAGGTGTGATGACCGCAGGAGTGGAGATTATCGCAGGAGCGGAAGGATTAACCGCACCTGCGGGGCCTTGGGCGCAGGTGCGGAAGCTGGTAACATAAGTGGAATCCGCAGAAGCGGAAGCGCAAGTGCACTTATGGAATTGCAGGTGCGCAATCCCTGGCCAGAAACTATAAAAGCTTCCCTTCGCGATTTTCAGCCCTTATTTCACCATTTTTGTGCGATTTTGGAGCTCCAAGTCGGGAATTCAAGGAGGAATTGAAGGATTTCAGTGAGGTAAGTTGCTTGGGCTGGTATTTGGTGTTTTTGATGAATTATCCACTATTTACTCAAGAAATTAGTGGGGGATTTGGGGTGAAATTAATGGTTAGGGATTGAGTTGTTGGAGAGCTTTGAGTGGGGATTTTAGGGACCAATTGAGGTCTGATTCCGATGTTTTTGGTATAGACTCGTGGGAGAATAAGGATTCTAGTGGTGATTTTTATCGAATTCCGAGACGTGAGCCCTGGGGTCGGGTTTGGCCAATTTCGGGATTTTTGAGTTAATTTGATTATTTTCGCTTGGAATTTGTTCCTTTAGCGTGTATTAATGATGTGATACTGATTTTGGTTAGATTTGGAGCAATAGGAGGCCGAGTCGAGAGGCAAAGGCATCGCGGGTTAGATTTTGGACCGATTTGAGGTAAGTAATGATTGTACATGTTGTCCTGAGGGTATGAAACCCCGGATTTCACATCGTTGTACTATTTTGAGGTGACACACATGCCAGATGACGGGCATGAGCGGCGTGCACCGTTGGGGATTTGTGACTTGGTTCGTCCCGTAGCGACTATTGAGTTGCATATTTGACTGAAACTACTTGATATTACCTTATGTTAGAAAATATCACTATGTTTTGGGCTGAATGCCATATTTGGGCCTCGTGCCAACTGCTTGAACCCTTAGGGGCTTTCTTAACTGAAACTCCTCACTGTTTTGATTTAATAACTGTACTAAGTCATGCTATGTTTTTACTAATTTCATAACTCAGTGGTATTTATACTGATTTGATGCATAAATGTGATTTTTGGGCTAAGCACCCTGTTTTACTGTTAGCCCGAGTGGCTTGAGAGATTTCTGACTAAGCAAGGTTGAGGGCCTGTGTTGTGAGGATATCATGGGATCGGGCTGCGCGCAGTAGGTTGTACTATTTTGTGATATATGAGAGGCCGAGGGCCTGATTTATTATGCCACGAGATTGCTTTTGATAGCGCTTGGGCTGTAGGAGCCCCTGCGGAGTCTGTACACCCCCAGTGAGCGTGGGTACCCAGTGTGAGTGATGTGATGTTGCCCGAGGGGCTGATCTTCATTTATGTTGTTGCCCGAGGGGCTGATTATGAGTGATTGTGAGGTAGCCCGAGGGGCTGGTTCTGACTGATGATATGTCCGAGGGGCTGTTTATGATACATGTCTTGCCCAAGGGGCTGTATATGTTTTCATCATTTTTTTTACTCGCTGTTTCATCATTGGTTTGGATACTATTGAAAGATGATTTTAAAAGGTTTTACTGAAACTGAATTTTCATGAGATAATTGATTTCTGTACTGTTTTGGAAACATACTATTTGCTATAGTGCTATGACATGGAATTATCTATTTTCTTACTGCTCAATTTTCATTTACTTTTATTACTTACTGAGTTAGCGTACTCACATTACTCACTGCACCTTGTGTGCAGATCCAGGAGTTGCGGGTCGCGATAGTGAGCGTTGATCGTTCTTCCAATAGGTCTCCGGAGTTGGCAAGGTAGCTGCTTGGCGTTCGCAGACCTGCACTTCTCCTTCTTACCTTACTTAGACTGCCTTAGTATTTTATTTTCGGACTACGATAGCCTTTCTTGTACTTAGACAGATCTTGTAGTTGCTCGTAACTTGTGACACCCTGATGTCGGGCTTGTGTTATGTTTCCGCACTGGTTATTTAGACATAAGTTATGAGATTTTTATTAATTAATAGCTTAAAAAATGACTTTTATGAAATACTGGTTGATTTGGGATTCGTGTCGGCTGGCCTAGTTTCACGATAGGCGCCATCACGACCGGGTCGATTTTAGGGTCGTGACATTAATAGAGGTAAACCAATTCATGCTATAAAGTTAAAGTCCTAATGGCAGGATCCCTAAAATGAAATCTGTAGCAACTCATAAAGTATGAATACCTGTTAGAGAGGCCGTCACTTAAAATTAGTCAACATATTTCTGTCATGGAAAGAAAGAAGTGTTTATGGACATGGTTCATCAAGCCAGTCTCGGACGAAATAACAGAACATTAGCATCAAAGTTTAAACCATACAAGGCCAGTGAATTAACATGCACACTTAATGGACATTCTGCTAAATATTTTGTTATACTAACACTAAACTAAGATAGTAATCCTTCTCATAGAACATGGTATCTAAAAGATGGGAGAAATTTACTTAAGATATAAATAGAACAAGTAAAATTGAAAGATTACATACGAGCATTTCATTGAACATTTTGTTAGTCATGTTTCTATCAATATGAAGCAAGAACACCAAATTACTAAGTTCATGAACTTTAGAAAAAATAATAGATCTAACTTATGACTTCTAACTATACGAAACAAGCTATATCATATTAACAAAACAAAACAAAAAATAGACTTGAAAGAACTGACGGTTTGTGGGGCAGCGAACTGGAGCGTCGAGTCCCGAATCTACTCTGACGTCACGAACAGATACGAATTTTGAGTAGAATGAGTTCGGAGATCTACGTTACAGCCAAAGATCGCCGAAACAGAAAAGAAAAGTTTTGTTTCTAAAAGACCCTTGCGTTTGAAAGACTGTAATAGTAGTGAGAATGACAAAGTGGTAGCTTTTTAAGAGAGTAGCTAGTTCGTGTTTCTAGTCCGGGTGGATCCAGGGTCTCTAAACGCTTCCGAATGTGAGTATTTATAGGAGATGTAGAGCTAGAGTTCATAATCCTCATTTTGAAATTCAAAACCCCTTGGCAGAGAAGGTTCACGGGTCGATCTTGGGCTTCCAAAAGAGCCGTTTGAATCTCTGCTCTAGTGATTCTTTACATAAACAAACGAATTGAAAAAAAAAAGGTTCTTTGGTACCTTGTGTTGACTAAATCGTGGAAGACAAAAGAGAGACAAGGAACTTGCTCAAAAATGGAAGGGACAAGGTTTGTCCTTGGCTAAAGTAAAGCTTGATCTTGAATAAAAACGGAAGAGGGAAAGAGGAGAGAGGAAGATGGTGGAAACGGCTGTGAAGAGAAAATAAAAATGAGAGGGAGAACCTAGTTATGTTTTGGGGCTGATCTTGTCGGGCTCGTTTTTTGGTTTGAGAGGAAATAATTAACGACGAAACATTGGGGCCTTGTATTGGCCGAATTTATGGCCCTGTACTTTCTTCAAATCAATTTTTTTTGGGTTTCTAACTTACTTCTTTTAGTCATATTATAATGTATTAAGTAGATATATATAATTATATTAAAATGCTGTAGTAATAACAATACTAAGGATGTTAATAATAAAATTGATAACAATAGCAATAATAATAATAATAATAATAATAATAATAATAATAATAATAATAATAATAATAATAATAATAGTAATAAAATAATAATAATAATAACAATAATAGTAGTAAATGGAAAATAATATTGAAAAATAATGTATTTGATGTATTAATAACTTAGAAGCCAAGGAAATTAATTGGAATAAAAGAGGGACAAAATTGGATGTCAACAACAAGTTGGTATTAGAGCTCTAGGTTCATAGGTGATATGAGTCACAAGCAGGTTTAGTAAAGTCTCGCGGATCGGTATGGAGACGTATGTACTTATCTTCGGGAGGCTATGGAACTGTTAGAAAATTTTCACTTCTTTGATTGCTTGTCATGCGAAATTGTTGACTTCGGAATTCTAAACTTCTATCTTCTTTTCTCTCATAGATGGTGAGTACATGTACATCCAGATCAGATGACCAGGCACCTGCGCCCCCTACTAGAGCCGCGATAGGCCGGGGCCGGGGTAGAGGCGGAGGACGTCCACACGGTGCAGCCAGAGCACCCACACGAGCTGCTACAGAGGAGCCACCAGTAGCTCCAGTCGGAGCACATGCACCTGAGATGCATGTTACTGCACTAGCTCTTCAGGAGACCCTTGCACATCTTATGAGCATGTCTGGAACTTTGACTCAAGAAGGGTTGATCCCACTTGCTCCTGCCACATCTCAGGCCAAGGGAAAAGCACAAACTCCCGTCGCCCGTACCCTAGAGCAGCGGGTTCAGGTCGACCAGGTGCCAAAGGTCATACCAGTGCAGCCCGTAGCCCCAGTGCGGCCCGAGGGTAGGGCAGCAATTTTTGATGAGGAGCAGCTCAGGCTCGAGAGGTACAAGAAGTACCACCCTCCTACTTTCAGTGGCATGTCGTCAGAAGATGCCCAGGGTTTTCTTAAGGAGTGTCACTGTATCCTCCGTACTCTGGGTGTAGAGGAGTCGAGTGGGGTTTCATTCACTACGTTCCAGCTTAGAGGAGCGACCTATCAGTGCTGGCGTGCATATTAGTTGGGTAGTCTGGCAGAGGCATCTTCTCTCATATGGACTCAGTTCTCGGATATGTTCATGAGGGAGTATGTTCCCCAGAGTGTCAGAGATGCATAGTGCGTAGAGTTTGAGCAGTTGCGCCAGGGTTCTATGATCGTGTCAGAGTATGCGGTTCGCTTCAGTGATTTGGCTAGGCATGCACCGGCCTTGGTTGCTACAGTTCAAGAGAGGGTCCATTGATTTATCGGGAGGCTCAACCCAGTATCAGATTTAGCATGGCCCGAGAGTTAGAGATGGACATCGCATACCAACAGGTAGTGGGGATTGCTAGGAGATTTGAGGGTATGTTGATTCGGGAGAGAGAGGAAAGAGAGACTAAGAGGTCTCGAGAGTCTGGTACCTATAGTGGTACTCGTGGCCCAGCAGCAGCTCGTCATGGTAGGGGCTATGTGAGTCGCCCTGTTCATTCAGCACTTCCAGCCGCCACTGTTATTACAGCCACTCCTAGGCCCCAGGATATTTATTATGCACCGGCATTGTCTAGTGCACCTCCTGCACGGGGTGCTTTCAGCGGTCAGTCTAGCCGACCTGGCCTGAGCCAACCACAACAGCCACACCCTTCGAAAGCTTGTTTTGAGTGTGGCGACACTAGCCATATAGTGAGGGATTTCCCCAGACGTAGGAAGGGTGCACCTCCAGAGACTACTCAAGCACTGCATGCTGCACTGGGTCTCCAGGCTATGATTACAGCACTCGCTACCACTCCACCTGCTCAGCCAGCTCGAGGTGGAGGTCAAGCAGGTAGAGGTCGCCCTAGAGGGGGAGGCCAGGCCAGATATTATGCTCTTTCTATTCGTACGGAGGCAGTTGCATCCGACTCTGTCATTACAAGTATTGTTCTGGTCTTTCATAGAGATGTGCTAGTCTTATTTGATCCAGGCTCCACTTACTCCTATGTGTCATCTTATTGTGCTCCGTATTTGGGTATATCCTGTGATTTTTTGAGTTCTCCTGTTTATGTGTCTATACCTATGGGAGATTCTATTATAGTTGACCGTGTGTATCGATCATGTTTGGTTGTTCTTACTGGTTTTGAGACCAGAGCCGATTTATTATTGCTCGGTATGGTAGACTTTGATATTATTTTGGGCATGGACTAGTTATCGCTGCATTATTCTATTCTTGATGTCACACCAAGACCGTGACGCTGGCTATGCCAGGATTACCGCGGTTAGAGTTAAGAGGCACCTTAGTGTACTCCTCGCAGAGTTATTTCATTTCTAAAGGCTCAGCGAATGATTGAGAAGGGATGTGACACGTATCTAGCTTATGTGAGAGATGTCAGTATTGATACTCCTACCGTTGAGTCAGTTCTGGTAGTGAGGGATTATCCAAATGTGTTTTTGGGTGATCTTTTGGGCATACCGCCCAACAGGGATATCGACTTTGGTATTGATTTGTTACCGGGCACTCAGCCCATCTCTATTCCTCCATATCGTATGGTTCCTCCTGAGTTGAAGGAGTTGAAGGAGCAGTTACAGGAGTTGGTTGATAAGGGCTTCATTCGGCCTGGTGTGTCACCTTGGGGTGCTCCGCTCTTGTTTATAAAGAAGAAGGATGGTTCTATGCATATGTGCATTGATTATCACCAGGTGAACAAGGTTACATCGAAGAACAGGTATCCATTGCCTCGTATTGATGACCTATTTGATCAATTACAGGGTGCCAGAGTGTTTTCCAAGATCGACTTGCGTTCAAGCTATCATCAGTAGAAGATTCGGGAGCCAGATATCTCGAAGACTGCTTTCAGGACTCGGTATGGTCACTATGAGTTTCTTGTGATGTCATTTGGGCTGATCAACGCCCCAGTAGCATTCATGCACTTGATTCACAGTGTATTTCGGCCCTATCTTGACTCTTCGTCATTGTGTTTATTGAGCAGCACCTGAGGACTGTGCTTTAGACCTTGAGAGAAAAGAAGTTATATGCAAAATTCTCAAAATGTGAGTTCTAGCTAGATTCAGTGGCATTTTTGGGTCATGTAATGTCGAGTGAGGGGATCAAGGTGGATCCGAAAATGGTTGAAGCAGTGCAGAGTTGGCCCAGGCTGTCCTCAGCTACGGAGATCCGGAGTTTTCTTGGTTTGGGAGGTATTACCGTTGATTTGTAGAGGGTTTCTCATCTATTACAGCACCTATGACTAGGCTGGCCCAGAATGGTGCTCCGTTCAGGTGGACAGATTAGTGTGAGGAGAGCTTTTCAAAACTCAAGACAGCTTTGACTACGGCCCCAGTATTGGTATTGCTTATAGGTATTGGGTCTTATACTGTATATTATGATATGTCGCGGATTGGTCTCGGCGCGGTGTTGATGCAGGACGGTAGGGTGATTGCCTGCGAGTCTAGACAACTGAAGGTGCATGAGAAGAACTATCATGTCCACGACCTTGAGTTAGCAGCTATTGTTCATGCCTTAAAGATTCGCAGCACTATTTGTATGGTGTCCCTTGCGAGATCTACACCGATCATCGGAGTCTATAGCATATGTTCAAATAGAAGGATCTTAACTTGCATCAGCGAAGGTGGTTAGAGCTGCTTAAGGATTATGATATCACCATTATATACCATCCCGGGAAGGCCAATGTGGTGGCTGATGCCTTGAATCACACGGCGGAGAGTTTGGGGAGCATAGTATATTTACCAGTAGCAGAGAGGCCATTGGCATGGGATGATCAGGCCTTGGCCAACTAGTTTGTTATATTGGATATTTCTGAGCCGAGTCGAGTTTTGGCTTGTGTGGTTTCTCAGTCTTCTGTTTATGATCGTATCAGGGAGCGTCAGTATGATGAGCCCCATCTGTTTGTCACTAAGGACATGGTTCAGCATGGTGATGCTAAGGAGGTCACTATTGGAGACGATGGTGCATTGAGGATTCAGGGCGGGCTATGTGTGCCTAATGTAGATGGGTTGCGCGAGTTGATTCTCCAAGAGTCTCACAGTTTGTGGTACTCCATTCATCTGGGTGCTGCGAAGATGTATCAGAACTTGAGACATCATTTTTGGTGGAGGAGAATGAAGAAGGACATAGTAGAGTATGTAGCTTGATGTCTAAATTGCCAACAAGTGAAGTATGAGCATCAGCGGTTTGGTGGATTGCCTTAGAAGCTAGATATTCCGGAGTGGAAATAGGAGCGGATCACTACGGATTTCGTTGTTGGGCTTCCATAGACTAAGCGGAAGTTTGATGCAGTTTGGGTGATTGTGGTTGGTTGACCAAGTCGGCTCATTTCATTCTAGTGATGACTAATTATTCTTCCGAGCAGATGGCTCGAGTTTATATCTGCGAGATTGTTAGGCTTCATGGCGTGCCTGTATCTATCATCTCTAATCTGGGCACGCAGTTTACATCACGGTTCTGGACGACCGTCCAGCGTGAGTTGGCTACTCGGGTTGAGTTGAGTACAGCATTTCACCCTCCGTGCTTGTGTGATGGAGTTTGGGGGTTCTTGGGATCAGTTCTTGCTACTTGCGGAGTTTGCCTACAACAACAATTATCAGTCAACCATTCAGATGGCACCGTATGAGGCTTTGTGTGGTAGACAGTGCCGGTCTCCAGTGGGTTGGTTCGAGCCGGGCGAGGCTAGGCTATTGGGTACAAACTTGGTTCAGGATGCTTTGGAGTAGGTTAAGGTTATTCACGATCGACTTCGCATAGACCAGTCCAGATAGAAGAGTCATACGGATCGGAAGGTTCACGATGTTGCACTCATGGTTGGGGAGCAGGTCTTGCTCTGAGTTTCGCCCATGAAGGGTGTTATGAGGTTTGGGAAGAAGGGCAAGCTGAGCCCAAGGTTTATTGGCCCGTTCGAGGAGTTGCGGCAAGTTGGGGAGGTTGCTTATGAGCTTGCCTTGCCTCCCAGTCTAGCAGGAGTTCGTCCGTTATTCCATGTTTCTATGCTCCGGAAGTATCATGGCGATCCGTCTCATGTGTTAGATTTCAGTCCAGTCCAGTTGGACGAGGATTTGTCTTATGTTGACGAGCGAAAGGCCATTTTGGACAGGCAGGTTTGAAAGTTGAGGTCAAAGAACATCGCATCAGTGAAGGATCAGTGGAGGGATCAGCCGGTCGAGGAGGCGACTTGGTAGACCGAGCATGATATACACAGCCGTTATCCTCATCTTTTCACCACTTCAGGTATGTCTCTATGCTCGTTCGAGGATGAACGATTATTTTAAAAGGGGGAGGATGTAAACACCCGGCCGGTCGTTTGAGAGTATTAGACCTGATCCCCTATCTATTGTTCCCTCTGTCTCATTTTATGCTTATATGACTTGCCGGGAGGATTTTTTTTGGGTTTTGGAGTGAAATCGGACACTTAGTCCCTAAAACAGAAGCTTAAGTTCTAGAAAATTGACCGTAGTTGGAACTGTGTGAAGATGACTCCAAAATGGAGTTTTGTCGATTCCGATAGATCCGTTGGGTAATTTTGGACTTAGGAGCACGTCCGGATTGTGATTTGGAGTCCCGTAGTTGAATTAGGCTTGAAATGGCGAAAGTTGGATTTATAGGAAGTTTGACCGGGAGTGGACTTTTTGATATCAGGGTCAGATTCTGATACCGGAAGTTTGAGTAGGTCAGTAATGCCAAATATGACTTGTGTGCAAAATTTGGGGTCAATCAGACTTGATTTGATAGGTTTCGGCATCGGTTGTAAAAGTTTGAAGTTTCAAAGTTCATTAAGCTTGAATTGGGTCCGATTCGTGTTTTTAGCGTTGTTTGATGTAATTTGAAGGCTTGACTAAGTTTGTATGATGTTTTAGGACTTGTTTGTAAGCTTGATTGAGGTCTCGGGGGCCTCGGGTGAGTTTCGGATGGTTAACGGATCAATATTAGACTTGGGAAGATGGCTGAATCTTCAGTGATTCTGGTGTATGGTTTCCTTCTACGCATTCACAAAGGTTCTCCTGCGTTCGCGTAGAAGAGTTGGAGTGCTGCTGGATTATTTGCCTTCGCGTTCGCAATGTATGTCCTACATTTGCAAAGCACTGAGTTCTTAGGTTTACGCGTTCGCGGTTGGGTCCTCGTGTTTGCGTAGAGGAGCAGGTCTGTTGGGTCATCAGGCATTTAGCCTACGCGATCGCGTAGATATGAATGCGTTCGTGAAGGGTCAGGCAAAGGAATTTCTGCGTTCGCGAGTGGGCCCTCGCTTTCGCAAAGAAGTTTTTTGGTCTGAAGCATTTTTATGCTTCGCGAATGCGAGGAGGATTCCGCATTCGCGAAGAAGGAATTACTTGGACATACTTTAAAATTTCAAAATCAAGAGTTTTTATCCCATTTTCATTTTGGGACCTAGAGAGCTCGGATTAAGGCGAAATTTCAAGGGTTTTTCAGAGGAAACATTTGGGTAAGGATTCTACACTTATTTTTGATTAATATCAAATAATCCATCGTTAATTTTATCATTTAATTAAGGATTTGGGTTGAGAAATATGGGGAAAAAATGGAAAGTTCTTCAACTGAATTTTGGAGTTTTGATTGAGATTTTGGTATTGGATTTGAGTAATTTTGGTATGGGTGGATTCGTGGTCGAATGGGTGTTCGTATTTTGTGACTTTTATCCGATTTCGGGACGTGGGCTCAGGTCGACTTTTTGGGGCGAATTTCTAATTTCTTGCAAAAGTCTTGATTTCATTCATTAGATTAGTTTCTTATAGTTATGTTTATGGTATGAAATTGCTTTTGGCAGATTTGGGTCATTCGAAGTCAGAAAGTCGAGGAAAAGGCATCCTTATTGACTGATTGGTTCGAGGTAAGTGGTTTGGTTCGAGGTAAGTGGCTTGCCTAACCTTGTGTGGGGGAAATCCCCTTAGGATTTGGCACTGTTGTGATAATTGTGTGATATGTGAGTGTCGTGTACGCGAGGTGACGAGTGCATACAAGGGCAAATTATTGAAAATCTGGTTTTTACTGAACAGTAACCTGTTATATCTTAATGAGTTATCCCAGCATGTGTAGTTATCCTATTTAGCCTAATATCATATGCCTACATATCTTAAATTGTTATTTGAAATCTGTGCAGCATGCTTAGTTGAATTTCTATTTTCCTTGATTCGTATTTAGTCTTAAATTGTAGGATTTTTGCTGTTAAATGTTGTTTCCATCGTGTTCGAGTTGTGTGTTTACTTTTGGGACTACGAGGCGGTACCTCGGGAGATCCCTTGTTGAATATTTACTTTTGGAACTACGAGGCGATACCTCGGGAGATCCCCTGTTGCACATTACTTTTGGGACTACGAGGCGGTACCTCGGTAGATCCCCCGTTGCATATTAAAATTTGGGACTACGAGGCGGTAACTCGGGAGATTCCCTGTTGAGTATTTACTTTTGGTACTACGAGGCGGTACCTCGGGAGTGCCCCTGTTGTTTACCCCTATTGTTGTGTATTTTCCTCTTCCTGTATTTCTCGTTGTTAAATTCTCAGTCTTTCATTATATTGCTATACCTTATGCCTTATTTGTTATATTCCAGTAGGGCCTTGACCTGACCTCGTCACTACTCTACTGAGGTTAGGCTTGGCACTTACTGGGTACCGTTGTGGTATAATCATGCTACTCTTCTGCGCATGTTTTGTGTGCAGACCCAGGTACCTTCTACCAGTCCCGCTATTAGTTGAGAGTACGTGTTGCTGCTACGGAGACTTCAAGGTATATATGCCAGCATCCGCAGACCTAGGAGTCCCCCTCTATCCTTTTATATTGTTCTTCTTTATTTTTTCTAGACAGTGATGTATAGAGACAGTTAGAACATTTCCTTAGAGCTTGTGATTTGTGACTACCGGGTCTTTGGGAGTTGTTTGTATTCGGAGTTGCTCGTCTTACTTGTACGTGCCGAGCGGCCGTTTTCCAGCTTTATATATATATATATGTTGATGCTGAGGTTTTGTTATTAAATTTAATTTCAGTTATTCGGCAACTGTTAGGCTTACCTAGTCTTAGAGACTACGTGCCGTCATGACATCTTACGGAGGGAGATTTGGGTCGTGATAATTCTATACACTATTTGAAACTTTATTACCCTTCCTACTCAAGTTTCAATTTAATTACATAGGCATATACATTTACCAATTATACACATTGTAGGAATTTAATGAGAATCAATTAACTCCTATAATCTCGCTAACGTACATAACCCACTCCCCCACGTTTCTCTATCCATACCCCCCACAATTCTGTACTCTCTCCCTCCATTAACGCTTTCTTCCATTTTTGATCAAAAATCTTTTATAATCTCTCTCAATCTTTCTGAATTCTTGCTCAAAATCCTATAAAATCAGTACTTGCTCGAACAAATTTTCCTTTCCTTACAATGAAGAAGAAAGGAGTTCCAAAGAATAGCCCTAAAAAAGCTAATGTTGGTGATATTCCTGCTTTTGATTTGGGTGTTTTCTCACAGGATTCACCCAAAAAATTAGTAAAATCAGCACATGCAAAACTAGAGACAAAGTCCAAGCTTTCCCCTCGTGAAGCTAGGGCGGAAGCTCGAACAAAACTCGAGCATGACAGGGATGTTGGTGAAGCTTCGACATCTGTTAAATCAGTAAATCAAAGGGCAAATAAATTGCTCGTGATGGCGATTTGGCCGAACAAGAGGTTATCCTGAAACCTGCAAAAAAATCAAAGTTTCTCCCACTGTCAAACCTTCAAAAAAGAAGAAGGTTCAAAAATCTCCTAAAACCATACCCCAACAGTCATTGGAGAAGGTAAAATTTTAGTAGTTGTTATGAAATACTTGATTATGGTGGATGTCCATAACTCCTAAGGGAATAACACCCACTACTCTTCTCCATTAACCTCCCACTACTTCTTACCATTATGGATGTAACTCCCACACCTCCATGATCTTCCCCCATGTTCTCAATAGTTAATACCATGTTTATGGAGTCCCTTTGTATTACCTATATCATCCTATAAATAGAGGGTTTGGGCATCACATTGTATACACTTGAATACATGGAAGAAATAGATTATCTCCTCTCTTTCTCTCTACATTGTTGTCTATCTTATTGTTTTATATTATTACGTTGAGCTAAGTTTCATAACACGTGATCAGCACGAATCTCCAACTAAATATGCTCTCATTTTTGTACACCTCCGTAAAGGCATATATTGTGCACTATCCTTATACCACAATTAGTGGCTATCAAACAAAACAAAAATAGAAGTCTGACAATTGATGGAAGCCACCGGAATGGATGCTAATACAAGATATGTTTACATCCTTCTAGTTCATTCATATTTTAGCTTTACTAATCTCAAAATTATTTGTTTTGCCATGATATTTCTTCTGCCAAGTGGGATCTTACATTTTTTCTTTTTCACATTAGATGATTGTAATATGAATGTTGACTTAAGTTTCTGTACTATTGCAGCCAATCTTTTGATTTGCATGTGTATTATACATGTCCATGGGCAGTCATTTTTTTGGCAATTGATGAAAATGTTATTTAAGGATCCCCGTGATTAAAGGCTCACTTTAGCCTATTATATCATTTACTGAGGGTAAGACGGTGGGTTCAAGTCCCAACGCACCACGAGAATAAGACACCGAGTTTGAGTCCTGGTGCACCATGATGATAAGAGTTGGGTTTGAGTCCCAATGCATTATAGCCTTACACGCACGCCTTTATATGGGTAAGGCATTTTGTTTGAGTCCTAATGCACCATATTGATGATATAATTACGACTAATGAAAATAATATATTTTTCATGAAAAAGCATGAAGTTTGTCCCACTTGATTTGCTCCATTCTTGAAGTGAATGTGATAGCGGTGCATAATAAATCTAAATGAAGACAAGTGGTTGACTAATGAACGTGGGCGTGCCAAAGACCAAAATAATAATAGTCATCATTATGGTAATTATAAAAGGAGAACAATAAGGGTTCTCAAAATAATCCTTCAAAGGTGAAGGAAATGTGTATCAATTTGGTGTGTAAATATAAGGCACGTTTAGACGATTATAGTCCATTTTTTGAAAGAATGCGACTTGTGATAAGCATTGTAAATGCAGACTCATTCCTGAAGTGAGTGTGAAAATATATATGTGATACAAATTATGCACAAGAATGTATTTATGCATGGTTGAATAAATACTACAATTCACCTCTACGGGAGGTTTGAGAGAAAGAAAGATCATGAGCATTACTATGTGGTTACACGAATATGTCATTGGTCGTGTACATGTGGTAAGACAAAAATATTTTGCCATGCCTTATAAAATGTTATTAAAGGCAAAATTAAAGCAAAAAAAGATTTTGCTTATGATGATTTTGACCATGGCAATTATTATGATAAGATAATTATTTCTGTGGAGGAAAAATTCACCACTTGGATGGTGTTATAAAAGATCTTGTAGTGCAAAATTATTGAGAGCTCCAAAAGAGCGAATTTGTTACTACCCGAATAAATAAAATTATTCATGGCATTGGTGGTAGTAAGTCTCAAAAAGGAAATTTTTGAGTTTCAAATATATTAGCCAAAGAGGTTGGCATATTGAGACTATAAATGAAAGGAAGATTGAATATCTTCATATTACTGTAATCATACCGGGTAAATATGAAAGGTTACCCGATTTTTCTTCTATTTGTACTACAGATGTATAAGCATGGTGATGGAATCATATGCCATAGTAAATTAAGTATTTACTGAAACAAATATTAGTTGGCACGACCGGTTGGCCATCCCGGTTCAATTATGATGTGAAAATTGATTGAGAATTCACATAGGCATATATTAAAGAAATAGAAGATTCTTCAAGAATTCTCTTGTGCTGTTTTTTTTTCCTCATGATATACCGGTTAAGGTTGGGATTGAATCCCTTGATATCTGGAACGAATAAAAGGTGATATATATGTATGGGCCCAATCACCTTCCATGTGGACCGTTTACTATTATATGATTTTATTAGATGCATCTATTGTATGGTCACATGTGCGTTTGTTATCAACTTGCACTTTGGTTTTTGCAAGGTCGTTTGCTCAAATTATTAGAGCACAGTTCTAAAATATATATTATGATAGTTATCTTGATAATGCTGGTTTAAATCCAAGTTGGTTTAGCAGAAATTGTATGCCTCCAATTATAGCTAAACCATTGGTTATGAGAACAAAATTCGCAAATAGAAATTTGGTATGAGGTATATTATTTAATATACAACAGCACTTGTACGCATCTAGCCAACAAGTTATGATAAATTCTCCCCATCACAATTGGTTCAGGGTCAGGAACCAAATATTTCCATCTACAAATATGGATGTACTATATGATTTAATTGTGCCACCACAATGCACAAAGATTGGTCCCCAAAGAAGGTTGGGGATATGTGTTGGTGATCCCAATATTAGGGGGAGAAAATGAGCAGCTGAAAAAAGTAATACATGGAATGAATTATCATGAGTATACTTAGATCCTCGTACAAGAAAATATGAACTTGAAGTTCAAGTGATAATTCATTTGTAAAATATTTTCAGGCACATTGCTGACCCAAAGCTAAATGTCATATTCCAACTGCTAATGCTCCAAATAGAATAACGTCCATGATGGATAGAGTTTATGGCACGCATGAAGGGCAATAGACAAATCGGTTCCAAAGATAAAACTCCTTGAAGGAGAGAGCAAATGTTCAAGATGGTCATAATAAGGAGGCAAGTGCTTTATAAGAGCACCATGACATAACACTTTATAAGACCTCATGGGAGAGGCTCAGGTACTCGAAAATAATGAGATCTCGATAAGTTATGTCTTTATTGTGTGATGATGGAACCGATGTAAAATGATCGTCGACGATGTTGTTAATATATTGTAGCGCTCAATATTATTGATATTGACGAGGATCTTGAGCTCAAATCTGTCATGGAATTTGGACAGATAAATGATTGGCCAAATGAAAAATATGCAATGAAAATTGACTTCATCTGAAAAATATGAAGTTTGGACGAATAGTCCCAACAGCTGAGAGTATAAAGGCTATATGGAGATATTGAAATATGATTAGTATTATATTGCAAAAAGAATCCTTGATATAGATTTGTTTATTCTAACAAATATTGTCAAGGTTTTGTTGTTTATGCAAATGCAGGCATTTATTGAAGTCCGTTCTTCAAACAATCTATTTGTATGTGAGGAATTGTCATATTTTCATTTCACAAGATGTGTGACTTTTCTTTGAAGAGAAGATTCCAATAATATTGAAGAAGCTGATGTTTGCTTATCTCAATTGAAAGAAGAATATTGATGGAGACTGAATAAATCATATATTTCATCAAAGTTCTTTGTCAGACACGATCTTCAACAGAATGATGAAATAGATGTTCAAGAAATTCGTTCAAGTGATAATTTGGCGGAATAATTCACCAAGGCATTGCCGATCTCAATATTAGAGAAGTTGTTAGACAAGCTTGGAATTCGTCGTGATATTTTCATCAGGGGGAGGCAAATATGTGCTGTACTCTTTTTCCCTTAGCTAAGGTTTTATCCCACTGAGTTTTCCTGGCAAGGTTTTTAACGAGGCAGCAAATAAAGCGTATTACAGATATGTGTACTCTTTTTCCTTCACTAGGATTTTTTTCCATAGGGTTTTTTCCTAGTAAGGTTTTAACGAGGCACATTATCTTTGGACATCCAAGGGGGAGTGTTATGAAATACTTGATTATGGTAGATGTCCATAACTCCTAAGGAAGTAACACCCACTACTCTTCTCCATTAACCTCCCACTACTTCTTACCATTATAGATGTAACTCCCACACCTCCATGATCTTCCCCCATGTTCTCAATAGTTAATACCATGTTTATGGAGTCCCTTTGTATTACCTATATCATCCTACAAATAGAGGGTTTGGACATCACATTGTATACACTTGAATACATGGAAGAAATAGATTCTCTCCTCTCTTTCTCTCTACATTGTTGTCTATCTTATTGTTTTATATTATTACTTTGAGCTAAGTTTCGTAACAGTAGTTACAATTTTGGTTCTTTTTTTTTAGTTACAAAACATGTTCTCATTCTCATGACTATACCTATTTTTTGTTTTCTGTAACTGTAGAAATTTTGTCTACATTGTGTATATTTGTTGTTGGTTATCAACTTTTCTAAATTTCCCTGGAAATTGTAGATTTCTTGTATATTATTCGAAATAATTTTGTTAGGGAATGTACTACATGATTTAGTTCGTTTTATTTGTTATTATTTACTCTATTTATAGATGTTAGTTTCATTTTCTGTAAACAAATTGTATATATTATGTCTAGTTGTTAGATTCTAATTTCTTGCTCTAAACATATTTTATCAGTGAATTTGTAGCTTCAATGTAGTCCATTGTTATATATGTTTACTAATTGTAACTTACTTGTATGCAATGTATTGACATAGTTCTAATTGACGAGACACGAGGCGGCGTCAACGAGAGGCTAGAGGTTTGGAGACATGCCCTTGAGTCTAAAGGTTTCAAGTTGAGCAGGATGAAGACGGAATACCTCGAGTGCAAATTTGGGGTTGACCCGACGGAAGCGGGAGTGGACGTGAGGCTTGACTCTCAAGTTATTCCCAAGAGGGGTAGTTTCAAGTACCTTGGGTCGGTTATTTAGGGGATCGGGGAGATCGACGAGGATGTCACACACCGTATAGGGGTAGGGTGGATGAAGTGGAGGTTAGCGTCGGGAGTCCTATGTGACAAGAAAGTGCCATCGTTACTAAAAGGTAAGTTTTATAGAGCAGTGGTTAGGCCTGCCATGTTGTATGGGACTGAGTGTTGGCCGGTTAAGAACTCACACATCCAGAAGATGAAAGTAGCAGAGATGAGGATATTGAGGTGGATGTGCGGGCATACAAGGATGGATAAGATTAGGAATAAAGATATTCGAGAGAAGGTGGGCGTGGCCCCCATGGAGGACAAGATGCGGGAATCAAGACTCAGATGGTTCGGGCACATTTTGAGGAGGGGCACTGATGCACCGGTGAGGAGGTGTGAGCGACTGGCTGTGGTAGGCACGAGGAGAGGTAGAGGGCGACCTAAGAAGAATTGGGGAGAGGTGATTAGGCAGGACATGGCGCGACTTAGGATTACTAAGGACATGGCCCTTGATAGGAATTGTGGAGGTCGAGCATTAAGGTTGTAGGTTAGGGGGAAGTTGTGAATATTTCTACAGCGCACTAGAGTGAGACTAGCCAGTTAGGAGTTAGTTTTAGGATGCTAGTGGTCATCTACTGATGCACGGCTTTATCTGCTGGTTATTATTATACCTTCCATCTATTTCGTATTTCTTATATTGTTGTTATTTTATTTTGATTCTATTGATGGTACTAATATATCGTCTCTTGTTGCTTTCTTGAGCCGAGGGTCTCCTAGAAACAGCCTTTCTGCCCCTCGGGGTACGGGTAAGGTCTGCGTACATATTACCCTCCCCAGACCCCACTTGTGGGATTATACTGGGCCGTTTTTCTTGTTGTTATTGTACTTATATGCAATGTATTAATGTCTCTCTGACTGTAGCTAAAGTGTAGTAGAATTGTGATTATTTTGTTTTTTGGTCTTAAAATAGTTTTATTAACTTACTGTTTCTTTTGGTGCAGAATCAAATATTTTTTGCACCACATGATATTGATTATGGTATGACTTGGTTCCAGACATTATCCGACCCTGCAATTCCTGGTTAAATCAAGGTGTAATTGTCTGAAAATTGGTTAAATTTTTGTGAGAAGATTTGTTTTGGGCACTTTCTTTCTCTGCCCAAAATATGTATCCAAAATCAGAATTCACCTTCTCATGAAGTATGAATTGAAAGCATCTGGTTCTCATTTTTTACAGCAGAGATAAAGGGTGAGAGGCTAAACTTTGGGTTAAGGGAGTCTGCCCTTATCACTGGCCTTAGATATTTTACAGAAGTAACGGACTTTGGTTATACAACTAAGTATGATAGTAAACTAATGAGGAGCTATTTTCCGAACAAGGAAAAAGTTGAGAAGTCGTACTTGAAACAAATTGTAACCAGCCATAGTTGGGTGCATGAAGAGGATGCAGTCAAGTGTGTATTCTCTATCTGATAGAATTCTTCCTCTATCCTTTAGAGATAGATAATGGTTTGATAGACCATTTTAGGTTCTATTTGGTGGACTCGGTGCAGTATGCAAATTTCGCATGGGGTATCGAAGCTTATACACAATTGCTTCAATCTGTTAGGCATAAGTTGAACCCTTCTGTGCATTTTTATCTCATTCGAGGTTTTCCACTCGCTATGCAAATCTGGTTGTATGAGTGTTGCTCTACATTCAACACTGATATAGCTACAAGGGTTGGTAATTCAATCCCCTGCATACTTAACTGGAGAGCTAGTAAGGGCAAGATATGAATTTCTGCATTGGAAGAGAAGAAGATCAAACCATCATAGATCAAAGTACACGTTTTTCACTTCTGGACAAACAATATAATACAAATTATCTACACATTTTTTACATATGATGACTAGGTCCCTCACATTTTCTTTTCACTAAGTATAAAAACATGCTTGAAGCCCTAGAAGAGCTTTCTAGAATGACTTTGCCAGACAAAGTTAAATACATCCTTGAAGAAGCTGAAACAAAGGTCGAGCATCCGACAGATGCTCCATCTCCATCTGGGCATAAGTAGGCTATATCGATCCGATCGGTCGTTTTAAGTTCTAGCACGTTGTTCAGTGGTTTGAGACCATGAGTAGCTTCACTTCAGGTATTATGAATTGTACGCATGGTCGAAATTGAACTTCGAAAAGTTCGAAGTTGATTTGGGAAGAAAATTCTCATTTTGGAAGCTTTAAGTTGGAAGAATTGACTAAGGTTAGATTTTTTAGTAAATGACCTCGAAATCGGGATTTGAAGGTCCAACAGGTTTGTATGATGATTTTGGACTTAGGCATATATCCGGATCGGGTTTCGGATGACTCGGAAGTAATTCGGCGCCTATTGTGGAAAATTGGCATTTTGGAAGAATTTCATAAACTTGGGTTGAAGTGTATTTCAATGTTATCGATGTTCGTTTAGGATTCCAAGTCTAGGAATATCTCCATATAATGAATTTGGTATTGGGAGCGCCTCCGAAGGTAGATTTGGAGGTCTGTAGGTCATTTCGGGGTCATTTGGCGTAAGTTAGAAATTTGAAGGTTTTTGAGAAGTTTGACCGGGAGTGAACTTTTTGATATCGGGGTCGGATGCCGATTCCGGAAGTTGGAGTGGGTCTGTAATGTCAAATGTGACTTGTGTGCAAATTTTGTGGTCAATCGGACGTGATTTGATAGGTTTCGGCATCGAATGTAGAAGTTTGAAGTTCTAAAGTTCATTATGCTTTAATTGGTGTGCAATTCGTGATTTCGATATTGTTTGATGTGATTTGAGGCCACGAGCAAGTTCGTGTCATGTTTTGAGACGTGTTGGTATATTTGGTTGAGGCCCCGAGGGCCTCGGGTGGATTTCGGATGGTTAACGAATCAGCTTTTGGACTAAAGGAAAGATGAGGCAACTGATATCTAGTGTAACCGCACCTGCGAGGTTTTGACAGCATGTGCAGAGTCGCAGAAGCGGCCAAGAGGAGGCGCAGAAGCAAAATTGGATGGGAAAGGCTGGGACCGGAGATGCTGTCAAGTTTCGCAGAAGCGGGACCGCACCTGCGCACAAAGAGCCGCAGAAGCGTGGGCGCAGATGCGCATGAGGGCCGCAGAACCGGCCAGCGACCTTGGCTTGGTTTCTTGTAGGTACGAGGCTTGGAGCCGCAGAAGTGGCTGTCGCAGAAGCGGAATTCGTGCTGGGCAGTAAGGTTTCTTTAAAATGGGGATTTCGCTCATATTCTTCCATTCTCTCTTGGATGGGCAATTTTTGGAGAGCTTCAAGTGGGGATTTTCATCATCTATGTCAAGGTAAGTTATTCCCACCTATAGTTAAATACATGGTTTTATATGGATTCAAGCATGAAATTTATAGAAATTTTGGGTTTTGAAGAAAAACCTAGAAATTGGTATTTTTGGATTTTGTCCACAAATTTGGGCATGGAATTAAGAATAAACTATATATTTGAGTTCGTGGGGCTATGGGTAAAGTTTATCTTCGAAAATTTTCGGAATCCGAGGGTGATTTTGTTGACTTTTCGAACGGAGTTGGAAGTTGTTTCAAATTGAATTATTATGAGTATTAGAGTATATTTTTATTGGTTTGCACATTGTTTGACTAGTTTTGGAGTGTTGGGCACGGTTTGAGGTGATAGAGTGGCGTTGGAGCCGGTCATGGAACTTCGTAGCGAGGTAATGATGAGTGGTGATTTTACCACTCATTCTAGTCTCTTTTCTTTAGTTTTTATGTCCTTTAATTATAATATGAGGGCGTTTATGGTGCGTATTGTTAGATTTGCAGGTAAATGATGCCATGAAAAGAGTGGAATTCAATTGAAGTGGAATTGAGCAAAAAAGGTTGAAACAGTGCAAAAAGATGCGGAAGAAAGGTCACAGAAGCGACCTCGCATCTGTGAGGAAATTGACCGCATCTGTGAATTTGAGCTACCTAGCCTGGGATCGCATCTGCGGTGAAAGAACCACTTCTGCGGTGGCATCTGCGCTTGCAAGTCCGCATCTGCGAAGACAAAACTTTAATTTTTGCATCTGCGATAGTCTATCCACTTCTGCGGAGCCGCACCTGCGTGGATTCCTCCGTAGGTGCAGTCAACAGGCTTCAGGTCTGGGTAAATTTGGAAAATCACATTTTCTCCATTCCAAACCCACAAATACACGACCTAGCCTATCTTTGGCACATCTTTGGCTAATTTTCTGTCTCTAAGACTAGAGAGAACAAGTTTGGAAGCTAGGGTTTTTGCACATACACTTGGATTTTGAAGATTTGAAGATTTTGGTTAAGAATTTCTTACTCATTTGTACTCATTTCTTTATTTTCTTGCTTTGTATTGAATATCTAAGTGTGTAGTATTTATTTTAACACTTGTATCTTATTTATGGAAATATTCATAATTAAAGTGTGGACTAAATATCTTGTTGTGCTTATGTATTGAATGATTTTTTGTCTTTTATGAAGTGAGTTATTGTTTCTTTAATTATTCTTGTTCTTTAATGTTTCCAAAGGGATTAGCTAACCCTTGAACTCTCCCATTAACTTCGAATTAATTTTGGGAAAGATTATTTGGGGTTGCGAAAGATTAATTAACAAGAACTTGAGGCTTTAACCCTCATTTTATAGATTCTACCAAGGGATAGGATTGGACTACATGTAGCCGTATCCGGGTGTGCTTAATCTCTTAATTGATTTAGGGATAATTCAATTGGGAATTCTTGTTAGTATTTGGAAGAAGCTAATATAAAATTATTACTCGTGGCGAATTAACATAAACTCGCTCATATTTGTAAAATCGTGAAATGCATTGGATCGTTACTTGAGTATAATTCCCGTGTATCCATACTTGTAGCCATTGATCATTTTACTTGTTTTCTAGGTTAGTTTACATTTCCGCATCTAGTTATAAACATTTTCAAAAAACAATTCTAAGTGTTTGGCATTGCATAACAAGTGATAATTCTCTTACATTCCTAATCGCCTATATATTGTTCTCTGTGGGATTCGACCCCGACTCATAGTTGGGTAAATTATATTGCATGCGACTGTGTCCATTTACTTTTTACTAGTGGATTTGGACGTGATTAGGTAAGTCTCTTCTCTAACCCTGTGAGGGAGAAATTACCCCTAGGTGTTGTAAATAATGTATGCTATTTGTTGTGGGGGCTACGTATGCGCGAAGTGACGAGAGTCCGTGCGTAGCTACATTCACGTTATTGTCCGGGTAGATTAAGGTTCACGCCATGTTATAACTACACTATTTGAGTTATCTTCTGTCTATTCGATTCTTTTACTTCACATTACTACTTGAGACTAGACTTGTGTAGAGTGGTTGACTCACCAACATAGAGATCAGACGAACTTCATGACTTTCCATGAAATAATTGTACTCCTTTTACGAAATGGTTCTGCGATATATATATATGCTTCATTGAAGGTTTTGATAAAGAAATTATAACTCACACGTTTATTCGTGAGTGGGGTCAAGGACCCGTTAAAGCTTCTTATTCTAATGGGATTGGGTAGTTAGCCTCGGCAGGATTATGTACTTCACATCTTATGGGATCGGGCCGTTCGCCTCGGCAGGATTTATGTACCACACTCTCATGGGAGCGGGTTGTTCACCTCGGCAATTTAATAGATGCATCTATGGTTCGTGTCGTTCGACCCTCGATAGTACACAGTTTGAATATTATGTTAGATCGGACCGTACGCCTTGGCATTTCCTATAAAATACCCTCATGGAAGCGCGAGTAATATTTGGCAAGAAACCAGTGTATGTGTGAGTTTTCCTGATTTGAATTATGATAACCTATTTGATGAGATCCACTATATCTATACAAATGCTTCGGTTAAGGTGTAACGACCCGGCCGGTCGTTTTTGGAATTTATGCCCCGATCCCCCATTAACTGCTTCCCCTAAGTTTATTTCTGCTATTTTGGTTTGCCGGGACGTTCGGTGTTGGGATTCGGAGTGTTTTGGGACACTTAGTCCCTAAATGAGAGCTTAAGAATTGAAAAATGGTCCGTAATCGGAACAGTGTGAAGAAGACCTCGGAATGGAAATCCGATGGTTCCGTTAGCTCCGTTAGGTGATTTCGGGGTTGGGAGCATGTTCGGAATGTATTTTGGAGGCTCGTAGCTCATTTAGGCTTGAAATGCCAAAGTTTGAATTTTTGAAGTTTCCAGTCCGATAGTGAGTTTTTGATCCGAGGGTCGGACTGGAATTTTGGAAGTTGCAGTAGCTCCGTCATGTCATTTGGGATGTGTGTGCAAAATTTCAGGTCATTCGGGCGAGGTTTGGTTTGGTTTTTTATCGAAAGTGTGTTTTGTTGGAATTTGAAGTTCTTAGGCTTGAATCTTTGATTTAATCGGACTTCCGGTGTTGTTTTAGGTGTTTTAAGGATTGGTACAAGTTTGAATAAGGTATTAGGTGGTATTGGTGCTTTTGGTTGAGGTCCCGGGGGGGGGGCCTCAGGATGATTTCGGGTGGTTAACGGAGAGATTTTTGAAGTGTTGCAGCAGCTGGTTCTTTTCATCTTCTGGTATTTTCGCTTCTGCGGCTTGAGAACCGCAGAAGCGGAGCCGCATAAGCGGCTGGATCATCGCAGAAGCGGTTTGGGGCAGAGTTTCCAAGAGTCGCAGATGCGGAGGAAATTCCGCAGGAGCGGCCTCGCATCTGCGAGAAAATAGCCGCAGATGCGGCCGTTTGGCTTTTAGTTGGAACCGCGAAAGCGGTGGATAATCCGCATAAGCGGAACCGCATAAGCGGTTGACCGGACTGCAGAAGCGGATGTGGTCGTTTAGTGAGAGTCGCAGAAGCGGCTCACTTTCCGCATAAGCGGGACCGCAGAAGCGGTCCCTTGTCCGCAGAAGCGGAAATCCCTGGGCAGAAATAGAATTTTCGAGGGTTTGAGTTCATAAGTTACAAAAATCAATTGAGAGCTCGGTTTAAGGCGATTCTGAGGGGGAGTTGAAGTGAAGATCACTGGATAACGTTTCTTTGGTCCCTTCTTGTTATATTTCATCATTATATAGTTAAATCCACCATTAGAATTCGAATTCAAGGTCAAAATTTGGGGAAAAATTGGAAGAAACTTCATAGACCTAATTATTGAGTTTTGAGTGGGCAATTGACCTCCGATTTGGGAGATTTTTGTATGGTTAGACTCGTGAGAGTACGAGGGTTCTGAAAATGTAAAAATTATTCGATTCCGAGACGTTGGTCTGAGGGGCGTTTTGGTCATTTTACCTATTTTCGCGTCCTAGCTTTAAATTTAATAGTGGAATCAGTTGTTTGCAATATTACTTACGATATGTAATTGAATTGAATAGATTTGGGCCATTTGGAGTCGGATACTCGTGGCAAAAGTGTGATTTCGTGTTGATTTTGGTGCCGATTTGAGGTAAGTGGCTTGTCTAACCTTGTGTGGGGGACCTTTCCCCTTAGGATTTGTTACTTGTTGATTTGAGTGCCTTGTACGCGAGGTGACGGGCGTGTACTTGAGCCAATTGTTGGAAATCCGGTTTTTCTTAAGATATTGAGATTGAGTTCCTTTCATATTTGCTTTATTCTACTTGCAATTATAACTTGTGCTAGATTAGGAAAGCATGTTTAGTTGATTTAACTTGCCTAATTGCTTAAGTTGCCTTAACTGTACTACGTGAAGCATGCTAGGCCAGTACTACCTGTTGCTTGTCTTTTGTACTTCGTTTCCGTGTACCTTCTGGTTGTGATTGCGCAATTACATTTGGACTACGGATGTTGGATTCCGGTAGCTCCCCCCCTTGCTTGTTTACTTTGGGACTATGGGTTCGATTCCCGGTAGATCCCCCTGCACTTTTACTTTGGGACTGCAGGTTAGATTCCCGATAGATCCCCCCTGCACATTGATAGTTGGACTACGGGACGGTATCCCGGGAGATTCTTCGGATATACACATATGATGGACTACGGGACGGTATCCCGGGAGATCCACTGGACAGTTGAGAAAAGGACTACAGGACGGTATCCTGGGAGATCCTCATTGTTACCATTGGTGTTGAGCTGTACTTATTTTATGGTTGTTCCGTTCTTGTGTATTTGCTATTGCCTTGCTTAATCTGCCTTATTTCGCTGCTGTACTCATTATTTCTGTTAGATTTTCATACTGTTAATTATCATTATTATATTTTGCCTCAGTAGGGCCCTGACCTTCCTCGTCACTACCCAACCGAGGTTAGGCTTGGCACTTACTAAGTACCGTTGTGGTGTACTCATGCCCTTCCTGCGCATGTTTTTCATGTGCAGATCCAGGTACCTCTTCTCAGGCGCACTATCCTTGAGGCGAGGAGATTCACGGAGACTTCGAGGTATATCTGCAGCGTCCGCAGACCGAAGAGTATTCTTCCTTATTCTAGTTGTAGAGCTGTTATCCTATCATATTCTTGATGTAGATATTCTGGGGATTAGAGTACTTATGGTAATTCTATTAGCCTGTGTTTCCCGTGAGTTTCCGGGTTTTGGGATTGAGTTGTAGACTTCTGCATATCTTTAGAGTTGTATAGGCCGGGCAGCCTTATATTCAGTTGTTATTTTCCATATGTTCGGTTATAATTGATTATTCCTCCAGTTGAATTGTTATTTCCGCACTGTTAGGCTTACCTGGTCATGGGGACCAGGTGCCGTCATGACATGTTCACGGTTGGTGAACTAGGGCCGTGACATAAGGAGGGAATTTCTAATAGAGATCTTGAGTTTATTGCAAAGAGGAGGATTGTACCATGTATTTTTACTCGTTTATTTGTTCTGCCTCATGTTTGCTTATCATTACTGTACCTGAAAGTGTCGATGTCGACCCCTCGTCATTACTCTTCCGGGGTTAGGCTAGATACTTACTGGGTACACGTTGATTTACGTACTCATACTACACCTGCTGCACATTTTTGTGCAGGTACATTTATGCCTGGTGGTCCTACGGGCGCAGAGGTGTGGTTAATTGCAGGGACTTAGGTGAGCTGCATACTATGTTACGAGTCCGCAGCACGCAGAGTCTCCTTCAGAGTTATTTATATTTTCTTGTCTAGTTTATATTCCGAATAGATGCGGTATTTTATTTTACTCCCTAGTTGATGCTCATGTACTTGTGACACCGGGTTTTGGGGGTATTATGGGTTGTTCAGTATTGTAATTTTAAAAATATTTTTATTTACTCTGTAAATTCCACCTTTTACTATTAAATTGAAGGAAATCGTGATTTGAAAATACTAAAATGAGTAATCAATTTAATCAATTATTGTTGGCTTGCCTGATAGCGGTGTTAGGCGCTATCACGACCTTAATGGATTTTGGATCATCACACCGGCAATGGATATAGATGACAAGAAAGATATTGTGAAACAACTAAAAAAAAATTAAGAAAAGTTATTGATAAGGTAACATCTTAACAAAATCCTAGCTGGTTCTTTAAATTACGTTACCAAATTATTTCTTTAACTCTTTTTATTTTAATTAATAGGTCGATGTAGACCTTGGATTGATCAAGAAAGAGGTATACCTAATTCGACTGCTACTCATTGATTCCATCAACTCTTGTTACATGCAATAAAAATTCAAAAGGATACTAACATTGATGCTAAGTTTTCATTTGAAATATATTCATTTTGGACAACAATTTCTACCATGTTTATGTTTATATTAGTATTCATAAAGTATATAGCCTCACAAATTCTGCTTGCAGTTTACTAGCAGTTCTACATTATATTTATATTATATCTACATATAACCTAAATTACCAACAAATAATCTACATTATATTTTCAATTGTTGTCTTAGATACAAGACACATATCTGACATTCAAAATGAGGAGAATGTTCCTGTAGGTGTTGACTTATCTTTCCAATTTCAAATGGCATTGGAGGAAGAAACTGCAGGTATGATTTAGTATATTTTATCTACATATTTCACAATACATATTGCATCTCAGCTACATGACAACATTTCAACAAATTTACTACAATCAAACTATAATTTATCTACAATGTTATTTCTGTTTACTACAAATGATCTATAATTTTATTAAGTTGTACACATTTATTGTAACTGAGAAGGAAACTATGCATGTGGACTCTCCAAAACCGGATGCAAAAGTTGGCATACAAGGAGAGCATTTAAATGAGGAGAAGGAGACTATGCATTTGCAATCTCCCATTCAACAAGAAAATGTTGTTGTAAATGTTATACAACAAGGAGACAATTGCAATGAATAATTCAGTGGTATTATATGTTACAATATAATTGTAGGAAAAAAATAACAGCTTTCATATAAGTTTCAGTTTTTCCCAAAAGAACTGATGCAACCAACATACAATTTTGTTCTTTTGTTTTAAATTTTGTAGGTGAACCAGCCGACTACATCAATGTAGGTGAATCAGATAATGACTCCCGGTCTGGAAAAAGGGCAATAATATTTGATGATTTGGAGCTGCACGAGAACTTCACACGGATTGTTAAGTTCGGCGAGGTTAATGAAGATGAAACAACCCCTGTGCATCAAGGAAGAACAAGGGTTCCTGGAAAGCATACCAAATCCCCCTTTCTCCCATATTACAGTTCTAGGGGAAGCACTTCTGTTGAACCTCCTCCAATTTTCATCATCAAGCATCTATTTACTAGGGTTATAGGCGACGATGTTGATCCTGACTTGTTGGAAGAATTCAATAAGCAGTTATATTTAGGTACACGGTTTCAAAGAGGTTAGATTATACAATTATTTCATATTATCGAGTGCATACAATTTATGGATTTCCAAGTGAAACTACATAATATTGTACTTGCTATGTCTTTAAATAGGAGGAAGGCACCTTATACTTTAAAAGATAACCAGCTCAAATCGTGGTTTGATCTTGGAGTGGATAAAGTTGATAAAAAGGAATGGTTTTATACTTTGGCACATCCCGGGTAAGCCTCAACAACACGGTACACACATACCCTAACAAAATTTAATGATTAGTTGTAGTATTCTGTTTTTTAGAAATTTGTAGATTTTATGTTTGAAAATTGCAGTTAAATTGTATGAAGCATTGAGAAATAATGAAATCTATTTTTCTGCAGCACATTGATGTTATTTTATACTATTTGAGGAAGAGAGGAAAGTACGGTCCTGAAAACAAAACACGACTTACAACCACTGCCTGTATGTTCAAGACTAGAATTGAACAAATTTATGAGAGGTACATTAATGCTCCTGCCGATAAGAAGCTTGTCATTGTAAAACCCCAGGACGTCGTATCAGAATACATATTGGGGTACCGATTACTTGCAAATGTTTCATGGGACAAAGTTGATTTTGTGATTATGTCCATAAACGTTGTGGAGAAACTAGTTGGCTGTGTTTGACATTACCGATAGGGTTCTATATGTTTATGATTCTATGATCTCTTCACGAAATCACAAACTTGTTGAATCTGTTGTCGACAAGTTTGCTATTATTATCCCCCTCTATTTATCATGCACCAGCTTCTATGGCAAGCGTCCAGACATCAACTACAAGAACACAAAGGCATACATTGAAAAAGGTGTTACTGACCCTCTTGACATTCAGTGGTTGGTCGGTGAGATCCCCTAGCAAAAAGAGGGATCACTGTATGTGCTATTTTTCCTTCTATCTATTTAACGAATTGTATTTTACATTGAATGCCCCTATTATTTTTGCAGTGATTGTGGTGTATACGTGGCGGCATTTGCAGAATATGTCAGTATTGGAGAGCTAAATTTCAAAGGAAGACCTTTCTGATATTGATCAACACCGTAGACACTGTGGAGTGCTCCTTTGAGATTATGCTAGGAAAAAGCAAGAGCTTGGTGCAATTAGTGAAAGTGAGGTGACTGGCATATTAGCAAGAAGAAAAGGTGCACCTGATGATAGGCTATAATTACGTATTTTAGTCGATTATTACACTCTAATTTACTGCACTTTAATTGAGTTTGAGCTTTAATCGCTAGTGTTTTGCACTAATGGTGTGTTTTATGCCTTGTAGGAGTGATTCCGAGCTATGTACATGTTATGGAATGAATTCAAGTAAGCTTGAGCTTTAAAGTTTGAGTAATAGTTCAAGTAATTAAGCCGGGATCGTGTTTGGGGGTCAACGGATGATAGTTAGAGCGAACGAAGAATCCAGTAGGCAGATTGCGCACTGTCTAGTAAAATAGATATAAATTTTTTCCCAGAACTCCATTTTGGCTCCACAATATATGGTTGGAAAGCTAACTCAAAGGGCTACAACTTTCATGTTTTACGTTTTTCCAAATTCGGAACGGAACAGGGTGAAAAACACGCGCGAATTCATGCGCGAGCTAATGCGCGAAGTCGCACGAGTTTAAGAGCTGGAGGCAGAATGTTAGGGATTACGCGCGAAGTAATGCGCGAAGGACGCGCGAGCTCGCGCGTCTCACCTGGAAAAAGTGTCCTTTTTCACATTGGAGAAGGTATAATTGTTTGGGCCCAACCCTACTTGGTATATATACGAAGGAGGACGTTTTTTAGAAAAAAACTCAAGCACAGAGCCGCCGTGGAGGCCGGGTTTCATCTTTTCTTCCACCAACTTAGTAATTTTTATGTTTCTTTGTATGATTTGTTGTTTTTCTACCATGTCTATGTGGAGCTAAACTTCACGTTCTAGGTTTGTGGTTCTTTCATGACTATTGTTATTCGGATATTGATTTTGATTTCTTAGTTTATCATATTGGTTTATTTATTTAATCCTGCACTTAATTATTTGATTGCTTGATCACCAATTGAATACTATCTACGAATCTAGAGTTGAACTCGAAAGTGGGAATTCTATATTGCATATAGGATTGAGTAGAGCAAGTTCTTGAACCTGGACATCGGGGAACGGATTCGCGGTTAGGATAGACATATACCTAATTGCCTTGCTTGGTTAATTTACAGGAATTATAAATGCGTTCTTGTTGATTCTAACTCCATAGACATATAGGCGTTAGGTTAGCTTGAATAGGCAAGTAAGAACTCGACAGATTCTTATGAGCAATATTAACCCTGTCAACCAATAAACTAAATAATTACAATAGGAATGTTAGATAGCCCATAACCCTAGATCGTTTTTATTACATTGATAACATAAAAATCTGCTCTTCCTCAATTCAAAGTTCATTATTTGTTTTTATTTATTTTAATTAGTTTAGAATCAAATACTTCTAGGTTTAATTCTTGTTTAGATAATAAGGATAGTCTAATTTAGTTAATAGTTAATCACATGTCCTCGTGGGATCGACATCCGACTTTTAGTCACTTTATTACTTGACGACCGCGTATACTTGCGTGTGCGTTTGGCCGCAACAAGCGCAAGTGCACGCGGTCGTCAATTAATAAAGTGACTAAAAGTCGGATGTCGATCCCACGAGGACTTGTGATTAACTATTAACTAAATTAGACTATCCTGATTATCTAAACAATAATTAAACCTAGAAGTATTTGATTCTAAACTAACTAAAATAAATAAAAACAAATAATGAACTTTGAACAGAGGAAGAGCAGATTTTTATGATATCAATGTAATGAAAACGATCTAGGGTTATGGGCTATCTAACATTCCTATTGTATTCTTCAATTAAATTGACTAACTAATTTATCTAGTTTATTGGTTGACAGAGTTAATATTGCTCATAAGAATCTGTCGAGTTCTTACTCGCCTATTCAACCTAACCTAACACCTATATGTCTATGGAGTTAGAATCAACAAGAACGCATTTATAATTCCTGTAAATCAACCAAGCAAGGCAATTAGGTATATGTCTATCCCAATTGCTAATCTATTCCCCGAGGCCCAGGTTCAAGAACTTGCTCTACTCAATCCTATATGTAATCTAGAATTCCCACTTTCGAGTTCAACTCTAGATTCGTAGATAGTATTCAATTGGTGATCAAACAATCAAATAATTAAGTGCAGGATTGAATAAATAAACCAATATGATAAACTAAGAAATCAAAATCAATATCCGAATAACAATAGTCATGAAAGACCACCACCCTAGAACGTGAAGTCTAGATCCACATAGACATGGTAGCAAAACAACAAATCATAAAAAGAAACATAAAAATTACTAAGTTGGTGGAAGAAAAGATGAAACCCGGCCTCCACGGCGGCTCTGTGCTTGAGTTTTCCTCTAAAAAACGTCCTCCTTCGTATATATACCAAGTAGGGTTGGGCCCAAACAATTATACTTTCTCCAATGTGAAAAAGGACACTTTTTCCGGGTGAGACGCGCGAGCTCGCGCGTCCTTCGCGCATTACTTAGCGCGTAATCCCTAACATTCTGCCTCCAGCTCTTAAACTCGCGCGACTTCGCGCATGACTTCGCGCATGTTTTTCACCCTTTTCCATTCCGCATTTGGAAAAACGTAAAACATGAAAGTTGTAGCGCTTTGAGTTAGCTTTCCAACCATATATTCTGGAGCAAAAATGGAGTTCTGGGCAAAAATTTATATCTATTTTACTAGACAGTACGCAAACTGCCTACTGGATTCTTTGTTCGCTCTAACTATCATCCATTGACCCCCAATCACAATCCCGGCTTAATTCCTTGAACTTTTACTCAAACTTTAAAGCTCATACTCACTTGAATTCATTCCATAACATGTACATAGCTCGGAGTCACTCCTACAAGGCATAAAATACACCAGTAGTGCAAAACACTAGCGATTAAAGCTCAAACTCAATTAAAGTGCAGTAAATTAGAGTGTAATAATCGACTAAAATACGTAATTATAGCCTATCATCAACACCCCACACTTAAACGTTGCTCGTCCTCGAGTCAACCAAAAATTTACTCTATCTATGAGCACTTAACATATTCGAAGCACACATTTGGAGCACACTACACCAATGACCATGGTTGATAGCAACAATTAAATTCTAGCATATGCAATCATCATACACTTCCCTTTACTTATGCTATTCTTAAAAAATATTCAAACAAAGACAATATGCTCAGAACAATCCTAGCCTCAAAAACCGACTCAATGTCACAATGCACTCATGGCTTGAACACCCAACATCCTAGAGAAGTCTAATAATGTTACCTATCCTTCATGAAACCATGTGCCTCACAACCAAAGCAAAGAAAGTAAAATCAATCCACACTATCGAATCTCATGATCAAATATATTGTAAGGACTCATATATATCAAAAGAAAATATCGCTCACCCTCACAAAAGAAGTCACATGCATTTAATTGGTACCATAGGCTTGCCCTTAATGTAAATGTCTACTAATGTAGGCTCACTCGATCTAAAATCAATTATGTCTTTTTCATGGTTGTAATGTGGGCTAAGGGACGGGTAGGATATATTTAGGAATAGTGACTAACCCTCCTAAGCACTTTAACACATCACATGATAACTTAAGCGCACTTTCTTCAATTCACTTCAATTTCACAAATAATATCACCCCAAAATGCTCCCTTCTTCTTTAAGCACTACATTAATTCATACCCACTAGCAGGAACAAGACAACAATGTATTCATCTCTATTATTATTTTTTTTCTTCAGATTATTCTTTTTTTTTTTTAATTTTCGCTAGTGGTGTATTATTTTTTAAAAAAAACAAGTGCACCTTTCTTCCTTTTATTGGTTCCACTCAAAAGCCATCCCATACTTAGTTCCTTCTTACTTCTTTTAGCGCTCATCTCACAATTAAAGTGCTTTAAGAGGAAAAGGGACCGAAACAATGTCAATTAAGAACAAAAAGGAGTATAGGCTTGTAATGTGGGTGCCAAATAAACGTCTATAGGCTCAAAATGGTTACCTAGATAAATTTTATTTGTGATAAGAAATTAAGCTCAAAAAGATCAAAGAAAGCCTAAAATCATTTTTCAAACCGAGCATCACCTAAAATTTCGCTTCAACTCACATACCGGGCAAGTTCTAGACACAAGTACAATACATGGACTACACAAAAACCTCACCACACATGGCACATGACTCACTAAGGACGGTCTCATTCTGACTCTCAAACAAATGCAAATACTCACGGAGCCACGAGATATTAAGCATGAAGCACAAAGTGAACATAAGTCAAGAAAATGTGACATGGGCATCACAAGACATGCTATCCAACATATAAGGCATCATCAATAATTTCAAATCATAGGGAAGATACTACACATTCCAAAGCCTAAATATGCTACTATCAAACAAGTCAAGGGCGCCTAGGTTCATCATTCTTCCTCCATTTATTCCCTAAATTCTAATCTACTCTAAAAATAAAAATAAAAAATACTACTACCCGGTTCAAACTACATCCCATGGAAAAGAACCGAGGCACAAAGAAAAACCACGGGGAATTATTACTACCTAAAGAAAGCTAAAAGACATATTTTTGGATTTTTTGTTTATTTTTCACCCTTTTTTCATTTTTTTTATTGGACCTTAATCCCTCAAGAAAGCTGTCCACAAAATCCATCGTCGGGAAAAGTCCAAATTCTTCGTTTTTTTTTTTTAAAAAATGATACACTAAGGACGAGTACTATAACTAAGCTAACATAGCACAGAAAATCACCCAGACAATCTCCTCACCCCACACTTAAAATTGTGCAATGTCCTCAATGCACACTAAAAATAACAAGAGGGTAAAAAAGACTCCCTGGTAGGCCAACGGCCGAAGCATTAGCAGCTCACGGGATACTCAGACTTCTCTCAAGTACGATCCTTTGTGCGGGCACCCCACACTAAGTTTTAACCACATGCTCGCTTTTGCACACTTCCAGTGGCTTTTCTCTATGCTCTTACTCCTACAAAATACAAAAATAATACTACAAAAAAAATAATACAATAAAATAATGTAACACAATAAAATATATAAAAAAAAAAACGTAACAAAAAACAAAAGAAAAAAACTATGGAATTAGGGTTGCCTCCCAACAAGCGTCTTAATTTCTAGTNTCAACAAATGCTAATCTAATAAATTTGAATGCATGAAGAGTAAATTTCCCAAAGTTTTACTCAAAATTTGCAAAACACCCTCGGGCCCACGTGGTCAAAACCCGAGGTTCGAACCAAAACCCGATTACCCATCCCCCATGAACTCAGATATATAAGTTATTTTGGAATCGGACCTCAAATTGAGGTCCAAAACCCCCAAATTTTGAAACCCTAGTTCTACCCTACATTCCCAAATTCCCCCATTAAAATCTTTGTTTTGAAGTTGAAATTATGTTTAAAGATGTTAAGAAGCAAGGAAAATAAGTTAGAAATCACTTACCAATCGTTTTGAAGGAGAAGAATCGTTTGGAAAATCGCCTCTTATGTTTTGGGTTTTGAAAAAGTGCAAAATGACTGAAAATCTTAGATTTATATACTTTGCTGAAGGACTGGCGCGGACCGTGCAAAAATGCCCCGCGGCCGCGCCGAGGAAAAGAGGGAAAACGACTCTCTCAACCTATCCAGCGCGGACCGCACTGATTTGGTGCGCGGCCGCACTGGTTGACCTAGAGTTCACTGGCCATCTGAACCTAGCCACGCGGACCGTGCAGAAATGCACCGCGGCCGCGCGGTTTCCAGCGCGGACCACGCAGAAATGATCGCGGCCGCGCTGGGGGCCTGCAACACCTGATGCTTTTAAGTCTAAAACCCTCCCGGGACCCACTCAAAACTCCCCCGAGCCCTCGGGGCTCCAAACCCAACATACACCCAACTCCAAAAACATCCTACGGACTCATCCGTGCGATCAAATTGCCAAAACAACATCGAATTAGGCCTCAAGACCCATGATTTCCTTCCAATTTCCATGAAACATCAAATTTTACTGTTGCTAGCTCAAAACACGTCAAATGACGTCCAAATCTAACAAAACTTCATAGCAATTGCTTAACTCATATTTAGGACTTGTGCCGGGCGTCGGAACCAAAACACGAGCCCAACAGCACAGTCTTCTAACAAATAACACTTTCCAATTCTTTAATTATTTTCAGAAAAAAATTTCACGTAAAAATTCATTCCTCGGACTCGGGACCTCGGAATTTGATTCCGGGCACATCCCCAAGTCTCATATTATCCTACGGACTCTCCGGGACTGTCGAATCACGAGTCCGGGTTTGTTTGCCCAAAACGTTGACCGAAGTCAAACTTAATCAATCAAAACATCAAAATTTTTATTATCTTTCTCACAAATTCATCTTTAAACATTCCGGCTACGCGCCCAGACTGCGCACACAAATTCGAGGCAACCCCCAAGTGAGGTTTTCACGGCCTCAGAAATACAGAGTGAGTAGGAATACAGGTGATGACCCTTTGGGTCGTCACATTCTCCACCTCTAAAACAACCGTTCGTCCTCGAACGGACAAGAGAAAGAAGTACCTGAGTCGGGAAAAAGATGGGGATAACGGCTCCGCATATCAGACTCGGACTCCCAGTTCGATGCCTTAGGAGGCTGACCTCTCCACTGAACACGAATAGAAGGAAAACTCTTGGACCTCAACTGACGAACCTGCCGGTCTAGAATAGCTACCGGCTCCTCCTCATATGATAAGTCCTTGTCCAATTGGAGAGTACTGAAGTCTAATACATGGGTAGGATCACCGTGATACCTCTGAAGCATAGATACATGGAAAACTGGATGCACGGCTGACAAGCTAGGCGGCAATGAAAGTCTATAAGCCACCTCTCCCACTTGGTCAAGAATCTCAAACGGACCAATGTACCTAGGGCTAAGCTTGCCCTTCTTTCCGAATCTCATCACGCCCTTCATAGGCGACACTCGGAGCAATACCCGCTCACCAATCATGAAAGCTACATCTCGAACCTTACGGTCTGCATAACTCTTCTGCCTAGACTGAGCTGAACGAAGCCTCTCCTGAATGATCTTGACCTTATCTAAGGCCTCCTGAACTAAATCTGTACCCAATAACCAAGCCTCTCCCGGCTCAAACCATCCGACTGGAGACCGACATCGCCTACCATGCAACGCCTCATAAGGAGCCAACTGAATGCTGGACTGGTAGCTGTTGTTGTAGGCAAACTCTGCTAAAGGCAAAAACTGGTCCCACGAGCCTCCGAAATCAATGACACAGGCTCGGAGCATATCCTCGAATATCTGAATAGTCCTCTCGGACTGGCCGTCCGTCTGAGGATGAAACATTGTGCTCAACTGAATCTGGGTGCCCAACTCCTGCTGAACTGCTCTCCAGAAGCGTGAGGTAAACTGCGTACCCCGATCCGAAATAATAGATACCGGCACCCCATGAAGGCGAACAATCTCTCGGATGTAGATCTCATCTAACCTCTTCGATGAATAAGTGGCTGCAACAGGAATAAAATGCGCTGACTTGGTCAGCCTATCAACAATGACCCAAATAGCATCAAACTTCTTCCGAGTCATCGGAAGTCCAGTAACGAAATCCATGGTAATCCTCTCCCACTTCCACTCGGGAAGCTCAATCCTCTGAAACAAACCACCAGGCCTCTGATGCTCATACTTAACCTGCTGACAGTTCAAACATCGAGCCACATATGTGACAATATCTTTCTTCATCCTACGCCACCAATAACGCTGCCGCAAGTCCTGATACATCTTTGCGGCGCCCGGGTGAATAGAATACCGAGAGCTATGGGCCTCCGCTAAGATCAACTCTCGAATCCCATCGACATTGGGCACACAAACTCGCCCCTGCAATCTCAAAACACCATCATCATCTAAGGTCACCTTCGTGGCACCTCTACGCTGCACCGTGTCTCTCAGGACACACAAATGGGGATCATCAAACTGCCGATCACGGATATGCTCAAATAATGAAGAACGAGCGACCGTACAAGCTGACACTCTGCTAGGCTCAGAAATGTCCAACCTCACAAATCGATTGGCCAGGGCCTGAATATCCAAAGCAAGCGGTCTCTGGCTGACCGGAACATAAGCAAGACTACCCATGCTGGCGGACTTCCTACTCAATGCATCGGCCACCACATTAGCTCTCCCCGGGTGGTACAAAATAGTAACATCATAGTCCTTCAATTGCTCCAACCACCTCCGCTGCCTCAAGTTCAACTCCTTTTGCTTGAACAAGTATTGCAGACTCTTGTGATCCGTGTACACCTCACACGTCACACCATATAGGTAATGCCTCCAAATCTTCAGAGCATGAACAATGGCTGCCAACTCGAGATCATGAACCGGATAATTCTTCTCGTGGATCTTCAACTGCCTCGAAGCATAAGCAATGACTCTGCCATCCTGCATCAATACCGCACCAAGCCCAATACGGGAAGCATCACAATACACTGTATAGGGTCCTGAGCCTGTGGGCAAAACCAATATCGGTGCCGTAGTCAGAGCTGTCTTGAGCTTCTGAAAGCTCGCCTCACACTCATCCGACCATCTGAACTGGGCACCCTTCTGGGTCAATCTGGTCATCGGGGCTGCAATAGATGAAAACCCCTCCACGAACCGACGGTAGTAACCTGCTAACCCCAAGAAACTCCGAATCTCTGTAGCTGATGCTGGTCGAGGCCAGTTCTTGACTGCCTCTATCTTCTTCGGGTCCACCTGAATACCCTCTGCTGATACAACATGACCCAGAAATGCAACCGAACTCAACCAGAACTCGCACTTCGAGAACTTAGCATACAACTGACTATCCTTCAGAGTCTGAAGAACCACTCTGAGGTGCTGCTCGTGCTCCTCCTGGCTGCGGGAGTACACCAAAATATCATCAATAAAGACTATCACGAACATGTCCAAGTAAGGCCTGAACACTCGGTTCATCAACTCCATGGATGCTGCTGGGGCATTGGTCAACCCAAACGACATGACCAGGAACTCATAATGCCCGTACCGAGTGCGGAACGCTGTCTTAGGGACATCGGATGCTCTAATGCTCAGCTGATGGTAGCCAGATCTCAAGTCTATCTTTGAAAACACCTTTGCACCCTGAAGCTGGTCAAACAAATCATCAATCCTCGGTAGTGGATACTTGTTCTTTATCGTCACCTTGTTCAATTGCCGGTAATCAATGCACATCCTCATTGATCCATCCTTTTTCTTCACAAATAACACTGGCGCACCCCAAGGAGAAACACTAGGCCTGATAAAGCCCTTCTCTAGAAAATCTTGCAACTGGTCCTTTAACTCCTTCAACTCTGGCGGGGCCATGCGATACGGCGGAATAGAAATGGGATGCGTGCCTGGGGCCAGATCAATATAGAAATTAATATCCCTGTCGGGCGGCATACCCGGCAGGTCTGAAGGGAAAACCTCGGGGAACTCCCGAACAATAGGAACAGAATCAATAGAAGGAACCTCTGAGCTGGAATCGCGAACATACGCCAGATAAGCTAGACACCCCTTCTCGACCATGCGTCGAGCCTTCACATATGAGATAACACTGCGGGTGGCATGACCTGGGGTCCCTCTCCACTCCAATCAGGGTAAATCTGGCAAGGCCAGGGTCACGGCCTTGGCATGACAGTCCAAGATAGCATGATACGGGGACAACCAATCCATCCCTAATATAACGTCGAAATCCACCATGTATAAGAGCAATAAGTTAACACGGGTCTCAAGACCCTCAAATACTACCACAAAAGAACGATGAACTCGGTCGACCACTATAGAATCACCCACCGGTGTAGATACATAAACAGGAATACCCAAAGCATCACTAGACATAGTCAGGTAGGGTGCAAAATAGGACGACACATATGAATACGTAGACCCAAGGTCAAATAGCACTGAAGCATCCCTATCACAGACCAGAATAGTACCTGTAATAACTGCATCTGAAGACTCAGCCTCTGGCCTGGCTGGAAGAGCATAACACCGGGGCTGGGCCCCACCTCCCTGAATCATATCTCTGGGACGATCGGCTGCTGGCTGGCCTCTACCTCTGGCGGTCCGAGCTCCANATAAAAGCGGAAGTCTCGAAACATAAATAACTGAAACCAAGTGCGGAAATTCAAATACACCTCTACCCAGATCTGGTGTCACTAACTCACGAACTTCTACTGAATGCTAAATACAAAGTCTGAATAAGAATACAGTACTGTCTGATCCGATACAAGGGAAATCAAACGAAAGACAGAGATAAGAGAGACTCCGGGCCATGCGGACGCCAGCAAGGCTACCTCGGAAATCTCCGGACTGAAGTAAGCTCCCAACGCCCTACTAATGTCCAAAAGCTCCTGCTCCGGTACTGTGATCTGTGCAAAAAGCACAGAAGTGTAGCATCAGCACAACCGACCCCATGTGCTGGTAAGTGCCTGGCCTAACCCCGGCGAGGTAGCGACGAGGCTAGACAGGAGCTACCAAAAGCAACCTGTGCAGATATATATATACAAAGGCAACAGAAATTACAATAGAGAATATCAACTAAAAAGGGGAAGGGGGCATGCTCGGGGAAAAATACAGCGAATACAGATCAACGGATATAACGACGAAACTACCTCAATACCATAGCCCATATATAAGTGGTCGGAGCGCCACACGATCCCATTTCTTAATTCATAAGTGGACGGTGTGCCACACGATCCCATTTCATAATATATACGTGGTCGGCGCGCCACACGATCCCATTTCTTAATTCATAAGTGGACGGCGTGCCACATGATCCCATTTCATAATATATATATAAGTGGACGGCGTGCCACACGACCCCATATTATAGAATATATATAAGTGGACGGCGTGCCACACGATCCCATATTATAGTTCAAAATATCTGGCTTTGTAAAGAAGGCCCCATTAGGGGAATTCGACAACATAACACTTTAACCCGGCAAGGGTACAGCTAACAGCCCAAATATCCCGGCAAGGGAGAGTACATAATAATAGTCTACACGTCCCGGCAAGGGAATAATCACAACACATCCTCTTTTAAATCACTTCTTTCTCAACTATCACATTCTTGTTCGAGCCAACGCTCCAAAATATACCAATCACAATTCTTCCTCAACTGTTCACATTATATGAAATTTATCAATTAAACAAGGAAGTTGTGTCACATCATTCGAATTAAAAGCAATTAAGACTCACGGTCATGCTAGACTCCGGTGCATAGACAACCGTCACCATGCCTATACACCGTACTCCACATTTAGCAAGTAGCAAATAACATCCTAATCCTATTCCCTCAAGCCAAAGTTAGAACAAACACTTACCTCAAACGCTCCGAACTCAACTCAGTCCTCTAGTATAGCTTTACCCTTCGAATTCACCACCAAACCGCTCGAATCTAGTCACAAATTACTTGAGTGTATCAACAAAGGCTAATCTAATAAATTTGAATGCATGAAAATGAAATTTCCAAAGTTTGTTAAAAAATTTCCCAAAATGCCCCCGGGCCCACATGGTCAAAACCCGAGGTTCGAACCAAAATCCGAATACCCATTCCCCCATGAACTCAAATATATAAGTTATTTTGGAATCGGACCTCAAATTGAGGTCCAAAACCCCCAAATTTAGGAACCCTAGTTCTACCCTAAATTCCCAAATTCCCCCATTAAAATTTTTGTTTTGAAGTTAAAATTATGTTTAAAGATGTTAAGGAGTAAAGAAAATAAGTTAGAAATCACTTACCAATCGTTTTGAAGAAGTAGAATCGCTTGGAAAATCGCCTCTTATGTTTTGGGTTTTGAAAAAGTGAAAATGACTGAAAATCTCGACTTTATATACTGTACTGGAGACCCGGCGCGGACCGCACAAAAATGTCCCGCGGCCGCGCCGAGGAAGGAGGGAAAAACGACTCTCTGAACCTACCCAGCGTGGACCGCACTGATTTGGTACGCGGCCGCGCTGGTTGGAATGGACCAAAATTCTCATTCTCTGAATCTCCCAGCGCGGACCGCGCTGATATGGCACGCGGCCGCGCTGGGCGACCTAGGAATACTGGCCCTCTGAACCTAGCCACGCGGACCGCACAGAAATGCACCGCGGTCGCTCGGCTTCCAGCGCGGACCGCGCGGAAATGACCGCGGCCGCGCTGGGGGCCTGCAACACCTGGACCTTCAAATTTCTGACACTTCTAAGCCTAAGACCTTCCGGGACCTACTCAAAACTCACCCGAGCCCTCGGGGCTCCAAACCGAACATACATATAAACTCAAAAACATCCTACGGACTCATCCGTGCGATCCAATCGCCAAAACAACATCGAAATCATCAAATTAGGCCTCAAGACCCATGATTTCCTCCCAATTTTCATAAGACATCAAGTTTAGAGTTTTGTCCATAACACGTCAAACGACGTCCAAATCTAACCAAACTTTACAACAATTGCTTAAATCACATTAAGACTTGTGTCGGGTGTCGGAACCAAAATACGAGCCCAACAGCACAGTCTTCTAAACAAATAACACTTTCAAATTCTTTAATTATTTTCAGAAAACAATTTCACACATTAATTCATTTCCTTGGACTCGGAACCTCGGAATTTGATTCCGGGCACACCCCAAGTCTCATATTTTCCTACGGACCCTCCGGGACTGTCGAATCACGAGTCCGGGTCCGTTTTCCCAAATCGTTGACCGAAGTCAAACTTAATCAATTAAAACATCAAAATTTTTATTATCTTTCTCACAAATTCATATATATATACGTTCCGGCTACGCGCCCGGACTGCGCACACAAATTCGAGGCAACCCCCAAGTGAGGTTTTCACGGCCTCAGAGATACGGAGTGAGTAGGAATACAGGTGNAGAAGACTGCGGCTGAGAGCCACGACCACCTGTACCATGTGAGAGCTGTAGGGCTGACTGAAAGGGCCTCGGAAGATGGCCTCTACCATAAGAGTCCCCACCTCCAGACGAGGTACCACTAAATCTACCTGCATGACGGGGCCTCTTATCTGACCCATGACCACCTCCCCGTGCAAGTGCCATCTCAACTCTGCGGGCCGCATTGGCCGCCTCTTGGAAAGAAATATCGCTACCAGCTCCCGTAGCCATCTGGAGACGGATCGGCTGAATCAATCCATCAATAAACCTCGAAACCCTCTCTCTCTCTCGGTGGGGAGTATAACAATAGCATGGCGTGCTAGATCAATGAACCAAGTCTCATACTGGGTGACTGTCATAGTGCCCTGCTGGAGGCGCTCGAACTGCCTGCGAAGAGCATCTCGCTGAGTAACTGGGAGAAACTTCTCCAAAAACAACTCTGCAAACTGGTCCCAAGTCAGTGATGGCGACCCTGCTGGTCTGGATACAATAGTCCCTCCACCAAGTCTTGGCAGATCCTGCTAGACGAAAAGTGGCGAAGTCGACCCCATTGGTCTCCACAATACCCATAGTCCGAAGAACCTCATGGCAGCTATACAAGAAATCCTGGGGGTCCTCTGAAGAAGCACCGCTGAACGTGGTGGTGAAGAGCTTGGTGAACCTATCCAGTCTCTAGAAAGCATCTGCGGACATATCCGCCCTATCGCCGGTCTGAGTCACGATACCCGGCTGAACTGCCACAGCTGGCTGAGCCACTGGAACTAGAGTCTGGGGAGCTACCTGCTCCGGAGTACGTGTAGCAGGAGTCTGAACCCCTCCTCCAGCCTGAGAAGTGGCTGGTGCTACTGGAAGCAAACCCGCTCTAGTGACGCTCTCCACAAAGCCTACCAATCTGACCAGAGCGTCCTGAAGAACTGGGGTGGCTATGAACCCCTCTAGGACCTGAGCTGGGCCCACCGGAGCTGCTGGGGCTGGAGCCTCCTCATCAAAATCAACATGAGGCTCCACCTCTGGGACTGCTGCTCGGGGCTGAGCTCTGCCCCGGCCTCGCCCTCTGCCCCTCGTAGAAGCTGCTGCTAGGGGCTCGGGCTGCTGCGCGGTAGAAGAGGAAGCACGTGTTCTCGCATCTGCGAAAGAACAGAGTGGAAAGACAATCAGTATTTGGGGAAACAGATTCACACGACAAGAAAGAACAGAAGTGAGGTTTTCCTAACTCTGTAGCCTCTGGAGGATAAATACAGACGTCTCCATACCGATCCCTCAGACTCTACCGAGTTTGTCCCTGAGTTGTGAGACCTATGTAACCTAGTGCTCTGATACCAACTTGTCACGATCCGGATTTCCCACCCTCGGGAGTCGTGATGGCGCCTACTAATGAGAGCTAGGCAACCCAACTTAATTAGCAATTTCATTAAGCACCTGTTCTTTTTTAACAATTAACAGCATTAAATAAAGGCGACGGAATTAAAATCATAAGCGGAAGACTAAGATGTAGATAGGTGATCAATAATACAGAAGTTCCAACACATATATCTCTACCCCGAGACTGGAGTCACATACTCACGAACATCTAAGGAGTACTACATACAAAGTATGAAAAAAACGAAATTTGTTTATCTCGGGTACAATGAGATGACAGCCGAATGTAAAGATAGACGGGAGACGCCGGGCCTGCGGACGCCTGCAAGCTACCTCGGGTCTCTCTGGACTGAAGGTTTGCCCCCGTGTTAATACTGCTGTTGCTGCTCAATACCTGGACCTGTGCAAAAATGCACAGGGTGTAGCATCAGCACAACCGACCCCATGTGCTGGTAAGTGCCTGGCCTAACCCCGGCGAAGTAGTGACGAGGCTAGATAGGACCTACCAAAAACAACCTGTGCAGGTGTATATGTATAAACAAGTACAATGAAATAACAACAGAAAATACCAGCTAAGGCAGGGAGGGGACATGCTTAGGGGAAATACAGATGAACACAATTTATCAGAAGTAAACACGGAACCACATCCGATCTCATAATCTATATAAGTGGTCGGCGTGCCACACGATCCCAGTTCATGATATATAAGTGGTCGGCGTGCCACACGATCCCATTTCATAATATATAAGTGGTCGGCGTGCCACACGATCCCATTTCATAATATATAAGTGGTCGGCGTGCCACACGATCCCATTTCATAATATATAAGGATTTCCCGGCAAGGGAACAAGCATCAATTCAACCATCCCGGCAAGGGAGAATACAAATAAACCATTAACTCCCGACAAGGGAGCAACAACATTAACTTACACGTCCCGGCAAGGGNCCTATACACCGTACTCCACATTTAGCAAGTAGCAAATAACATCCTAATCCTATTCCTTCAAGCCAAAGTTAGAACAAACACTTACCTCAAATGCTCCAACTCAACTCAATCCTCTAGTATAGCTTTACCCTTCGAATTCACCACCAAACCGCTCGAATCTAGTCACAAATTACTTGAGTGTATCACCAAAGGCTAATCTAATAAATTTGAATGCATGAAAGGTGAATTTCCCAAAGTTTGTTCAAAAATCCCCAAAATGCCCCCGGGCCCACGTGGTCAAAATCCGAGGTTCGAACCAAAACCCGACTACCCATTCCCCCATGAACTCAAATATATAAGTTATTTTGGAATCGGACCTCAAATTGAGGTCCAAAACCCCCAAATTTAGGAACCCTAGTTCTACCCTAAATTCCCAAATTTCCCCCATTAAAATCTTTGTTTTGAAATTGAAATTATGTTTAAAGATGTTAAGGAGTAAAGAAAATAAGTTAGAAATCACTTACCAATCGTTTTGAAGAAGTAGAATCGTTTGTAAAATCGCCTCTTATGTTTTGGGTTTTGAAAAAGTGAAAAATTACTGAAAATCCTGACTTATATACCTTGCTGAAGACCCGGCGCGGACCGCACAAAAATGCCCTGCGGCCGCGCCGAGGAAGGGAAGAAAATGACTCTCGGAACCTACCCAGCGCGGACCATACGATTTTGGTGCGCGGCCGCGCTGGTGTCTTGCACCTGGGACCTTCTCTGGATCTCCCAGCGCGGACCGCACGAACTTGGTGCGCGGCCGCGCTGGTCAAACCAAGGCTGAGGATCCCTCTGAAACTGGCCACGTGGACCGCGCGGGAATGATCGCGGCCGCGCTGGGGCCTGCAACACTGCAACATCTGTTACTTTAAGCCTAAGGCCTCCCGGGACCTACTCAAAACTCACCCGAGCCCTCCGGGCTCCAAACGAAGCATACACTCTAACTCAATAACATCCTACAAACTCATCCGTGCGATCCAATCACCAAAACAACATCGAATTAGGCCTCAAGACCCATGATTTCTTTCCAATTTCCATGAAACATCAAATTATACTGTTGCTAGCTCAAAACACGTCAAATGACGTCCAAATCTAACCTAACTTCACAGCAATTGCTTAACTCATATTTAAGACTTGTGCCGGGCGTCGGAACCAAAATACGAGCCCAACAGCACAGCCCCCCTAACAAATAACACTTTCCAATTTTTTAATTATTTCCAGAAAACAATTTCACGTAAAAATTCATTTCCTTGGACTCGGAACCTCGGAATTTGATTTCGGGCACACCCCCAAGTCTCATATTTTCCTACGGACCCTCCGGGACTGTCGAATCACTAGTCCGGGTCCGTTTGCCCAAAACGTTGACGAAGTCAAACTTAATCAATTAAAACATCAAAATTTTTATTATCTTTCTCACAAATTCATATATATACGTTCCGGCTACGCGCCCGGACTGCGCACACAAATTCGAGGCAACCCCCAAGTGAGGTTTTCACGGCCTCAGAGATACGGAGTGAGTAGGAATACAGGTGATGACCCTTTGGGTCATCACATTCTCCACTTCTAAAACAACCGTTCGTCCTCGAACGGACAAGAGAAAGAAGTACCTGAGTCGGGGAAAAGATGGGGATAACGACTCCGCATATCAGGCTCGGACTCCCAGGTTGATGCCCGAGGAGGCTGACCTCTCCACTAAACACGAACAGAAGGAAAACTCTTAGACCTCAACTGACGAACCTGCCGGTCTAGAATAGTTACCGGCTCCTCCTCATATGATAAGTCTTTGTCCAACTGGACAGTACTGAAGTCTAACACATGGGTAGGATCGCCGTGATACCTACGAAGCATAGATACATGGAAAACTGGGTGCACGGCTGATAAGCTAGGTGGCAACGCAAGTCTATAAGCCACCTCACCCACTCGATCAAGAATCTCAAACGGGCCGATGTACCTAGGGCTAAGCTTGCCCTTCTTCCCAAATCTCATCACGCCCTTCATAGGCGACACTCGGAGCAATACCTCGCTCACCAACCATGAAAGCTACATCTCGAACCTTACGGTCTGCATAACTCTTCTGCCTATACTGAGCTGAACGAAGCCTCTCCTGAATGATCTTGACCTTATCTAAGGCCTCCTGAACTAAATCTGTACCCAATAACCGAGCCTCTCCCGGCTCAAACCATCCGACTGGAGACCGATATCGCCTACCATACAACGCCTCATAAGGAGCCATCTGAATGCTGGACTGGTAGCTGTTGTTGTAGGCAAACTCCGCTAAAGGCAAGAACTGGTCCCACGAGCCTCCGAAATCAATGACACAGGCTCGGAGCATATCCTCCAATATCTGAATAGTCCTCTCGGACTGGCCGTCCATCTGAGGATGGAACGCTGTGCTCAACTGAACCTGGGTGCCCAACTCCTGCTGAACTGCTCTCCAGAAGCGCGAGGTAAACTGCGTACCCCGATCCGAAATAATAGATNCAGCACAACCGACCCCATGTGCTGGTAAGTGCCTGGCCTAACCCCGTCGAAGTAGTGACGAGGCTAGACAGGACCTACCAAAAACAACCTGTGCAGGTGTATATGTATAAACAAGTACAATGAAATAACAACAGAAAATACCAGCTAAGGCAGGGAGGGGACATGCTTAGGGGAAATACAGATGAACACAATTTATCAGAAGTAAACACGAAACCACATCCGATCTCATAATCTATATAAGTGGTCGGCGTGCCACACGATCCCATTTCATAATATATATATATCTAGGTGGTCGGCGTGCCACACGATCCCATTTCATAATATATAAGTGGTCGGCATGCCACACGATCCCATTTCATAATATATAAGTGGTCGGCATGCCACGCGATCCCATTTCATAATATATAACTAGGTGGTCGGCGTGCCACACGATCCCATTTCATAATATATAACTAGGTGGTCGGCGTGCCACACGATCCCATTTCATAATATATAAGGATTTCCCGGCAAGGGAACAAGTATCAATTCAACCATCCCGGCAAGGGAGAATACAAATAAACAGTTAACTCCCGGCAAGGGAGCAACAACAATAACTTACACGTCCCGGCAAGGGAGTAAGTACATCTCTTCCTCTTTCGTTCATTTCTTACGTCTCAATCGTGTCATATTTCGAGCCAACGCTCCAAGGAGTTTACAAATCATATTTTCTCTTTGTATTGTTCACATTATATCGAATCCATCAATTAAACAAGGAAGAGTCACTAGAGAATCTCGAATAAGCACAAGTAAGGACTCACGGTCATGCTAGACACCGATGTATAGATACTCGTCACCATGCCTATACACCGTACTCAACATTTAGCAATTAGCAAATAATACTCTAAACCTATTCCCTCAAACCAAAATGACTTAAAATCTTAGATTTATATACTTTGCTGAAGGACTGGCACGGACCGCGCAAAAATGCCCCGCGGCCGCGCCGTGGAAAGGAGGGAAAACGACTCTCTGAACCTATCCAGCGCGGACCGCACTGATTTGGTGCGCGGACGCGCTGGTTGACCTAGAGTTCACTGGCCGTCTGAACCTAGCCGCGCTGGGGGCCTGCAACACCTGATGCTTTTAAGGCTAAAACCCTCCCGGGACCCACTCAAAACTCACCCGAGCCCTCGGGGCTCCAAACCCAACATACACCCAACTTCAAAAACATCCTACGGACTCATCTGTGCAATCAAATCGCCAAAACAACATCGAATTAGGCCTCAAGACCCATGATTTCCTTCCAATTTCCATGAAACATCAAATTTTACTGTTGCTAGCTCAAAACACGTCAAATGACGTCCAAATCTAACCAAACTTCACAGCAATTGCTTAACTCATATTTAAGACGTGCCGGGCGTCGAAACCAAACTACGAGCCCAACAGCACAGTCTTCTAACAAATAACACTTTTCAATTCTTTAATTATTTTCAGAAAATAATTTCATGTAAAAATTCATTCCTCGGACTCGGGACCTCGGAATTTGATTCCGGGCACATCCCCAAGTCTCATATTATCCTACGGACCCTCCGGGACTGTCGAATCACGAGTCCGGGTCCGTTTGCCCAAAACGTTGACCGAAGTCAAACTTAATCAATCAAAACATCAAAATTTTTATTATCTTTCTCGCAAATTCATCTTTAAACGTTCCGGCTACGCGCCCGGACTGCGCACACAAATTCGAGGCAACCCCGAAGTGAGGTTTTCACGGCCTCAGAAATACAGAGTGAGTAGGAATACAGGTGATGACCCTTTGGGTCGTCACATAGGGTTGGGCCCAAACAATTATACCTTCTCCAATGTGAAAAATGACACTTTTTCCGGGTGAGACGTGCGAGCTCGCGCGTCCTTCGCGCATTACTTCGCGCATAATCCCTAACATTCTGCCTCCAACTCTTAAACTCGCGCGACTTCGCGCATTAGCTCGCGCATGACTTCGCGCATGTTTTTCACCCTGTTCTGTTCCGAATTTGGAAAAACGTAAAACATGTAAGTTGTAGCCCTTTGAGTTAGCTTTCCAACTATATGTTGTGGAGCCAAAATGGAGTTCTGGGAAAAAAGTTATATCTATTTTACTAGACAGTGCGCAATCTGCCTACTGGATTCTTCGTTCGCTCTAACTATCATCCGTTGACCCCCAAACACGACCCCGGCTTAATTCCTTGAACTTTCACTCAAACATTAAAGCTCAAACTCACTTGAATTCATTCCATAACATGTACATAGCTCGGAATCACTCATACAAGGCATAAAACACACCATTAGTGCAAAACACTAGCGATTAAAGCTCAAACTCAATTAAAGTGCAGTAAATTAGAGTGTAATAATCGACTAAAATACGTAATTATAGCCTATTATCAAGTGCTACTTTAAATCTTATGAAAAAGGCGCATAAATGAATTAGAGATTCAACATTAAAAAAATACTAGTTTAATTTTGTCTCTAAAAAATATTTAAAAATCACAATGCAAAATAAAGTACCTCACATTAATCCTTTTCCTTTTAGGGGTTATGATGGATAAGAAAATAATAATCTTGGGATAAAAATTTAGTACCGCATTTTCTCTTGTGTGGTTACTAATCATGAGATAAGTTATTCCGTATTAAAAGTAGTACCGGGATAACTTAATTTCGCCGGAGGATGGAATAGTAATCCCAAGATAAGTTATTTTGATAAAGCAGTAAAATTGACAATCCCAAAATTAATACAACATACCAAACATTCAATAAAAAATAATCCTAGGATAATTAATCATAGCATAACTTGACTTCAAACCAAATGATCCCTTAAAGATCAATTATTATTAAATTAGTATGTCTGAAGATCAATATCAATCAAGAAAACGAAAATATAATAGATCAAGCATGATATCGACCGTAGCACTTTGAAGAGGAATAAACAAGACGAAAATAAGACTGAGGAATTTTCAGAAACCACTCTTGTTTAGTGGCTATTAACTTTCTATAGCTACTATATACATAATTACTTTCTATAGCTACTATTCAATTGTTACGGTAGTGTATTCGTTGTACTCGCGCTGTTGTATTCATTGTGAGCATGTGATTTTTGCCCTATTAGAAATACTCCTACAAAATTAAAGAAGTAGATTTTTTTCCAAATTGTTTTCAATTTTATAGGGTTTTTATGGGATTTTATTAATTGTTTGCATTTTTGTGCACGTTTAATTTTGTTAAAATCATGAAAAAATGCCCCAAAAATGTCAAAAATATCACGCATTGCATATTCGATTTTGTGTTCATTTTTTAGGATCAATTAGTTAATTAATTGCTTTATTGAAATGAAAATCACAAAAATATCATTCATTTTATATTTTTAGCTTTTGATGCTACATTAGTAATTTCGTCTCCATTAATGTAGGTTTGACTAATTTTGTAATTATTATAACTAGATAATTAGTTTGATTTTACAGAGTAGATTAATTTAGGATTCAATCTAGAATTTTAATTAATTAAAAAAAAGGGCAAAAACAAAGAAAAGAAAATAAGAAGAATGTATTTTTGTCTTGTTTCTTTAAAATTGGGCCAATCCTTAAAATTGGCCCAATTAATTTTAAAATCCCGTCCAAGCCCCAAGCCCAAAGACCAGTCCACCCGGTCCAGTACCCACACCCCAAAACAACGCCGTATCACCATATGTTAATCCCAGCCGTTGGATTCTTTTGATCCAACGGCTCGCAACTCCACCCCATTTTACATATAACTGTCTGAAGACAGACCCCCCCCCCTCCCAATAGACCACCTCATTTCCGTCTCTCACTCCCAAATAAACGAAAACTCTAGCCGCCCTTATAACCCCGTCGTCTCCGCCCTGGTCCGCCGACCGGAAATCGCCTCACGGTGGCGGACCACCTCCAAACTCCACCAAATTAACACCCCATAACCGTCTCCTCCTCCTCTTCCCATATATCACCTTAGTTTCCATCGAACAAGTCCCTACCTCTCGAATCTTAGATCTAAGACCCCAAAAACCCTAGTTTTCCCCTTTTTGTTCTTGGTCAGTTTCTGGGTCGATTGAACCCAAGACCTCCAATAGTCGACTGTTCTTGGTAAGAACAGTCGATTAATGATTGTCCAAGTTTATTTTTCCCCATAAAATTGGTTGAGTTCATAACTGGTCCATTCCTGAAACGAGCTTTAGGTAATTTTTCTCACTTTTCTGTTTATTTTTATCTCTTTGTTCTTCTTCATGTTTAGTTTCTTGTTTAGCTTGCATGCTTTAGGTAATTACAGTGTAGGTTTTCTTCTTCTTTATTTTTTCTTGGCTGTTTGATCTCGTCTATTTGCATCAGTTGTTTAAGTCAATTGAAACAGGCTAAACCACCTGAAGTTTAATTTCGAATGCATAAAAATAGATTAATTAGGTTTAATTTTTAGGTTCTGATAAGTTGACTGTTCTGTTTTCCTTTTGTATTTGTTTCACTTTTATATTCGTGTCAAGGTTTAGTTTAAGTTGACTAGAATAATTTTTAGAGTTAATTAACAGTCTACTTGGCCGATTTCTGATTAGTTATTTAAAAAAAACTTAGACTTAGTTGATTAATATGTTTAATTGAAACTAATTAAGTTAATTTCTATATTTCTTTGCATAGGCATTCTGTTTTTGTTTAGTTGTTATTTGGTTACAAGTTTAAATGCAATGTTTGTTTAGGGATAGTTACATAAGACTTGTCAATTAGGATAAATGGTTAGAATTGAAACCTAGACTTTAGGTTAATTTCAGAAATAAGGGGTAAATACCCCAAGGCTACAAGTTTGTCACGCCCCAAACTTGGGTAGGCGTGGCTGGCACCCGGTGCCATTGTGGCCCGAGCGAACCACTCTGTAACTCATTTATTCCATTTGTAACTATCATGAGCCAACATGGCCACAACTCGTAATGTACAATTGTAAGTGGGCAAATGTTATATTAATGAACCATCGTTTTTAAAAACATCAATACATATGGGCCGTCAAGGCCTCTGACATACTATACAAAATGAACCTCTGTCTACAAAGCCTCTAAGATTATTCGACATTAAATGGGACAGGGTACCGGCCTACCCATAAGTCTGTAGTAAAACTCTGACACAATGACTCATAGACTCGACTGCACTCCGAATGAGGTGGAGTCTCACCGATCCTTCGCTGAATGCCAATCTCAAAGTTTACTTTGTGCTTAGAGAAATATATAATCATGCAGGGTAAGCACTGCAATATTTATAACAGCTTACCATATCTCATCACATAGTGTTGAAGTAATTTCTCAATTTGATGAATTAATCACAAAATATCGTTAAACATAAGATAGTACTGGATACGTATTTGCTAATTTTCTAATGAAATGGCACTATTATAAATGACATAAACTAAACAATATGAAGTCCTAAATTTGTTAAATGTCATAAAAGTAGTAGCAAAACGTATATCAACTACTTGAAGTAACCTAAATTTAAGAAAAATTGCCCACATAAGCAATCATTTTTTTTCCTTATTAGTTAATTTACTTGACTATTAAAGGTGGAGAAACCACATATTTTTGAATTATTAGAGCATGAAAGGAGGAACACGATTGCTTCATTCTTCCACTAAGTGTCACAAGTTTACAGCGGTTGACTATTTATACACATGGAAGATTTAATTTGAAATTAACAAGAAAACTAGCATATGAGGATCTCGGCTAATCTATCTACTTTGAATTAATTCACACTTCCTTTCCACTAATTTGTAAATATAAGCTAGTTCATTAATAGTGTGTTAACCAAATGTGTCATGCATATGCGTATGAATGTCATGTAATGCATAGGTCTGTACGTACATAACATCATCAAGCCTCTGAGGGTATCTTATCATATCATTTCAGCCACTGTGGGCAACATCATCATCGTATACCAGCTGATCAGGTAGTGATGCGTATATAATGCCGTAACCTTTTCCCATATCCCATATACATGTATATACATATATATGCGTATATAATGCCGTCTGAGTCATGGATAAATGCACATGTAAATGAATGCAATGCATGAGAAGTACGTTAATAAAACTTCTCGGAATGTCATAAGACCATTATACTTGCCTCTAACTGTAATGGTGACCCTTTAATTCCTGCTAATTTATACTCCCTCTACCCATTTTATTGGTTCTGGTTTGATTGGCTATGAAATTTAAGAATGGAATTAAATGATATGTGAAGGAGAGTAATCATTTCAGTAAAGATTATCAAAATGTAGAATATCAAACTTAGGCGGTAAAGGTATCAGCTATAAGGCTGTTATGTGGTCCGGGTCCGGGCCCGGGCCTAAATGGGCTAAACGGGCCGGGACAAACGGTTCCGGGCTCTGGCGGGCCGGGCCCAAGCGGTCCCGGGCCAACGGTCCCTGGCTTAACGGTCCTGGAGGGTGGAACCGGCCCACTGTGGGCCTAAGCCCACATGGGCCCGGGCTAAGAGGGCCGCCCCCACGGGCCTAAGTGTTCCGGGCAATTTTTTTTTTTTTGAAATTTTTTTATCTATGGCAATTTATTGTAAATTATATAATATAATTGTGACTTAAATCTTCTAATTCAAATTTAAACACAAAAAAGTTATAAAGAAATATTCAAGGGAGTGCCTTATAATTTTTATTATTAAGACATTAACAAAAAATGGCAATATCATTCTTAGTCATCCCCCCCCCCCCCCNGTCTTCCTCCCCCCAATGGAATGTGCACAACAAGGTGCTAATACCACCATTAAAAGGAAAAAAAACTAATGAAGATATGCCAAAATACAAGTTACATATTAGTCTACATATTATCTCTAACAAATTTCATAAATCCTTCAAGGTTCGGAGGAATTTTCGTTGGTGGTAGCGGAAAAGAAGCTTGTTCATCACCGCTTCCGGGCAAAGCAGCATCCTCCGCAAGTTCCTCTAGCATTTCTTCATAAGCTTCGTCTATCTCGGGTTGTGATTCAGCAAGTCCAAAATTTCTTCTTTCCGAACGGATCCAATCTCTGAAGAGTACTGATTTTTCCAAGCTCTCCCTCATAGACGCTCTATGATCACCGATTTGAAGTCTCGCTTGACTGAAAGCGCTCTCCGATGCCACTGTTGAAGCTTGAATACTTAAAATATCTCGAGCCATCCTTGAAAGAAACGGATAGTGTTTTTCTTTGTCCTTCCACCATTCAAAACATCAAAGGAGCCATCGTGATTCTCTGATTCAAGTCCCTGCGACAAATAAACTTGAAGCTCATTTAGTTGTGAACTATCACCAATATTATCACCTTGAGAACCCCTGAACTCCGTCCAAGAACTAAGTGCTTTTAGGCCCGCAGTTCTTTTAGATGATTGCGAACTAGACGAAGTAGGAGTTGGAACATTTGGTCTAGCATGATCTAAGGCAAGTTGATAAGCATTATAAATTGTTTGAGCATTTATTTTAATTGAGGCTTTTGCATCTGCAAGTGTAGCAAATTCCTCATCTGAAAGTGATAAAGCCTTATAAATATTTGTATACCAAAAGTGAGGACCTCCTAATTTCATGGTAGGATTTAACATGGCAGCAACACCATAAATAGGGGGGTTAGGGAAAAAATATTTTTTAGACTTATCTTTCATAGAATCAATAGCAAGTTGATAAATTACCCCACCCTCTGAAAATTGAGTAAACAAATATGCAAGTGCTGCAACATAAACTAAATAGTTAGAAATAGTAGGATAATATTTCCCTGATAATTCATTTGTAGCAACATGAAATTGTTCTAAATATTCTACAATAATTTTAACATTAGTCCAATCCCGATTTGTAAGGTGCTCATCATCATCATCATCATCACCACCAACACGAGCATTAAACGTTGCGTTTATTGAGTTTCTCTATTCATATGCAACAACTAAACTTTCATACATGTAATTCCATCTAGTCGGACAAGGTTTAGGAACCTTTCTTTCTCTAAGGCTAAATTCATCACATTTTTTATAATATTCTCTAAGTCTACTTCTACGGTTTGAATAAAAAAGCAAATTAAGAGCCATTTTAACCTTTTCATTTCAACATTTAAAATTTGCAAACCATCACCGATGATTAAATGGTAAATATGACAAATACATCTAACATGAAAAATATTACTAAATGCAGGATTTAATGTAGTTGTAAGCAAGCCTATAACATTAGTGTTACTAGAAGCATTATCCATTGAAACTGACATTATTTTATCTCTAATGCAAAAATATCTACAAATATCTGCAACTGTGTTAGCAATAAACTTACATGTGTGACGTGAATTAATTATTCTATAAGCAATAATGCGCTTTTGCATTTTCCATTCCTCATCAATCCAATAAGTGGTAACGGTAAGATAATCACAGTCATTACCACTTCTACCAATATCAGTAGTAATAGCAACGCGACAATTTATATGAGTAAATAAATAGCACAAATATTGTTCATATTCATGTTTATATTTATAAATATCGCTCTTTACGGTTGTGCGAGGCCATCCTTTATAAGTAGGATTAAAAACACTTCTAATATAATGCACAAAGTGAGGGTTAGAAGGAAAACTATAGGGTAAGCACATAACAGTAACCATTTTTGCCAATTCTTCATGATCTTTATTTGGATCGTAATATAAAATGCCACCGGTAACAGTGTTAATTCCCGGTTGAACTAGATTTGACCTGGTACTAGGGTTAACCTGAGTACCTACACTTGTCCCCTCTTGCGCAGCTTTCATTTGAAGAAATCTAGCTTTATCTTTAGGGTATGTCTTTATGTGTCTAGTCAAACTACCCGTACCGCTACGATCTCCAGTAAATTTATGAGCCATTAAAGTCCCACAAGTTTTACACTTAGCCTTATTTTGATCTCATAGTTGAATAAAAAAGTGCCAAACAAGAGATGTTTCGCACCGTCTAGAAGGTTGTCTATTAAAAGTAGGGGTTACTACAGGAGGGTCAGGCGGAACATCATTTGGATTATTACCAGTTGGGTTAATAACAGGACTAGTAGGTGTATCATCTAAATCCGGTTGCGTTTCATCTAAATCATCATTTTCCTCATCATTTTCATCGATAGATGGATTACCATAAAGATTATTCATGTATTCATCATTTAATTGTTGACCTGGTGCAATATCATGGTAAAATTGACTATCGGTAAATTGAAAACAAGGGTTATCAGTGTCAAGAATAATAGGTGGAGGAGGATGGTAACACGTCTGGGTCGGGGAGCCGGGGGAGTAGTAGTAGCTTGGCTACTAGATTCACCAATTTTAGATTTTCCCTTACCACCAAATATTTTTTTCAAAGAAAAGGCCATATTAAATATAATTATACAAACTAAAACAAACAAAACTATAATATTAAAACATAAAAGTTGGAACGAGTTTACCGAATTGACGAACAACTTCTTGAAAATTGTATATCGTTGAAGACTTGAAGACTTGAATACTTCAATTCACCAACTTCACAATTTTTCACAAATTGCAATAACAAAGTAAGCAATTATAGAAGAAAATTAGAGAGATTGATGATTTTGTGAGTAAAAATGAAAGAATGAGGGGGTATTTATAGTTGAGAATAGGGAAAAAAAGTAATTATAAAAAGTTTGGGGTTAAAACAAAGTTTGGGGGGCAAATGGCTATTTTTTAAAAAGCCAAACGGCTAAATTGGCAGGCCAACGGTGGCCAATTTTTTTTATTAAAAAAATTTTTTTTTTAGAAAAATAGCCGTTGGGCCCGGTTGAACCGGACCAGGCCCGTCAGCCGGTCCTGGGCTAAACGGTCCCGGGCTCGCGGTCTCTCCATGCTGGACCGGCCCACAGTGGGCTCCTAGGACCGCTTGGGCCCGGACCATACGCGCCAGCCCGTTTAGCACAAAGCCCATGTGGGCTCGCGGGCCTGGGCCCGGACCACAATACAGCCTTAATCAGCTAAAGCTCACTTTGTATATTTAAACTAGTTTCCTGGGCACTTAACTCCATTGAACATATAAAACAACTAAGAGCAATCCCCTGGGAGCCTGATTTATAAAAGTAGATCAATACTCTCACTTAAGTAGATATTTGAGTATAATTATAGCCATGAAGAATAGGAAGGGGTACATAGTAATTCTTATAGTAGTCACTTTAGCTGTGGCAGGTATAAGCATGCTTGGAGAACGAAGAACAAGTTGATGCGCAAGAGGAAGGCGGGAGAGACAACACAAGGAGAAAACGGCACAGTTTATAGCCAACGGTTTTCATTTTCCCCTGAAACTTACTTTGAAGGAATATACCCCAAGTCAATTACTTCTAGCAGGCTAAGTTTTCAGAAGTCAGAGTAACTTGACACATTACTTGATACTACAAGAATGTGCAGAAATTATTGACTTTACCATTGTGACTTACTTGTATATTGAATGATGTAAATCAACGACTAAGACCAAAGTGAGACTGTAAGGAAGAAACGTAATGTTGCTGTACTTTTCAGCCAACTGCTCCGGCGAGTAGACAGGTAACTGGTTGTTGGCAAAGGCTACAAGAAAGATGTTTCCAAGAACAATAAAGGCAGTAGCTACCAATATCTTGATTGTCACTGTTTTTGTTCAAAACAAAGTAGGCAAAGGCGATGTTTGAGACAAATTATATAGATCCCAAAGATGCTAGAAGTGACTGCCGAAAAGGGAATGAACCTCTCGTAGCCACCTTACCCAATAAGTTAAGAGCTATAACATGTTGCTGCCACGTGGAAGGGTAAGCTTATCCAAAATATTGAATTAATTAGTTAATCTCCCACTAAAATCATTAATTACCCAATTATCTACATAGTTAGGAATTATCTCAAATTACTAAAATACTACTTACTTTTAATACACTTTATATACCTTACTAACATGGTCATGTGGTACCATATATAATAAATACATACACTATTATTGAATTAAAATATTCATGTAAAAATATATATATTTTCTCAACTTATAATTTTTCTAACCTCATATAAAGAGTACAAATTGACGTACGCTTAATTCTTAAAATGGTAAAAAGATAACCTTCTTTTCTTGTGAGAAAATAATTTCTATCTTTACAATAAAGAAAATCTCGTAAACTTTCTTATATTTTATATATAATTTAAAACATATACGAAAGTAGTAATATTAATAACTATATAAATGGGCTGAAAAAGGACAGGCAGCTATCCAAATATGTTGTACTATCTGACCCTTAGGGAATTTAGGGTAGAATATGCCCTTTTGATGATGTTTTGGGCATACCCTATAAAAGGAAAGTTATTCCTTCATTCTGCAGACATTCATTAGCATATCTTCACCTAAAAAAGCTTTGAAAACAAAAGAGAAAAATTTCCTGAAATTTTCTGGCTAAAACATCAGTCTTCTAGTTAGAGTTTCTGGGCTAGTTTTCTCTGAATACTCTGATTTTTGAGAAGTATAAGTGCTGGTCCTTTGGTTTCTGGGTGGATTTCCTACTGCTGCTATTTGGGTTTTGGTTGCTGCTCCATCTTTAAATTTTAGTCAGCTGTTCACTTGTTTTGTGGCTGGTTTTTTGCTGTTTAAGAGATCTATTTTTTCTATTCTGGTCCATTTTGTTGTAATCAGGTATTTACCTTAAATCTAAGATTCAGTTTCGCATGAATAAGTTGATTGCTTTATTTGTTCTATGAAGTCTTGATCCTCTCTCATCATGTGTTGATTTCTTTACATTTAGCATGTTAAAGTAAACCTTGGTTCATTTAAACTCATGAGTGTTTCTTCTGTTATTTGATGTTTTGACATGAAAAGAGCAAGAGTCCATGGCTCTACTATGTGATTATTTGAACGGGTGTGTCTATTTTATAATTATGAGTCTATTTCTGAGTTATACTGATTCTGAACTTTGATTGCTGAAGTTGTCTTTCTTCCTTCTTCTACTCACATGATAATAACATAGTGGTCTATTTGAGGTGACTTTGCTTATGGGCTGTAACTTGCGGATTTGGCCACTAGTTGGCCAAATTAGCAAGTTTTTCTAAAGCCAAAAGCTGGAATTGGGACTGTTACTATTATGCAGAAATTGGTGGCTCCGGTGGTGAATCAGGCCTTGGTTGGATCAGTGATATCCTAAAAGGGCAAAAGTTCACTAGGCTGTCGACTTCCTCATACATTGTAATAGAATTAGGCGATAATGTAATAGATTAATGGTTGTTGTAGCAATTCATATATTAGGTATTCCAATGTAAATTCTTCTGATTGTCAAAATTGCCTTTACATTATTTGTTATAGAATTGCTTCTTTACTAGTGTAAGCATAATGTTGTAATGGCTAAGGCTATGGGCCAGATGTTTAAAGTTGAACGCCTTTTTCTGCGATTCAGGTTGGGCCAGACTCGCAAATGAGCCCGGGCATTAAACTCAATAGCTTGAACCCCCCCCCCCCCCAAGTTATAAGCTTACCTTGTGAAGTATAGTATAAATGCATTTTTTTATGTCTTGCAAATCACATGTAGTGTAATAAATGTTAAAAACCCAGATTCTGATTTTTCTTACATAAAAGTGAATTGATTTACAATTTTGGACAAATGTGTATGTTGTGTAAGTTTTGTTAGCTTAAAACGCAAAGGTAGGACAGGCCCAGCTAGTAAATAATCGTGACTGGGCCAGCCTAATGTTAGCCCAAGATGAGACAGCCATGGTCAAATTAGGACCTAGTAAAGTCTTTGAGGTTCTTCACTACTAGGCTCAATTTCGAGCCCAAGTAGCCTTAGTGCCGTTATTCCTTCAATCAAATAACCTAATGGGATTATTGCTGGCCCAATTCCTTTATCAAAAATGATTAAAGGTGTAATACATCTACCCCAAGCATGTATACAATTAGTAGCCTTGTATTGAAGTTCAAATTAGTTTTAAATATGAACATTCGTAGTTTGCTTTAGGCGCGATTAATAAACCATCGTGATTATGGGTACAGTTCCCGTGACATAGTTACGATGCCTAATTTCAAAACTCGGGTGTGTATTTCATGTAACCCGATCGTAACAACATCGAATATTAATAAAATAAAATATATTGTGAATCACGGGTGCATTTCATGTAGCGTGGTTTGCGGTGTTCCAAAACGGCAAGTGTACGACAATCGTAACTTATTCAAGAAATAATTCCATAAATCCTAAAAAGCGGTCAAAAATAATTAAAAGCGGTTATAAAGTTTAAAAATGCACAATTGGTTTAAAACATGTAATAAATCAGATAATTAGGCCAATTATTAATAGTTAAGCGACCATGCTAGAACCACGAAACCCGGGAATGCCTAACACCTTCTCTCGGGTTAGCAGAATTCCTTACCTAGATTTTCTGATTTCGCAGACTTTTAAATAAAGTCAAATTCTCCTCGATTTGGGATTTAAAATAAACCGGTGACTTGGGACACCAAATAAACTATTCCAAGTGGCGACTCTGAAATAAAAATAAATAATCCCATTTCGATTTATGTCACTTTAATTGGAAAAACTCCCTTATATACCCCTCGGGTGTAAAAAGGAGGCTTGACAGCTCTGGCGACTCTGCTGGGGATAAGAACCCAGAACTTCTGGTTCAGGGTTCAAGAATTCGAGCTTAAAATAACTTTATACTTGGCTTTATTTATTATCTGATTTTTATATGAGCGTAATGTGCTAAATACCACTTTTTACCGCTTTGATATTGTTTGGACTGTATATAAATTGTTACGGAACCCTTTTCTCTCTAGGTCTTCTAAATCATCTGGGAAATGTGCACTTCGTGTGACTTCTTTTCTGTTAGAGTCATATCCCAATTTTAGAACGAGGTTCGGACAAGTTGCAAAGCCGGTAAAGCTTCTGTATTCCCGGTACGCTGCCCCCCTCGGCTTGAGATGTCCGCTCGGGTAAGCCAGGTCTAGAAAAATACACCCAAGTTTTTAAACCTAGAATAATATAGCCTCATGCCGGATCCCTAGTAGGAACGCATGTTTGCATCACGTGCATTTGCCTTTGGGGACTCAACACAGGGGTTGGGTCCGTCTAGGACAGGTGCACCCGAAATCAAAAGACCATCCTGCTGCATTTTACTTGCTACTTGTACACTTATTTGCTTCGGATTGGATGTTGACCGGCTTCTAGAATAAGGGAGAAAAACTGGAATAATCAAATTGAGGTATGAGAGAGATAATTACCCGCCTTTGGAAAAATCTGGTGTCTGAAATATGCCGAAACTCTGCCGATTATTTTTTTTTTTAAAAAAAAAAGAGAAAGAAAAAGAAAAAGAAAAGAAAGGAAATTTGTTTCAAAACATTTCACGTTTTTCTGTTGCGTCAAAACTTCCCGAACTACGCATGTTTGATTCTTACCGGATGTGGGATACGTAGGCAACCCTCATCGGGTCCAACCCCTTCTTTGCAAAAGTAACCCAAAATATGAAATGTTGTCATCTTTGTCATAAATAAAGTTAGGGGATGCCATTTTTGTCCGAATAGCCAGAAATGTCCCGACAAGGCGCCGGAAGGCTGTTTTTGCAAGAATAGCCCCTATGGTCTTTTTTCAAATTTTTGGCCAATTAGCAAGCACAGCCTTAAAATCTTCTTTCCTGAAGTGCTGAAAGGCTGTATTTGCAAAGGTGTTTTGTTTTGAGCAAATTGTTTGAGTTGCAATTTTGCAAAAATAATATTCTTCCTTTTGGGTCAAAATAAATCATGTTTTTTTTTAACCGATCACTTTAAATAAATGTGCAGGATGAGCACTATTGAAAATGAACCTTTCACAGTTGTAGGGGAAATCCCGATAGGACTCCATATATGGTGGAATGACCTGGGGGAGATTAGCAGAGGTGCTGCGATAAAAGCTTTAGGCAGGCTCACTGGTCTCTTGAAGATTAAACCAAGGATGAACATAATTGAAGCTTTGATACTGTTTTGGGACCCGGCGCACAATGTGTTCCATTTCTCTGATTTTGAGTTAACCCCTACACTTGAGGAGATAGCAGGCTATGCCGGCCTTAACGGGAATCTCAGGAGCCGATACCCAGTGGCACCAAGGGCTGTAACCCCTCACAAGTTTCTGGATCTCCTAAGTATTAGTCGGGAAGTCAAAAATGGAAATTTGGCAGAAGGATTTTGCACATTCTACTTCCTATACCGCCGCTATGGGGACCCCCACGATTTTGAGACTCCGGATACCGATTTAAGTCATCAAGGGAATAAAGGCAAATAGGAAGCACGCCGGGGACTGGCCTTCGTAGTGGCATTCTTAGGCACTCTAATCTGCCCGAGGAGTGACGGACATATAGAGTTGGGGCTCGTAGGAATGGCTGACTTCATGATCAAAAAGGCTAATGGCACTATTATACCAATGATCCTGGCAGAAATTTACCGAGCTTTAACTGTTTGTCGAGCTGGGGGAAAGTTTTTTGAAGGTTGCAACTTGCTTTTACAAATCTGGATGGAACAACATCTTTGCCATCGTCCAGGGTACATGAACTATGGTCTGACTGGTCTTAACTGCATTGAAGAACATGAAAACCGAGTGGATGGTCTTGAGTTTCCAGAAGGTACAGAGGCATGGTTTGCACATTTGAGTTCTTTAACTGCAAGCAAAACTAAGTGGACATTCGGTTGGCTCCCGGTCAATGAAGTCATTTAAATGTCGGCCGGAGTATGCTTTCTTTTGTTAATGGGTCTTTGGGGTATCCAGCTGTATGCTCCACACATGGTTCTGCGCCAACTAGGCAGGTACCAAACTGTCCCATACGATGAGGATTTGAGTCGACTAGTCATCGAACTATGTCCAAAGGTTGCATTCTCAAAAGAAAAGGTTCGCCAGATTTGGCATCAATGTAGGTTTCTGGAGCCACAGACTCGAGTACGGGATCTGTCTAGAGGTGAAGTAGAGCCTAGCTACATAGCCTGGTATGGTAAAAGAGCCCGAGTCCATCAAGAGCTAGAACGGCCCGCCAAAAGGCCCCATGTGCAAAGTTCACTGATGAAGCACAAGAGCAATGGAACTGGTTAGCTAAGGAGAAGGGATACAGAACTACCATAAGCAAATTAGAAGGGCAAATCAGAGATCTTAAATTTGATAGTAGCGTGCAGGACGCTGCTGATGAAGGAGAGAAGAAGAAATTAGCCCGAGAAAACGAAGCCCTCCAAGCCCAGATTCAAAGAATGAAAATAGATGCTGAAAACCAAGTAAGAAGCAAAGCAGAGGAAAAACTCATAAACGGTCTCAAGAGGAAAGTATGTGAGTAAGGGACTGATTTGGAAAAGTCCGAAGGTAGATTAGCAAGAGCCCGGGCAAAGTTGGCGAAGAACGCAGAGGGACGGGCAGAGTTTGTTTAGCAATTAAAAGAAAGATATGATAGAGAGGTCGCAAATCTAAAGAAAAAGCTAACTACCCTCGAGAATGAAATAGCTAAACAGACAAAGAACTTCAAGGCAGAGAGGGAGCATTATTATGCATTAATGTCTCGACTGGAAGAGGACATGCAACAGTTGCAGGAGCAAAGCCATAATGACATCCAAGTTCTGGAAGCTAGATCTCAACAAATTGGACGCCTGCTCCAAGAGAAAGGCATAATTAGAGAAAGTATTAGAGGAATTGCTGATTATATCGTCATGAAATGCCATGAGTGTGAGGATATGACTAGATCCACTTTCTTCGCCGCAGTGATAACTTTTGTTCGCTAGATAATGGACGACCTGGATCGCCTCCAAGGTGATCTTGCACGTAGGCCCGCGTCGAGACCGACTGATGTCCCGCGGGCCCCTGGAGTAGTATTGACGGCACTTATGTACTCCTGATTTTTCTTTTCGAGTCTGTATTTCAGTTTCCTTTTAGAGTCTGTTTTAGTTTTTCAGCTCTTAAGTATGTATGATGGAGTCGTTGTAATAGAGAAAAAAATTAGAAGTTTTTATTTTAATGAAAATTTGAAAAACCCCAAAAAATGTTTCTTTCTTTTTTCCGCATTTATCCCCTGAACTACGTAATGATCTGATTCGCGCGGCGTCGCGATAGGTAGGCAATCCCCATCGGATCCGGTCATAGCTGTAAATAACTCGAATTAGAGAGAAAATGATGAAAAGAGGGCACAAGAAAAAGAGAGAAAACAATGCAAAAGAGAGAGCTAAAAGAAAAGAGAGCAAATAATGAAAAGCGCAAAAAGAAAAGAAAAAGATTCAAAGATCCGCAAGGTAACAAAAGCCAGGACGAAACACGCAACCGTTGAAAAGCATGTAGAAAAACGTTTAACTATCTAGGTGCATTGCATTCCCCCAACGTGTGATTCCCTATGTGTTAAATGTCTCAAACTAACCGGTTATGTATGCTATTGAGAACAGGTTCTGTTTTTAGGTGGTTGATTTTGTGGTAACCTGACTGCGCACCTTTACTTCACGAGATCTAAAGGGAGTGTTGAAATGACATCGGAAGGTCACATACCAATCGTTAACCCCTTAGAGGACAGCCCGATGACGGTTATCCTGACGTCAGAGTTAGCAACTGCTGAAGAGAACAGGATATTGCGCCTCCACATGTTGGAAATGTGGGACACTTGGTCTAACGGTAGGGAGCCGCCCAGCGCAATACCCGGTTTTCCCGAGCGGATTCCCAGAACAAGTGGAACAACCAATGTCCCTATAAACTACCCGGCCACCCAATTCGGATATCCCACTATGTCAACCCATTTCACCGAAACGCCTTCTGAGGTTCGCCCCCAGGAACTATTTTTGGGAGTATCTTCTAACATATTCACCGCACCACCAACCTCTGCTAGGATACAGCCAACAGTACCCAGGCCAGGTTTCGAGCCGTCCTCCTTTACTTTCCAAATACCACCATTTCAACTGGATACGGCTCATGTCACCCCAAACTCCTACCCTTAACAACCTCGGTATGAATCTACCATGGTACAAGAGAGAACTGTAAAGAATTCCGAACAAGAGGACATCACTCGAAAAATGAAAAGCATAGAACAAAGTCTCAAGAACATACAAGGCCTGAGTGGCCAAAAGAGTGTCTCCTATGCTGACTTGTGCATGTTCCCTCATGTTCATCTGCCCATTGGTTTCAAGACTCCTAAATTTGAAAAATATGATGGACATGGGTACCCCATAGCTCACCTGAAGAGGTATTGTAATCAGTTAAGAGGAGCGGGCGGAAAAGAAGAACTCCTGATGGCTTACTTCGGGGAGAGTTTAGCCGGAATTGCATCCGAATGGTATATGGACCAAAACATCTCCCTCTAGCACATATGGGATGACTTGGCCCGAGACTTTGTCAGACAGTTCTAGTACAATGTGGACATAGCTCAAGATAGAAACTCTTTTGTCCAATTTCAAAAAGAAGTCTTCGGAGAGCTTCCGAGAGTATGCTATAAAGTGGCGTGAACAAGCTGCTAGGGTGAAACCCCCAATGGATGAGACCGAGATGGTCAGTGTCTTCTTGCAAGCCCAAGAGGCTGATTACTTCCAGAACATGATGTCTGCTATGGGCAAGTCATTTGCAGAAGCCATAAAGATTGGGGAAATGGTAGAGAATGGTTTAAATATGGGTCGCATCCTGAGCCATTCGGCTATAAAGGCCACCTCTCAAGAAATCCAGAGCGAGTCAGGGGCTGCAGCAAACCGGAAAAAGAAAGAAGAGGTAGCAATGATTGCTTCAAGTCTGAAAAATCCTCGTCAGCCCTGAGGTTACTTTGGTTCCTCTTCAAGAACCCCACAGCATTACTACCCTCACCAAGATGCGGCATATGCCATGACTCCTCATCCTTATGCAGTAATGAACGCTCAGCCGTATGTCCGGCCACAACAACATTACAATCGGAACCGAGCTCCACCTCCAAGAAATAACCCTCTTCACCAAGCTCCATATAATCCCCATCCCCAACAGAATAATTTTCCATATAATGCCCGTGCCCGTGAGCCACCCAGAAAAACCAATTTCACACCCATCGGTGAATCATATTCCAGCCTCTTCCCAAAGTTGGTCCAAATGGGTTTGTTGCAACTCGTACCTCCAAACAGGCAAAACCTAGAGTCACCCTCCTACTGACCCGGCACCCGATGTGCTTATCATTCAGGGGCAGAGGGGCACGATATTGAAGATTGCTGGACCCTTAAGAGAGCGGTCGAGAACCTGATAGAGCAAAAACAGGTAGTGTTGAGGGATGAGGAGACCCACAATGTAACCAATAACCCACTGTCGGCTCATAATAACGGGCCAGTTATTGGGATGATTTATGAGGACAGGGAATTTGACCCAGCTCTGAAGGCTATCATTGCTATTGCCGATGTTGTAAAGAAGCCCAAAGCGACAGCAAAGCCGGCTAAGGATGAGAAGAAAAGCAACTCCACTCCTCAAAGAATAGAAAAGACTGTGGAAGCAAAAATACGGGCAGTACCTCCTAAAGATGCCGTTCTATATGTTCCCAAGGCCCCCAGAAAAGAACAGTTCGTGTTGAGTCCTCCCACAAGGTTCGAGCTAAACAAGGGACCTAAGATGTACGTACCAAAGGGGACATATGTGGTGCGGGGGCCGGTAATCTCAGCCAGGCTGATTGAGCCCGCTGTTATCAGCCGCACGCCACAGAAGCCCATGAAAGATCCCACGGCCATTCCATGGAACTATAACAATGCAGTGGTGACGTACAAAGGAAAATAAATCATGGGGGAAGTGAATGAAACAAACCCGTCTGGGAAGTGCCTCAATTTGGAATAATTGAACAAGACCAAATAGAAGCATTTTCCGCTTAAAAAGCTATCAGTGCTTGATGATTGGCTACAATTTTGTATTTTAGTCTCTTATTACTCTCAAATTTACTGCACTTTAATTGAGTTTGAGCATTAATCGCTAGTGTCTTGCACTAATTGTGTGTTTTATGCATTGTAGGAGTGATTCCGAGCTATGTAGATGTTATGGAATTAATTCAAGTGATTTGGAGCTTTGAAGTCTGAGTAAAAGCTTAAGGAATTAAGCCGAGATCGTGTTCGGGGGTCAACGGATGATAGTTAGAACAAACAAAGAATCGAGTAGGCATATTGCGCATTGTCTAGTAAAATGCACATAACTTTTTGCTCAGAACTCCATTTGGGTTCCAAAATATATGGTTGGAAAGCTACCTCAAAGGGATACAACTTTCATGTTTTACGTATTTCCAAATACCAAATGGAACATGGTGAAAAATGCGGTCGAAACCGCGATCGCGGACCTGGTCGCGGACTGAGGCAGTGCACTTGTTAATATGCGTGGCCACTAGCGCGGTCACTAGCGCGCCCGTGCTAGTCCAGGCCTGGAAACTTGTCCTTTTTCACATTGGAGAAGGTATAATTGTTTTGGCCCAACCCTACTTGGTATATATACATGGAAAAAGGGTATTTTGAGAGGTTGGACATATTTTTGACACGGATTCAACCTAAGGAGGCCGAGACACAATAGGGTTTGAAGGATAAATTTTTGTTATGTTTTTATATAATTGAGCCGTAGTATTTTCTCTATTTGTTCAACTATATTATTCTTGTGGTTGATTGAAGGGCCGTCAATTAACTGTGCCTATTTAGTATGTATTACTCGGGGGAGAGTGCATATTTAGGTAGTTGTTGAACAACATCACTTCCGACGTATGTGAGGAATCAATAACCAAGGGTTTAAAGGTGGGATTAGGGATAACGAAACCTTGGGTGCGATCTAAGTGAGCTGTAATTAAATCCAGCTAGCGTAACTTGGGAGAATATGTCTAGTAAATTGTCGTAATTACTCGGGAGAGAATTACAACACGTAGAGCGCTCATGATCGGTAGAGAATATTTAGGCGAAATTATAGAAGACATAGCGGGAAGGATTCCGACAATTGGGAAAATCATAACTCTAGACCTCCTTAATATTTTCTCCAACCTGTAGTATCTTTAGTGTTAAATTATTATATTATTTTGTTAGTTAGTTAGTTAAACACAAGAATCTTAATATCTATAAGTTTGGAATTGTTCAAACTTGTATTCTTGGTGATAGTGAACAACTGTAGCTAAGACTTAGTTCTCTGTGGGATTCGACTCCGGACTTGTAAACCGGATTATATTTGCAGCGACCGCTTATCCTTTTTAGGACTAGAGTTGGGCGTGATCAAATTTTGGCGCCGTTGCCGGGGAACTAACGGTGTAGTTGTAGGTGTACATATTGCTAGGTTTCAAGTTTGAACTTTTATTTTTATTTTTTGTATTTGATTTTTATTTTTTTTGGTTTTTTTATTTTACTTATTAATTTGAGAAACATGGCATCTTGGAATTATGAGAGTTTTGATGTTGGTAATTCTACTTTTGATCCTTCTTATGTGTTTAGTGGAGGAAACCACCCTGGGCAAAATTATCAAAATATTCCCGAGAGCGAGTTATGTGCACCAACTCAATCTTATGTGTGGAATGTGTGCGATATGTGTGGTGGTCAAGATGGTCACTTTCATGGTTGTGCTTACATTTCTTATCTTCCCCCAGCCCCTTACGTTGACGGTTCTTCTTTTTCTTGTGAAGTTAATAGGAACAAAGAACCCAGGTATGGGAGGACCTGAAAGAGATCGAGAATATGCTAAAGTGCCTTATGGAACAATATGATGAGATACAACTGCGGGTACAAAGGCAAAGGGCAACTATTCACAACTTGGAGGCTCAAGAAAATAAATTAATTGAACCTTGTAAAGCGCAACAAGTTGACATTGTGGATAGTAGCCAATATGAGTATGAATTGGCTGCAGAAATTTCCATTATACTGGAGGATTTAAAAAAAAAAAGAGGATGAGCTAGAGGAGGAGGCCAGAGTAGAACACCAACAATCTATGCAGCTAGAATTTGAGGATGCCGATGTTGAAGAAGTAATACTAGAGTCAACTAGGGACATTGAAGATACAAATTTAGTTGACTCTAGTGTGAATGATGTTGAGGATGTTGAAAGTCCTGAAGTTCATGTGTTTGAGCGCATTGGTCCACACTGCAAGCATTTTTCCACATTATGTTTGGATGGTGATATGGAAATAGAGTCATCCGAGCCTATTGAAGAGTCAAGGAATGAGGAACAAGGTGCATATATTCTGGAATTCTTCTTGCCAGAAAGTCAGGATTACATACCTCATACAAAGGCCAAGGAGTGCAGAATACTATATTATTTCCTTGGGCCAGTTAGATTCGTTCCACCGCCCCATGACCATAATCATAAGCTTGAATCAAAACTTGGTGTTCAATTCATAAGCTCGAGGTGGAGGCAAAAATTGATTCACGTCGTGCCGCGACGTTAAATCAAGCGCTTGTTGGGAGGCAACCCACTTTATTTTTTTTTAATTTTTTTAATTTAGTTTATTTTATTTATATTTTATTGTATTATTCTTGTAGTGTCGATTATTGATTTTTAGGAGCATGGAACGCAAAGCCATTGGAAGGATACAACAACAAACCAGATGGTATGGTTGGAACTAAGTGTGAGGTACCCGCACGAAGGACCAAGCCTGGGAGAAGTCTGAGTACCCCATGAGATGCTAGTGCTTTCCTTTGGCCTACCAGGGAGTTTCTCTTACCCTCTTATAGTTATGATGTGCATTGGGGACAATGCACAATTTTAAGTGTGGGGTGAGGAGATTATCTTGGTGACTTTTCATGCCACTTTAGCTGTGTTAGTTTAATTAAATAATTTTTTTTAAAGATTGGACTTTTCCCGACGATGGATCTATTAGACAATTTTCTTGAGGGATTTAAGTCTAAAGAAAAAATGACAAAAAAAAAGATTTTCTTTTGTTAGGTAATGTAGAAATTACCCCTTGGTTTTTCTTTGTGCCGCGGTTCTTTTCCAAGGGTTTTGTTTGAACCGGATGTAGATAGTTTTTTTTTAGGAATAGGAGTCATTGTGTTGTGTTTTGAAATGAAGCAATATCTCTTGACTTTGTTATGCCCTGAGAATAGTAAGTACTTTGGTTGTGACGCTTAGGCTCAGTTTTTTGACTCTTGTATAAGTACCTTAAATTGTATGATTTTAGATCTGCTTAACTGCTTTGACTAGAGTGTCTTGATGAATCCAATCCTGAATGAGTTATGTGCCATATGTGTGTGTAAGGTTTTGCGTTATTCTGTGCATTGCATTTGATGCCTAGAACTTGCCCCGTGTGTTTGCAAAGCGAAATAGTAGTTTTGTTCAGTCTTGGAAGTGATATAGGCGTTTCTTTGTTGAGCTAGATATGTATATTTTACCCGTCTAATTGTTATGTATCGTAGTTAACCCCTTTGAGCCTGTAATCATGTTTCTTTGGCAACCACATTACAAGCCTTACCCATTTATTTGAATTACCCATCTATTTGAACCTTCTAACCTCTCATGAGCACTTGAATTATTATGAACTTTGTAAAAGTTAAAGTGTGGGGTGGTTGGTTTGGCTTTTGAGTGGAGCTAATGAAATAAGGAGAAAGGTGCGTTGTTTTGAAAAAGTAAGAGCCACTTGAATTGAAAAAAAAATATAGTTGTATTGCTGTAAAAAAAATACTCCTTGATAAGTGGTGACTCTTGATGTAATTGTGCTTAAAGAAGTATGGGTTAATATACATTAAGGTGAAGGTGGAGATTGGTTTGACATAAGTATGGGGTTTGAATGTTAAAGTATATGTATTAAAGTGCTTAGGGAGGTGTAGTCACTCTTATATCTAAATGCATCCTACCCGTCCCGCAGCCTACGTTACAACCAAATAAAGTCCTACTTGATCCTAGACTGAATAAGCTCGATTAGTAGAGTAGTACACTACGGGCAAGCCTATGGTGCATCTTTTGTGGCATATGAATGTTATTTCTGAGAGTGAGTGAATTCTTTCTATCTTGTGTTCCTTAGTGCTCATAAATTTTATTGTGTGGAACTACTCTCTTTTGTTGTGTGAGGGCACTTGATTCATGAAGGAGAGGTAATGTCAGTGACCTCAATGTTAGAGTAAGTGGGTGAGTTGTGAATAATGTGTGGTACTTGTGAGTCAAATCTTGAGGTGAAGATGTTATGCTTTTGTGCTTAGTCTATTTTAAATATTCTTGGTGTGATGAGTTAGGAGAATTATCTAAAAAAACAAAAAAGGTCGTGTCTACACAAAGTGTAGTTTGATTGCTCGAGGACGGGCAATGGTTTAAGTGTGGGGTGTTGATGATAGGCTATAATTGTGTATTTTAGTCGCTTATTACACTCAAATTTACTGCACTTTAATTGAGTTTGAGCTTTAATCGCTAGTGTCTTGCACTAATTGTGTGTTTTATGCCTTGTAGGAGTGATTCCGAGCTATGTAGATGTTATAGAATGAATTCAAGTGATTTGGAGCTTTGAAGTCTGAGTAAAACCTCAACGAATTAAGCCGGGATCGTGTTCGGGGGTCAACGAATGATTGTTAGAACAAACGAAGAATCGAGTAGGCATATTGCGCACTGTCTAGTAAAATGCACATAACCTTTTGCTCAGAACTCCATTTGGGTTCACAATATATGGTTTGAAAGCTACCTCAAAGGGATACAACTTTCATGTTTTACGTTTTTCGAAATTCCAAACGGAATAGGGTGAAAAACGCGGTAGAAACCGCGATCACTGACCTGGTCGCGGACTGAGGTAGTGCACTTGTTAATATGCGCGGCCACTAGCGCGGTCACTAGCGCGCCCGCGCTAGTCCATGCCTTGAAACTTGTCCTTTTTCACATTGGAGAAGGTATAATTGTTTGGGCCCAACCCTACTTGGTATATATACATGGAAAAACGGTATTTTGAGAGGTTGGACATATTTTTGACACGGATTCGACCTAAGGAGGCAGAGACACAATAGGAGCAAGGCGGGAAATTCTTCTACGAGTTTTTCCTTCCTCTTCCTATTTTCATTGTTGGTTATGACTTTTAGTATTGTAGTTTTACATACTATTATGAATAGCTAATTTGTTATCTAGGGTTTTGATGGAACCTTTTGAAGGATAAATTCTTGTTATGTTTTTATATAATTGAGCCCTAGTATTTTCTCTATTTGTTCAACTATATTATTCTTGTGGTTGATTGAAGGGCCCTCAATTAACTGTGCCTATTTAGTATGTATTACTCGGGAGAGAGTGCATATTTAGGTAGTTGTTGAACAACATCACTCCCGACGTATGTGAGGAATCAATAACCAAGGGTTTAAAGGTGGGATTAGGGATAACGAAACCTTGGGTGCGATCTAAGAGAGCTGTAATTAAAGCCAGCTAGCGTAACTTGGGAGAGTATGTCTAGTAAATTGTCGTAATTACTCGGGAGAGAATTATAACACGTAGAGCGCTCATGATCGGTAGAGAATACTTAGGCGAAATTATAGAAGACATAGCGGGAAGGATTCCGACAATTGGGGAAATCATAACTCTAGACATCCTTACTATTTTCTCCAACCTGTGGTATCTTTAGTGTTAAATTATTATATTAATTTGTTAGTTAGTTAGTTAAACACAAGAATCTTAATATCTATAAGTTAGAAATTGTTCAAACTTGTATTCTTGGTGATAGTGAACAACTGTAGCTAAGTCTTAGTTCTCTGTGGGATTCGACTCCGGACTTGTAAACCGGATTATATTTGTAGTGATTGCTTATCCTTTTTAGGACTAGAGTTGGGAGTGATCAGTGCTGAGAGGCAGAGGAATTCTTCCAAAAGATGAAAGCCTCGGAGTACGATGTAATTGGCCAACTCCGGAAGTCTCCCTCCCAGGTCTCACTTTTGTCCCTACCGATAAGTTTGAATAAGCATCAGAAAGTGCTGTTGAAAATGCTTAATGCATATGTTCCGCTCGAGACCACTGTTGAGCAACTGGAAAGAATGGCGGAATGATTTTTTAAAGTAAACAGGATCTCATTCAGCCGAAATGATTTGCCTCTAGAAGGAGCGGCCCACAACAAAGCTCTTCATTTGACCGTTAAGTGTGAAGGATACTACGTGAAAAGACTTATGTTGGACGGCGAATCTGGGGTTGATATTTGCCCCCTCTCGACCATACAGAGAATGGAAATTGGGACTGAAAGGATCAGACCCAACAATGTTTGTGTACGTGCCTTTGACGGCATCAAGAGGGGCATGATAAGGGAGACTGATTTGATCCTAACCATCGGCCCCGTGGATTTTGAAGTGACATTTCAGGTTTTAGACATGGACACCTCCTACAATTTTCTCCTAGGAAGGCCTTGGATCCATGCTGTAGGAGCCGTACCTTCTACCCTTCACCAAATGGTTAAGTTTGAACACGAAGACCAAGAAATCGCGGTCCATGGAGAAGATGAGCAATCAATCTATAGGGACCCGTCAGTTCCATGTCTGGAGGCTAAGAAAGGTAGCGAGCACATAGTCTACCAAGCTTTTGATATTGTAGTCGTGGATCAATATGAAGAAGGACCCCCTTGTCCTCAACCCTTCTTGTCAAATGCGTCAATCATGGTCGCCACTGGAATGATCAAGCACGGGTACAAGCTCAGGAAACGGCTTGGGGTATCTTTGCAAGGCATCACGGAACCCATCACTCTAACTGCCAGTGAGAAATTCTTCGGTATGGGTTTCCAAGCCACAGAAGCTGACGTGACATGGGCTAATGAACGTAAAGAGAATGGGTGGGTCCTGCCTCAGCCTATCCCGCATCTCTCCAAAACATTTGTCAAGCCTAGATACATAGAGGAAAAGATGAGGCCTTCACGACCGACGAAATCGAGGACATTTGTGGAGCGATGAGGCAGATGTTATATGAGGCTCATATGGTCCAGCCGAGTGAAGGCTCGAGCACCGCTGAGGTGCAATATGTGGGGCCGAATGCCAAACTTCAAAATTGGAAGGCTACTCCACTCCCAGTCAGGAGGGAATCCTGGTAGTTTCAGTCTTGCCATTTTATCTACATTTCGAGTTATTTCAGGGTGTAACTTGAATGTTTTTAGTTTATTGTCTTTTAAATCCAATGTAAACCCTCCTATCTTTAAACTTCAATGAAATGAAATCAGTATTTCATCGTCTATGAATCTCTTTCTTTATTCTTTCTGATTTTTTGTTATTTTTCTTATCTCTCTTTTCAGTTCTAATAATGCGGACTTAAATAACATGACATGCTTGCGGATTTCATGCCCAGATCCTAACATGCTGTCCAACTGTGAAATAATGAATCAAGAACCAGAATATGATGAAGATGAGGCTTTTAAGGAAATAAACCGAGAACTGGAGCAATTTGAGAATAAGCCTAAGCCAAACTTAAATGAAACTGAGCCAGTTAATTTGGGTAGTTCAGAAGAGGTCCAGGAAACCATGATAAGTATTCACGCTGATGAAAGGACTAGAGATATATTGATCCAACTTTTGTTCGAATTCAAAGACATGTTTGCCTGTTCTTATGATGATATGCCAGGACTAGGTGTTGATTTAGTGGTGCACAAATTACCAACTTACCCCGGTTATCCCCCTGTCCAACAAAAACAGAGAAAGTTTAAAACAGACATTAGTGACACAATCAAAGAGGAAGTCACCAAATAGTTGAAAGCGGGTGTGATCCGAGTGGTACGATACACCACATGGTTGGCTAATGTGGTCCCAGTGCCAAAGAAAGATGTGAAAACCCGAGTGTGTGTTGATTATCGGGATTTGAACAAAGCAAGCCCCAAGGACAACTTTCCATTACCAAACATCAACATCCTTGTTGACAACTGTGGCAAACATGAAATAGAGTCTTTCTTGGATTGTTATGCTGGGTATCATCACGTTCTGATGGATGAAGAAGATGCAGAAAAGACGGCTTTCACCACACCCTAGGGTACTTACTGTTACAGGGTCATGCCATTTAGTTTGAAGAATGCCGGGGCAACTTACATGAGGGCTATGACCGCCATCTTTCACGACATGATGCACCAGGAAATTGAGGTGTATGTGGATGATGTGATCATTAAATCCAAGACGTAGGACGACCATGTGCGAGATTTGAGAAAGTTTTTTGAGCGACTGCGTAAGTATGACTTGAAGTTGAATCCTGCTAAGTGGGCATTTGGAGTATCATCTGGGAAACTTTTGGGGTTTGTAGTCAGTCGGAGGGGCATCGAGTTAGACCCAACAAAAATAAAGTCTATTTGGGATTTGTCCCCTCCGAGAACCAAGAAAGAAGTTATGAGTCTGTTGGGAAGATTGAATTACATCAGCAGATTCATTGCTCAGCTGACTACTACGTGTGAGCCCATATTTAAGCTATTGAAGAAAGATGTGGCGGTTAGATGGACAGATGAGTGTCAGGAGGCTTTCGACAAAATCAAAGAATATTTGTCGAATCCGCCGGTGTTGGTCCCACCCGAACCTGGAAGGCCTTTATTTCTGTACTTGACGGTGTTGGAGAATTCTTTTGGATGTGTTCTCGGGCAGCATGGTGTGACTGGGAAGAGAGAACAAGCCATATACTATTTGAGCAAGAAATTCACTAGTTATGAAGCCAAGTACACTTTGTTGGAAAGAACTTGTTGTGCCTTAACCTGGGTCGCTCAGAAGCTTAGGCATTACTTGTTGGCTTATACCACCTATCTCATAACCAGGATGGACCCCCTGAAGTACATATTCCAAAAACCGATGCCCACGGGGAGGTTAGCGAAATGGCAAATCCTGCTCACCGAGTTTGACATAGTCTACGTTACCCGCACGACAATGAAAGATCAAGCCTTGCAGATCACCTAGCTGAGAATCCTGTTGATGATGAATACCAGCCTTTGAGTACCTACTTTCCGGACAAGGAAGTAAATTCAGTGGAGGTAATTCCAGAAGACACAAATGCTTGGAAAATGTTCTTCGACAGAGATGTGAATGCAAAAAGTGTTGGGATTGGGGCAATCTTTATTTTGCCCACTGGTTAGCACTATCCGGCCACAGCCCGACTTCGGTTTTTCTGTACGAACAACACTGCCGAGTATGAAGCCTGCATTATGGTCATGAACATGGCAATTGATCTGGACGTGGAAGAATTGTTAATCATGGGAGATACCGACTTGATTATTCGACAAGCTCAAGGTGTGGGAAACTTGGGATGTCAAGCTTATTCCAAACAGGCAACATGTCAAATATCTTAGCAAGCAGTTCAGATCCGTCGAGTTCATGTACATTCCTCGGTTCACAATAAGTTAGCCGATGCACTAGCTACTTTGGCCTCGATGCTGCCATATCCGGGCAATGTCCACATTGACCCACTGGAAATCCAAATTCGAGAAAGACATGGTTATTGCAATGCAGTTGAGATAGAACCAGATGTTCAGCCATGGTATCATGATATCAAAAGATTCTTGAAAACAAAGGAATATCTCGAACAAGCCAGTGGAGACCAAAAGAGAACCACTAGAAGGCTCGCCAATAGCTTCTTTCTGAGCGGAGAAGTCTTGTATAACAGGACTCCGGACCTGAACCTTTTAGGATGCCTGGACGCACAAGAGGCCGGAAGAATTATGAATGAAGTGCACGCATGAGTGTGTGGACCCCATATGAATGGATACGTCCTTGCAAAGAAAATCCTTCGGGCAGGCTATTACTGGATGACTATGGAAAATGATTGCTTCAGTTTTGTCCAAAAGTGTCATCAGTGTCAGGTACACGGTGACTTGATTCATGCACCGCCTTCAGAACTGCATCCTATGTCAGCGCCGTGGCCGTTTGTTGCTTGGGGTATGGATGTCATTGGGCCAATCGAGCCGAAAGCTTCAAATGGACACAGATTCATCTTGGTTTCCATTGACTATTTCACAAAGTGGGTTGAAGCAGTTACTCTCAAAGCCGTCACCAAGAAAGCAGTGGTGGACTTCGTGCATTCCAACATTATCTGTCATTTTGGTATTCCTAAAACTATCATTACGGACAATGCTGCAAATTTGAACAGTCATTTGATGAGGGAAGTATGCGAACAATTTAAGATCACGCATCCAAATTCTACCCCTTATCGGCCCAAAGCTAATGGTGCTGTTGAAGCAGCAAACAAAAACACCAAGAAGATCCTCAGGAAAATGATTCAAAGTTCTAGACAATGGCATGAAAAGTTGTCGTTTGCATTGTTGGGATATCGCACAACTGTGCGCACATTAGTTGGAGCAACACCTTATCTATTGGTTTATGGCACTGAAGTCGTAATACCCGCAGAAGTTGAAATTCCATCTCTTCGAATCATTGTTGAAGCTGAGATTGAGGATAATGAGTGGGTCAAAACTCGTTTAGAATAGTTAACTCTGATTGATGAGAAGCGGATGGACGCAGTTTGCCATGTGCAGTTGTATCAACAAAGAATGGCCCGTGCCTACAACAAGAAAGTGCAGCCTAGGAACTTTGAAGTGGGGCAACTCATTTTGAGACGTATTCTCCCGCATCACAAAGAAACAAAAGGAAAGTTCGCTCCAAACTAGAAGGGTCCATACATTATAAAAAAAAATTTGCCGAAAGGAGCATTGTACTCGGGAGACATTGAAGGAAGTGACCCTGAAACAGCTGTCAATGCGGACGCGGTCAAAAGGTATTACGTTTAACCCTTCCGCGGTATAGAGATTCTCCCATTGGAATGACGAAGGCTTTCATTCTCTCTACCCAAACACTTTTAACCCTTTGCTAACCCTTTGAGCCGGTTACCTTTCTTTGATCACCCTCTTTGGAACCCGAAAATGTTTGTAAAGAAAATAAAAAGACAAAATAAAACAACAACAAAAAAAATCAAAGACAAAGTTTCCTGAACTACGTTCGACTTGATTCTGAAAGGATACGTAGATAGCCTCTCACTGGGGTTTAGTCACACCAAAACGAAAATCCACAATTCCCCAAAAGTGAAACTGGGGTAGAATTTATAATGGTTCTACGACGGTTCGCCTGAATGGTTCCAAAGTGGTAATTCAATCCAAACTCTTTTTACCTCAAATCCCATTCAAGTCCTTCCGATCAATCGGTAAAGATGTTCAAAATTGGTGGATGTGGTTACTTGGACATGATGCAATCAAAATGAGAGAAATAAAATGAGAGAGTCTTATTGGTGAAAACCCACATGGGCACCATAAGGCGATGGTGAGCAGAGAAATTGGAAATGAGAGTCTTGTTAGTGAAAACTCACAAAGAGCACTACAAGGTGACGGTGAGAAGAGAAATGAGAGAGGTCAGTTGGTCAAAACCCGCAAAGGGCGCCACTGATCGAAAAAGGGATCCCTTATATCCATCAGCACTTATAGAGTCCTGGCAAGGTTTCTCGGTTTTGAAGTATGAATTATGATGGGTTCATGAGAATGGATGGTTTGCACAGATCGGGTATCCAGTCCAAGAAGCATGTCATGTCTATTGAAGTCTGTATGCACCCTAGATAAGTCCTTCTTTCCTTTCTCCGAAAGGGACACTTCTCGTTTAAATTCATTATCCTGTCCGTTGTTTACTTTTCTTTGAATCCCTTTCGGTATAATTCTCCTCCAAAGAAAAGATGGCAAGATTGGTTTTACAGGGCTTTGTTTGGCAAAAGCTAAAATTCAAGAAAAAGCACCCAACATCAGCAGGTGCATCAAGTCGACCTCAACTGGCCAGGTTGGCCGATGCTCCCAAAAACTCTTAAAAATAAAGGAAATCCAAAGTCAAGTTCCCATAAAGGCAAAATAAGATGGAAAAGGCCAAGCCCCGCATGGGTTAATCATCATGTTGGAATTTGGGAAAAGTCAATACCCCTAGGTTTAGAAATGAAACCAATTTCCAGAAAGCCAGCAAGCAATGGAAATTTCGTTGAAAGAGCTGAGCCAAGATCAAGTGATTGAAACAATCAAGGCCACAAATCCAACCACCGTTTCAAACTGACAAATTGTTCTTTTATTTGGAGACAGGAAAATAGGTACAATCCAAAAACCTCGCAAGAAGCAGGTGCAATAAAAGCAAGGTGCGCGTAGACCAGAATGGTCCTGCAGCGGAAGTTAACCCAAAAAGGGAAGTCCCTTTCAAACTCTTCATTCATTCTCCTAAATAAAATGAAAAGTGAAGTAAAAAAAAAGAAGAAAAATAAAGAAAAGAAGAAGAAAAATTCAAAATCATGGTAGCCTAGGGTCTCCAATCTCTAGCTACGTTTTTCCAACATAGGGTCCTATTCCCTAGTCGCTGCCAGCATAACCTGGTAGTTTTTTCCAGTATAGTGTCCCACTCCCTAGTTGATCTCCGACATAACCCGAGGACCTTTCTGGCATAACCTGATGACTTTCCCGACATAACCCGATGACCTTTCCGGCATAACCCAATGACTTTCCCGGCATAACCCGAGGACCCTTTCCGGCATAACCCGATGACCTTTCTCGGCATAACCCAAGGACCTTTCCGGCATAACCCGATGACCTTTCCCCGGCATAACCCGAGGACCTTTTCGGCATACCCCGATTACTTCCTCGGCATAACCCGAGGACCTTTTCCGGCATAACCTGATGACTTCCCCGGCATAACCCGAGGACCTTTCCAGCATAACCCGATGACTTCCCCGGCATAACACGAGGACCTTTTCTGGCATAACCTGATGACTTCCCCGGCATAACCCGAGGACCCTTTCCAGCATAACCCGAGGACCTTTTCTGGCATAACCCGATGACTTCCCCGGCAGAACCTGAGGACCTTTTCCGGCATAATCTGATGACTCTACCAGCATAACCTGGTGATCTTTCAACTTAGGGCCTCCAATCCCTAGTTGATATCATTTTAGATATAGGGTCCCCACTCCCTAATCTCTTTTTCTCAAGGATACACAATCCTGATTTTTATTGCTTTCAATAAAGAAGTAGTTTATATTTTTACAATAACTCACGAAATTTTCCTAGTGAAAACTGGGGCAGAAAATTTCGTTCGTTTGTTTGTTTTGGTGCCTGAACAGGTTTTTACCTAGAGGCACAAGTTTCGAGGCGACAAAAAGAAAAAGTCTCAATACAAATGAAAGAAAAGAGAAAAACAAGAGAAGAAGTGAACTCTAAGTGTAGAAGCGGAGAAAAGATGCGGACTGCTCAAGATATAATTGAAGTCACAAGCCTTGCATGTCCCGCCTTGATCCGAAAAGCTGAAAGAGGAATGAACCAGTGGTTGCAATTAACGAGCATCAAGATTCAAATCAAAGTCTGTAGGAAGAACCAGCCAAGACTGAGGATCAAGTTTTAGAAGGTTTATAGATAGGAATCTTGTAACTCATAGTTGATAGGCTTAGCTAGTTTAGCTTTTTATCTTTTATTTCGGTGTAATAAGGAGTTCAGCAAGCCGAAACAGCAACAACAGCAGTGAAATCACAGTTTCTTTGTAGTTCCAGCTACCAAAACTTCCAAAACAACACTGACCTGATTCCTTTATAGCCAAGGATATGTAGGCAACCTCCGAAGCAAGGTTCGGTCAGACTGTTTCCCAAAAAAAAAGTGCTTCCCATGGAGTTTCAAATGGGCAAAAATCGCTCGTAATTGCTCATTTTATCTTTGCCCGAAAACCCTTCGTATTTCCGAGCAAAGAGGGTCAACTGTGAGCATGTGATTTTTGCCCTATTCAAGATATTCCTATAAAATCAAAGAAGCAGATTTTTCTCAATTATTTGCCATTTTACAGGATTTTTTGTAGGATTTTATTAATTGTTTGTCTTTTTTTGCGTACGTTTAATTTTTATAAAAGTCATGAAAAATGCCCCAAAAATGTCAAAAATACCATGTATTGCATATTAGACTTTGTGTTCATATTTTAGGATTAATTAGTTAATTAATTGCTTTATTAAAATGAAAATCACAAAAAATTGGCTCATTTTTACATTTTAGCTTTTAATTTTAGATTAGTAATTTTCTCTTTTTTAATTTAGGATCAACCAATTTTTGTAAATATTATAATAGATAATTAATTTAATTTTATAATTTAGATTAATTTAGGAATTTGATTTAGGATTTAAATTAAAGGAAAAAGAAAAGAAAAAAAAGAAGAAAAAGAAGAAAGAGGAAATAAGGAAAGAATTTGAAAAAAAAAGAGAATTAATTGGGCCAGACTTCATACCCAAATCCGCCCTCAAACCCAAGCCCAAAACCAGGTAACCAGGTCCAGCCCCCCAATAAACTAAACGACCCCGTATTGCCCCCTCCCCCCCCTTTCATCCCAGCCATTGATCATCATAAATCTAACGGCTGGGAACTGATCGCTTCATTTACATATAACTGTCCGAATCAGGGATCCCCCCCCCCATCTACTCCTCTCATTCCATCTCTTACCCCAAATTAGAGAAACACTAGTCGCCCCAAACTCCTCGCCGGTTCCGCCGCACGGAAATCATTTTATGGCGGCGGAGCTCTTCCAAACCACTCCAAATTAACACCATAGAATCACATTCCCACCCCCTCTTCAAATCTCCAAACTATTTCCCTCGAATCTTCACTCAACTGTTCGAATCAAAAATCCGAAACCCAAACCTAAAAACCCTAAGTCACCCAAATAATCCCAAAATCATACCCCATACTCCCCACACCCCTCTGAACCCTAAACTACAGTCAATTTCCCGAAAATCCCCGCCAATTTCTTCGAATCTCAAATCTAAGATCCCCTGAACCCTAATTTTTTACCCTCTTCTAATTTTCGGTCAACTTTTGGTTGTTTGAACCCAAAACCTCCATTAGCCGACTGTTCTTGTTGAGAACAGTCAATTAATGGTAGTTCAAGTTCATTTCACCCCGTTGAAGTTTGACCGAGTCCCCGACTGGTCCGATTTTGGAACAAGTTCTGGTAATTCCTTTGCCTTTCTTTTCTCCTTTCCTCTTTTGATTATCCCTTCCATCTCCTTTCCTTTTTTTAGCCGCATGTTTTAGGTTTTTCTTTTCTTTTGTTCAAGACTGTCTTGTTTGTTCATTTATCTGTTTATTAGATTAGTCAAAGCATGTTAAGATTTCATCCTCTAAAGTTAATTTTTAATTGCATGAACCTAGTTTAATTAGGGTTAACTTTTAGGTTCGATAAATAGCATGATCTTTTCTGTTTCTTTCATGTTTCTGTTTTATGTTTGTTTTATTTTATGTTCAGTGTTTAGGTCAAGTTAATTAGAATAATGTTGTTTAATGGTGTGTTTAGTTTATTTTTGGTTAGCTGTTAGAAATTTAGTTGATTAAATTGTTAACTTGCCAACTGATGTAAGTTAGTTTTCTAGGATTTCTTTGCAGTTCCCTTTTAATCTTGGTTTGGGTTGCTGTTTAGGTGGTTACTCGTTTAAATCTAGTGTTTCTTAGGGCTAATTAAATGAGCATTCTTATTAGGTCAATTCTAGGGTCTAATTCGCATCATCATGCTTCTGTTTGTCTTTTGGATCCCTTTTAGTTTCTACCTCTGTTTGCTTTGATTTGTACATCACTAGAAACTTATAGGGACCTAATTAACCTAAAAGGAAACTTAGAGGAATTTTAGAACTTTAAAAAATAAATATCTAAAAGAAGAAAGTTCTAGAAGTGTACTAACTGTCCAAATTGGTTTTAAAAGATGCTGAAAATGGACAGCTGGACATTTTATCCTCTGCAAATATGCGGTACTATCTAGGAAATTTAGGGTAGAATATTCCTTAGATTCCATTTTTGGGTATGCACTATAAAAAGAAAGTCATTCACTCATTTTTCACACGGACTCATCAGCATACAGACCTGAAAAATTCTCTGAAACAAAAATCCAGTCCCAGCTTTCCTGTTTTTACTTCTTTTTTTTTTTTTTTACAAATTTGGGAAGAATTCTTTTCGAGTTCTGGGGTTTTGGAGTCAAGTTATGAGCTGATACTAAATCTGTGGTTGGTATATACTGTTGTTTTCCTGGGCTGCTGAACTACCTGTTTTTAACTTAGCATTTTGGAATCAAATTTTAAGCCACTAGGTACACTTCTTATCCTATGCTTAAGTGTTTTAAATCTGAGGTTAAAGATAAATACAAGTTATTTTCTATCAATGATGTGTATTTATGCTTCCTGTTATGATGTGATTTATCCACCTAAATGCAACAGCATTGAAGATTTTCTTTGAAATATGTGACTCTTTGTTCATTTAGCTTTCCTATACCATGAGAATATGTTTTCTTGTATGTGTGCTGAAAACAACACTGACCATTTGTTTATTTCAGATGGTATACACTTTTTTGTGTTGCATTTGTTAGGCAGTATAGTATGCCCATGTGTTTGAATCCTTTGTTGGTTTGTGAGTCTGACCTTTAACATGGTCAGATCCATGAATCACACTGCTTTTCCTACTCATTCTTGCATTGGTTATTTGAGTTTGGTTTGATAATATAGTAGGTCCATGTATTTGAAGACATTTTGTGAATCTAACCTTTAACATGGTCAGATCCATGAAAGTCTAAGCTGAAACAAAAGTCTGTTGGGGGCAGTAAGAAACCTCAGAGCTGGAATTAAATGCTAGCTTGCAAGACACAACTCTATAGCTGATTTATTGCAAGTTGAAGTTGGTTCGAAGGATTTTGTAATAGTTGAAAGACTCAAAGTTAGGAAGAAAGTTACTCTTTACCTTAAATTTTTCTTTTTCTTAGACACATACTTGTATTTAGGAGCATAGTGTAAATTTATGGACAATCATTAGTAAATGGACGGTTAGAATGTTCTAATTTCAAAATTTGATTATTTTTAATTATTAGTTTAGGTTCATAGCAGTATGATCTCTTTGTAATGAGCATAGCCTATTACTGCAGAACTATTTGAATGTAGCACAAGTTGGGCCAGACTTGCAACAAGGGCCCACTATGGGAATCACCTGAGCAAGTCTGGGCCCAGGCGAATGGGCCTAGGCGTTAAGCCCAACAGTTTGACCCTTATTTATGAATTTCCCTTGTGAATAACAGCATAAACACATTCTTTTTATGTCTTGCAAATCATGCGTATTACACTGTCAAAACTAGAATGGTACTCTGATTCTCCTTTCATTAAAGTGAATTGATTTATAACCTTTGGCAAAAAATGTGTGTATTATGCAAGGTTGGCTTAAACGTTAAGGTAGATAGGCCCAGCCAGTAAATAGTCGCAACTGGGCCCATTGAATATAAGCCCAGTGTGGGCTAGACCTGGTTAAAACTCGGACTGGGCAAAGGCCCCTGAGTTCTTTACTTCTGGGCCAAGTTCTGAGCCCAATGCAGCTCCAATGCTGATTGATCCTTGACTAAATAATCAATGGGCTGCTGCTGGCCCAAACCCCTTATCAAAAATGATTAAGTTCCAACACATATATCCAAAAGCTGCATATAATCAATAGCTTTCATTTTTGAAACATCAAATATAGTTTTAAATATGAACCTTCTTAGTTTGCTTTAGTAAAAACACAACCCTTTGAAATATATTGAGGTGTGCCATCCATAAATAAAATCCATACCCCATGGCCCTCATATTATTAATGTAACTAGTGCAGAAAACACTTTGAACATTCGTAGTTTGCTTTAGGCGCGTTCGTAATAAATCATCATAGCTAGGGGTACGGTTCCCGTGATGTAGTTGTGATACCTAATTTCCAAATCCGGGGGTACATTTATGTGACCCGGCCGCAACTTCTAATAATGTTAATAAATTAGACATTTTGTAGATCGTGGGTATGGTTCTCGTGACACGATTCACAATATGAATCAAACAAACAAGTGTATGACAATCGTAACTTGTTCCAGAATAATTCCATAAATAATTAAAAGCGGTTATAAAGCTAAAATGCACAATAGGTTTAAAATGTGTAGTAAATTAGATAATAGGCCAACTAATAATAGTTAAAGTGACCGTGCTAGAACCACGGAACCCGGGAATGTCTAACACATTCTCCCGGGTTAACAGAATTCCTTACTTAGAATTTCTGGTTTCGCAGACTTTTAAATAAAGTTGAATTTCCTCGAATTGGGATTTTTTAAAATAAACCGGTGACTTGAAAACCAAAAATAAACTATTCCAAGTGGAGACTCTAAAAAAACAAAAAAAATAAAATAATCACATTTCGATTTATGTCACTTAAATTGGAAAAACTCCCTTATATATCCCTATGGGTGGTAAAAAGGAGGTGTGACGCCAGGTAGCTCAGCGAAAATAATCAGATCGAGGGTCGTGGAACAACTCGGCCTACAAGATCAGATTGTACCTGCGTCTCGGGTCCTAAATGGCTTCAACATGGCAAGCGAAAAAACAAAGGGAGAGATTATCTTGCCAGTAAACGCAGCCGGGACCATACAAGACACTAAATACCATGTCATCGAAGGTGACATGATGTATAAGGCACTCCTTAGGAGACCATGGATACACAATATGAGGGCAGTGCCTTCAACTCTTCACCAGATGATGAAGTTTCCAACAGAGGAAGGAGTGAAAACAATTTACGGAGAGCAACATGCTGCAAAAGAGATGTTTGTAATCGAGGAAGTGATGCCGATACCAAAACCTTCGACCTCGGAGAAATCGAGCACCAAAGGTAGGCAGGCGGCTAAATAGCAATCACAGCCCCCAACCTCGATGGAGTCGGAGCAACAGGTAATCGAAGACAAAGAAGAGGATTTCCTTACTCCTCAAACCTTCATCGTTCCCAAAGAGTCCGATGCAACCAAGTCAACTGTCGAGGAACTGGAGTCGGTCATACTTATCGAATACTTGCCTGAGAGAAAGGTATACCTGGGAACGGGATTGGTTTGCTTGGTCCCATTTAGATATGACAGGGATTCCACCGAAAATCACCACACATCGGCTAAGCACTGACCCTAGATTCAAACCGGTGAAGCAAAAAAGGAGGCCTCAGTCCGAGGTAAAGCATGCTTTCATAAAAGACGAGGTAACCAAACTTCTTAAAATAGGATCCATTCGGGAGGTAAAGTACCCCTTAGCCAACGTAGTTGTAGTTCCTAAAAAAGGAATCAAACTTAGAATGTGTCTAGACTATAAGGACTTGAACAAGGCATGTCCAAAAAATTCTTTCCCGTTGCCAAACATCGATCATATGATCGATGCCACGGCCGGCCACGAGACCCTAACTTTTCTCGATGCCTACTCCGGGTATAATCAAATTCAGATGAACCCGGAGGACCAGGGAAAGACTTTGTTTATTACCAAGTTTGAAACTTATTGTTACAACGTAATGCCCTTCGAGCTAAAAAACGCAAGAGCTACATACCAACGCCTAGTCAACAAAATGTTCGAAGAACAAATAGGTAAAACAATGGAAGTTTATATTGATGATATGTTGGTTAAGTCCCTGCGCACAAAGGACCATCTAGCTCATTTGCAGGAAATATTCGAAATCTTGAGGAAATACAACATGAAGCTTAACCCGGAGAAGTGTGCCGTTGAAGTCGGCTCGGGTAAGTTCCTCAGCTTCATGGTGTCGAATCGGGGTATCGAGATTAACCCCGATAAGATCAAGTCCATCGAGGATATCACGATCGTGGATAGCGTGAAGGCCGTGCAAAGGCTAACAGGGCGAATAGCTGCTTTGGGTCGGTTCTTTTCAAGGTCGTCAGATCGAAGTCACCATTTCTTTTCCTTGCTCAAAAAGAAAAAGGATTTTGCATGGACCCTGGAATGCCAACGAGACCTGGAGGAACTAAAGCGATACTTATCAAGCCCGCCTTTGCATAATACCCCGAAGGCAGACGAAAAACTTTACCTATATTTGGCTGTGTCAGAGATAGCAGTAAGTGGGGTATTAGTTTGAGAAGAGCAAGATACGCAATTTCCTGTTTATTACGTAAGTCGAACTCTAGGAGATGCTGAAACTAGGTACCCTCACTTAGAAAAATTAGCACTTGCACTAATAAGCGCATCTCGAAAGCTAAAACCATATTTTCAATGCCATCCTATATGTGTATTAACCACTTACCCCCTTCGAAATGTTTTGCATAATCCCGAGCTATCAGGCCAAGTGGGCCGTCGAAATTAACGGGTACGATATCGAATATCAACCCCGAACGGCCATCAAGTCTCAGATCCTAGCTGACTTTGTGGCCGATTTTACGCCGATCCTCGTACCCGAAGTGGAGAAAGAACTCCTACGAAGTTCGGGTACAGCATCGGGGGTATGGACCCTTTTCACAGACGGTGCCTCGAATGTGAAGGGGTCCGGGCTTGGCCTTGTCTTGAAGCCACCCACGGGTGATACCATTAGACAGTCCATCAAAACTTCTAGATTGATTAACAATGGGGCCGAGTATGAGGCCATGATTGCAGGTCTCGAGCTAGCTAAGAGCTTGGGAGCAGAAGTCATCAAAGCCAGGTGCGATTCGCTACAGGTAATGAACCAAGTAAACAAAAGTTTCGAAGTTCGAGAAGACAAGATGGAGCAATACTTGGATAAGTTATAGGTAAATTTGCACCGCTTCAAGGAGTAGAGTTTGGAACATATGCCTCGAGAACAAAATAGCGAGGCCGATGCACTCGCTAATTTGGTATCCTCAGTTGAAGAAGATGACATCGTCTCGGGGACTGTCATCCAGTTGTCGAGGTCTATGGTCGAAGAGGGTCATGCCGAAATAAATTTAACAAGCTTGACGTGGGACTGGAGGAACAAGTATATCGACTATTTGAAGACTGGAAAACTCCACTCGGGCCACAAAGAATCGAGGGCCCTACGAACTAAGGCTGCCAGGTTCGCATTATATGTAGATGGAACATTGTACAGGAGGACGTTCGATGGGCCACTGGCGGTATGTTTAGAGCTGGGGGATATCGATTATGTTCTACAAGAGGTCCACAAAGGTACTTGTGGAAATCACTCCGACGCCAAATCTTTGGTTCGCAAAATTATCAGAGCAGGTTATTATTGGGATAGCATAGAGAAAGATACTAAGGAATTCGTCAAAAAATGCGATAAATGCCAACGATTTGCACCGATGATCCATCAACCCGGAGAACAACTCCATTTGGTCCTATCCCCGTAGCCTTTCATGAAATGGGGAATGGACATAGTCGGACCCCTACCAACGGCCCCAGGTAAAGCTAAGTTTATTTTGTTTATGACTGATTATTTTTCTGTGTGGGTGGAAGCACAGGCCTTTGAGAAGGTCCGAAAAAGAAGTTATTTACTTCATTTGGGACCATATGATATGCCGATTCGGGATACCTGCCGAGATTGTGTGTGATAATGGAAAATAATTCATCGGCATCAAGGTGACAGAGTTCCTCGAAGCACATAAAATAAATAGGATATTATCGACGCCGTACCACCCAACTGGAAATGGACAGGCCGAGTCAACGAACAAAATTATCATTCAAAACCTAAAGAAAAGGTTGGATGGTGCAAAGGGGAAATGGAGAGAAGTTCTACCCGAGGTCCTTTGGGCATATCGAACAACATCAAATTCCAGCACGGGAGATACCCCGTTCTCTTTGGTGTATAGCTCTAAGGCCCTCATCCCTATCGAAGTCGGAGAACCCAATTCCAGGTTTCAACAAACATCGGAGGAGTCAAATCAAGAGGCCATGAATACTAGCCCCGAGCTACTAGATGAAAAACGAGAAACAACACTTGTTCGGATGGCCGCACAAAAGCAAAGGATCGAAAGATACTACAATAGAAGGACCAATCTCCGACACTTCGGAATTGGGGACTTAGTTCTACAGAAAGTTACCCTCAATACTCGAGACCCAATTGAAGGGAAACTATGTCCGAATTGGGAAGGACCGTACCGAGCTCAGAGCGTCGGCCAAGGATCTTACAAACTTAGCATGATGGAAGGCAAACAACTACCAAATAGTTGGAACGTATCATTACTCAAACGATACTACTGCTAAGGTATGGCTTTATCCTTTTTGTCCATTTGAGTTTAAAACTAACTCATTGTAGATTCTTGATCGAAGCTATCAAAGACACCCTTTTTGCACGAAAGCCTTAGGTTTTAAAGCATGTGTTGCACTCTTTTTCTCTCAGATCGGATTTTATCCCAAATGGATTTTACCGGCAAGGTTTTTAACGAGGTAAAAACTATATGCTACCTAAGGAGAAGTTAACAGTATCCAAGGCTTCTTTTCAATCAACCTCGAATGCTGGGGGCATCACCCTCGGAGGTCATAGTTTCGAGGAAAATACTTCACGCCTGAGAGGGACACGATAGGAAATCTTTGTAATGGGCCAAACAGTCTGATGAACCGTGTCCGTATAGAATAGTCGAGCCTCGACAGCAACATGTACGCATTATATGAAGAAGCTTCCTATTTATATCAAAAACACTTTGTGTCTCAAAGAAGTCTACCATTATACGACCTTTACACTTATAATCCTATGGGAAATGGCTCAAGGGACATAGCGCAAATGCAACCCCAAAATACTCGGGAATTGTCATCGACAGTCAACTCGCCCTAGCCATCAAAAACTCGGACTCATAAGACCTCATCCTCCCGAAACAAAGGCCAAGGCCAATACAATCGTGGACTAACCTTTCGAACAAGTTTTAAAGGTTATCGGGAAACAAGTCCAACAGACACACCCGAAGGTTACGGCCAAATTAAAGGTTGCGGCCATATAAAAGGCTACGGCCATACAAAAGACTAGGGTCATATAAAAGGCTACAGTCGAAATAATGCGGTTCGGAGATGTCCGACTTCCGCCATAAATTAAAGGCCTTCAAACACATTGAAAAAACTGGTTAAATCAGGCTACCCTCGGCAAAAGCAAAATATAAAGGGCTTCGATAAATTCAGCACTCGAATAATCTAAAGGCTTCGATAAATATCAGCCTTCGAAAAAACCTCAAGAGGTTTTCGATTATGTTTACACAAATAAATTATTAACAGGGATCCGATTCGTCGAACCTTCGAAAAACCCAATGGGTACGAAAAACACATGCTAAGGCATAATAAAATTTTCACTAAGTCTTTTAGCAGAAAAAGAGGGAAAATTGTATAGCCACTCTAGAGGCCGAAGCGGCCCAACTTAAAGAGCCTAAGGGCCAACTTAAAGAGCCTAAGGGCCAACATAAAGAGCCTAAAGGCCGATATATAAGAGCCTAAGGGCCAACTTCGAAAGGCTTAAGGGCCAAAACATATAGTTCGAGACCCCATTCTCACTCAACTCAGACTCAAGAGTCCCGATATCCCAAGCTCTCACCGAATCGATTTAAACTTAGCTCGAGGATTATTATATTTATCGATAAAGACTTAAGGGTTTATTATGTTCCGAGTCCAAACCAATACTCGAACCGGTCATTCAAATTATACAATCAAATCTTCCACAAATGAGGATAAAATGAAGTTCAACACAAGATAAAGTTGAAACAAAGAGGTCTTCTTGTATTACAAAGAAATGTTTGCAGAAGATATTTACAAATAGCCACGAGGGGTCCTTACACAAAAACATAGGTAAAATAAAGAAACCTAAAACTACTCCGGGGCCACATCTTCGGCAGCTGCGTCTTCGGGAACCTCTTCCTCGGGGACTTCATCTTTATCCCCTCCACTCTTGGAGCCACTAGCCGAGTCATCCTCATCGGAAAGCAAAACGGCAGCCTCTTCTTCCAATGCCTTCGCCCTTTTAATATCGGCTGAGAGATCGAAGCAGCGAGCATGCACCTCCTCGAGGGTTTCGTTCTAGTACTGTTGCTTGGCTTGGTTTAGTGCACATGATAATTTAACTTCGGCCGCAACAGAGATCTCCTTTACCCGGGCATTAGCTGCTTCAGCGCCGGCTCGGTAAAAAGATATAGTTGCCTCAGCATCAGATTTGGCCTTGGCCAGCTTAGCAGCGGACTTGGCTTTAAGCTCCTCGATTTTGCAGCCTTGAGCCAGGCTCTCCTCCTTCACACTTTGAAGCTGGCATTTGAGTGAAGCCAGCTGCTCCCGAAGAGTTTCTTTTTCAAACGCAAGATTGTCCATGCCTTTCCTCCACCCCAGGGTCTCGGCCTCCTTCATCTTGAGTTCCTCTCGGAGCTGCTCCACCAGCTCGCCCTTTTGTTGAAACTGCAAAATAAGAGTGTTAGAAGACCGATCGGGCTAATCCATAGCGAAACTTCAAAGGGAATATTACCTTTTTGGTGAGCTCGATTTTTTCTTGGCAAGCCTTTGTCAATTCGGCCCGAAGATTGCTGATCTCCGCCTCCTTCTTAACATAGAGGGTTTTAAGACTGTCCATCTCTTCCGGGATCTTCTTAAGCTCAGCCTCACATTGAGCAAGCTCAGCTCGAGACTTGGAGAATGCTTCCTTATGAAGCACGAATGCCTTCACAAAAAAGGGGATAGATTAAACTTCGACGGCAAGGGTAAAACACAAGCATAGTTTTAGAGGACAGAAACTTACTTATTTGAAGAGCCGACAGGCCTCGTCGAAAATAAAAGAAGCATCTGGGTCGGGGCCATTTTCAATCCGTTCAAGGAATTCTTGAAGGATGTCGTGCCCTTCGTGGCTCGTCCCCATATCAGAAGTTTTCATGTTCCGAGCATCTCAGATTTGCCCCTTAGAGAACTAAGGACCAGGCGGCGACTCATCCACGTTGATCACCCCTAGCGACCCACTCAAGGCATTCTCTTCTCTTTCAAGGGCCTCCGGACCAGGCCCCTCGCCTTAACCTTCAAACGACCTCCGAGATGAGGCGCCTTTTTTCTGCTCGATAGCTTAGGGACTTTTCTTGAACTCCCGTCGGAGATCTTTTTAGCTCTAGAATGAACCACATCAACCACCACCGGTTCAACAGACTTCGAAGCACCGGTGTTTCCTCTTTTAGGAGCTACCAACAGGCAGTCGTCATCTTTTTCTTCTTCCTGATCCCGAAGGCTTTGGCCGTTTCTGGAGATAAGGCCATCGTGTCGGTCTTGGGTTTCCGAGCCACACTTTTCATGGGCTTCGGGGGATTTGCAGGCGACCCCCTTTTTCTTTTCTTTTCTCTAGAAGGCTTCGGGATCTCTTTTTCGCCAGCCGGGGGCGGCCGCAAAGCAACGGCGTCTCGGAGACCTACATAAAAACAAAGTAAGTATTCTACTAAAGAAATACAAGCAGACAAATAAGAGAACTCACCATGATTTTTAGCCTCCCATCGACCCTTAGTCGAATCTCGCCAGCAATGCTCCGCACACGAGAAAGTGGAAGCCAATTTTCAGACCCAACTTTCGAGGTCCGGGACCGAACTAGGAAACCAAGGAGTAGCTGCACCATCGGAAAGAGGTTAGACCGAGGGAAAAGATAAATTCAAGAAAAATAAGAGAAAGCAGGGTATAAAGTTACTATGTACTTACGTTTCATGTTCCATTCCTCGGGGAATGGAATCCTCTCAGCGGGAATCAGGTCAGAGGTCCTGACTCGGATAATCCGGCTCATCCATCCTCGGTCTTTGTCTTCATCGATGCTGGAAAAGAGGGGTTTTGAGGATCTGCGTTGCAGTTTTATCAAGCCACATCGGTAAAGGCGAGGGCTGTATAGCCTGATCAAATGGTCGATGGTGAAAGGAATCCCCTCGAGCTGGCTCGAAAAGAATCTGATCAAATGAACGATTCGCCAGAATGAAGGATAGATCTGGCCAAGTGTCACTTGGTATCTTTGGAAAAAATCAAGGATAACTAGGTCTATAGGACCCAGGGCTAGATTTGCAGTGCCCAGCGTGAAGGGGTAGGTGTACACGCTTAAGTACCCCGCTTTATGAGTAGTGATGTCCTCTTCTGGGGAGGGAATCACCACATCTTTGTTATCCTAATTGCAGTCCTTCTTTACCTGCTCGAGCCCCTCTTTGGTTATCAAACAGATATATCGAGACATGGGCTCGCATCGACCTGGTGTCGATACAGGTTTCTCGATCTTGAAATCGGATGTTATTTCACACGGTGGAGGAATACACTCCTCAATACGGGGTGGCACTACCACTTTACTTTTGGTCGGTCACGATGAGGAAGAAGCTTTTTCCTTTTGAGGGACGAAATTAGACGTCTTGTCCATTGTGGTAAAGAGATTCAAAAAGAAAGGGATGATGATGAAGTAAAGGCAAACTAAAGAGAAGGATGAATTCAGAGAAGCTACTGATGAAATTTTGAAAAGGTTTAGAGAAGTAAAATTTGTGAAATGATGAATTTGGCCTATTTATAAGGTTACTCAAGTGTATTGGGGAAGCCAAATAGCCGACCGTCAGCCGCCTCCAATTAATGACTTTGGAAACTGCACGAAAGCGACCTTTTAGTCACTTCAGCCGCTGACATCACGAAAGTAGCATTTGGACCGAGACATCGAAGCATTGAAGATCAAATCGTTTCTTATCGACCCACTTTAAGAAATGCGGGGACTATCTGTATACGGTCAAAATCAGAGGCCTCCGATTTCTCTCGAAGGTTCATCTCGAGCCCGAGTTTGGGCAAGGTAGAGTTCGAGCCCGATGGATCATATCCGAGCTCGAAGATAGGATACAATGACCAAAGATCAAAGTACAATGGATGCCGAATCCGAGTGTGCTCGACCCCGAGATAGTACCATTATGGACTTGTAACATAATGGACTAGATTCCTGTCATGTCCCCAAGATCATGGCGCAAATCCCGGAATATGATTGTGTGATTCCGTACTAGGCAGTTAGACAGCTGCACCAAGAATATTCCTTACTGTGAATAGAAATATACCTTATTTAGGGTTCCCCTATTATATAAAGGGGACCCCAATCATTAGTAACATCATCTGATGATTGGCAAGAATATACTATCCTACTTTTCTCTCTTACTGTTCATTAAAATTGTCTTTTAGGTCTATTGCTCTTACTTTACTTTTCTTACTTGATTGTTCTTATTGCTCCGAACCTACCTCGAGGTCACCAAGCTCGAGGACACCGCTGCTGAGCAACTTTGGTTTGATTCACTTATTTCTTTCATTTCTACTTCATACTTCTTGATTATTAATTGGTATTGAATCTAATCACATATCTTTAAAACCACAAATTAAATTTAATTATTACCCGTATTTTTGAGGTAAAAAATACTGATATAAGAGAAAAGGAGAAATTGGAGGCACTAACTACAAGAAGTAATGAGACTATTGAAGCTGAAAACATAGATATAGTATTGTGGCATAGAAGATGTGGGCATGTATCAACACAAGTGTTAAAAAATTTGATTCAAGTAGATTTAGAAACTATCAAGAATAGGATAAATAAGTGCACAGTTTGTCCATGTGCCAAACAAACTAGACTACCATTTCCTACAAGTAGTATTCAAAGTAGAAGTTGTTTTGATCTAATACATGTAGATCTATGGGGACCATATAAGATAGCTACTTGGGATGGAAATAAATATTTCTTGACTATTGTAGATGATTTTTCCAGAATGACATGGGTATTTTTGCTAAAGCAAAAGTCTGATGTATGTGTGTCAATTCAACACTTTTTAACTTTGTCAGAACTCAATTTGAGAAGATAATAAAAATCATCAGAACAGATAATGGAAAAGAGAATGTAAATTTTGTATGTGAAAGTCTATTCAGAAATTTGGGTGTTATACATCAAAGAACATGTGTCTATACCCCTCAGCAAAATGGAGCTACTGAAAGGAAGCACAGACATATATTGGAAGTCACAAGAGCTATTAGATTTCAAGCTCAAATACCTATCAAGTTCTAGGGATATTGCATATTAGCTGCAGTATATCTGATAAATAGAATGCCTAGCTCAGTCATTGGGAATATGTCTCAATTTGAGAAGCTATATAAAAGAAAACCTTCTATACAACATCTTAGAGTGTTAGGCTGCTTATGTCTTGCAAAAGTTGTTCAGGAGCAAGACAAGTTAATGCCTAGAGCAAGACCATCTGTTCATATGGGTTATTCAGAAGTTCAAAAAGGTTATATATTATATGATCTATCTAACCAATCTGTCTTTGTTGGCAGAGATGTCATATTTAGAGAAGACACATTTCCATTTGCAAATAAAGAATGTATTTCAAAACCCGTGTTTGTTGATAATACAACAAAGCCAGGAGCATTGTATGACAATTGTGATACATTATTTGGAATAAGATCAGCAGCTACAACTAGCAATGGTAACTCAAACAGAATTGGAAGAGAAGCGTTCAATGCAAATCATGACATAAGAGAAGAAAATTACTCAGACATACCAACAGACTATGGATACTGAGAACTAAATGATCATAATACTCAAGAAGAGCACACTCAAATACCTACAGAAGTTCAACAACAACCTGAGTCATCCCAGGTATCTACAAAAATTTAAATTCAACAGTAACCTCAGCTTAGAAAGTCCTGTAGAGGTAAACATCCTCCTGTCTGGATGAAAGATTTTGTATCCTTAAATATTCATCAAAATGTTCCTTATGCACTAGATCAGTATATAAGTTATGACAAACTTACTCCTAAGTATCAAGCATATGTAGTTGCAACTTCATCAATTACTGAACCTACCAGTTATTCTGAAGCTATTCTAGATCCCAAGTGGATAGAAGCAATGAATGAGGAGATTAAAGCCCTTGAGAACAATCATACATGGGATATTGTAACATTACCAGAAGGTAAGCGAGCTATTGGCTGCAAGTGAGATTTATAAAATCAAGTTCAAAGCTTCAGGTGATATTGAAAGGTTTAAAGCTAGATTAGTAGCTAAAGGATATATAGTCAAACAGAAGGAATTGATTACGAAGAAACATTCTCACCAGTGGTGAAAATGGTTACAGTGAGAACAATATTGAGTGTTGCAGCTTCAAAGAAATGGCATATACACCAAATGGATGTGTATAATGCTTTCTTTCAAGGTGATTTATTTGATGAAGTCTATATGGAGCTACCTCAGGGATTTAGAAGCCAGGGGGAGAATAAAGTATGCAGGCTCATTAATTCCCTGTATGGGCTCAAACAAGATCCTAGGCAGTGGAATAAAAATATGTGTGAGGCTCTTCAGAAGTTCAACTTCAAACAAAGTCAATTTGTTCATTCACTATTTATCAAGAAGATTGCTGAAGGAATCATCATCATCTTAGTATATGTAGCTGATCTTCTAATCACAGGAGATAGCCTAAAATTTATTGAAGAAACAAAAACATCCTTACATAATGCCTTCAAGATGAAAGACCCGGGGGAGCTAAAATATTTCCTAGGAATTGAGTTTGCTAGATCACAAAAAGGAATTATCATGCACCAAGGGAAATATGCCTTGGAACTAATTTCAGAGGTTGGACTTGCTGCAGCAAAACCAACAGTAACTCCTATTGATAATAATGTCAAGCTAACTTTAATACAGTATGATGAGCGTGTTGGACAAACAGAAAACTCAGGAGACAGTGATCCATTGGTTGATCAAACTTCATTTCAAAGACTGATAGAAAATCTTTTGTACTTGACTGTAACTAGACCTGACATAGCTTGGGGTTCAAACACTGAGTCAATTTCTTCAACAGCCTAAAAAATCTCTTATGGAAGCTGCCTTGAGAATTGTCAAGTATATTAAGAATCAGCCAGGACAAAGAATATTATTATCTAGCAGTCAGATTAATACCATCACCGCATTTTGTGATGCAGACTGGGCTGCATGTCCTTTGACTAGAAAATCAGTCACAAGGTTCTTAATCAAGCTAGGTGACTCATTAGTTTCTTGGAAATCAAAGAAACAAACTACTGTTTCTCAAAGTTCTGTAGAAGCTGAATATAGAAGTCTAGCAACAACAGTAGCTGGGCTAATCTGGCTTTATGGAATGCTAAAGGAAGTTTATATTAAAATTAAGTTGTCTATTGATATTTACAGTGATAACAAAGCAGCCATACAAATAGCTGCAAATCCTGTCTATCATGAAAGGACTAAACATATCGAAATAGATTGTCACTTTGTGAGAGAAAGAATTCAACAAGGCCTCATTACTACAAAGTACATATCAACAACTGATCAACCTGCATATGTTCTTACAAAGGGATTGACCAAAGTTCGACACGAGTATTGAGGGATCGAGAATATTTAATAGTAAGGGTATAAAAGCCTTTATATACCAAAGTTGTTAGGAAGTTAGTTAAGTTGTTAATTATTGTTAGAGAGTCAGTTAAGACTAGAGTTAGGAGTTAGGTTAAGACCTAATAAAGGACTAAAGCTATGTATATAAATAGGACCTCACAATGTAATGAAGACACACCTTTCCAAAGAAATGAAATAATACTTTCCTCTAACTAATCTCTGTTCTCTCTTGTCTGTTTCATCCTCTTCACCATCTTCTTCTTCTTTGTTTCTTCATTTCTATTATTCTGCTAAACCTCACTCATCACTGTGTGAATTATTTCAACAGAGAATCATATATAGGTGAATCGTTTTTCTTTGTGTAGATGTACAATGTCCATAAGCAATTATATACGAAACGAGATATATAACTGAGTTATGTTTCAACTCTCTCGTCTCATAAAAAGGGGGTATTTATATGTTAGCAACAAATTATTTCCGAGCGAATTTTTTAGCACAACAGTAGTCAAATAGTCTTAATCACTCAACTCAATATATATTTGCCAATAGATGGTCAAGATTCCTGACATGCACGATTAAAAATGTTCGTACCATTACAAGAGGAATTATAATGGTTGACGAAAGGCAATATATAACGTACCAATTTCAAATTTTAAAAGTCTTAAAATAAGTAATGCATAACACCAGTTTGTTATATGCGCAGTATTATAGTAAAGTATGAAGCTCATTTTATAGTTCTTTGTGTGTCTTGAGGATTTTGGAGGAAAACAAATTAAGAACTATATATGTACTAGTACTACTACAAAACTACTACAAACTCGTAATATCATTACTACTTAATATAATATATAGTACTACTCTTTTGACAACAAAAAAAGAACTAGTATATGCAGCTCTTCGTTCATTTTGATATAGGGGAGGTATAAGAAATAACAACTCTTCTTTCTTCGAGTATTTTTACCTTTCAGATTTCTTCCTCAATATAATTTGATTTTCCAGATTTCACTTAGACTTTTTACTCTTTTTTGTTTGTTTGTTATAGCAGTTTTGTGCAATATAGAAACCAGTACAAGCACCAAGGATTTTTTTTTCGAAGAAGAACTAACACGTGTACATCATTGATATGGAATTTAAATGGAGACTCAGGGCCCGAGCTCTCGAGATTATAATCTGAGTGCCATTTGGTTAATTTGGAGATGAGAGATCATATGGTTTTTCCTAATTTATGATGACTAATCAAAATCTTTTAACAGAAAAAATGGCATCACTTTCCTTGAAAGCTCATTAACCAAATCCGAAAACAGAGATGACTGAATATATATCTAAAAACAGACAATTTTGAATTTACAACATTTTATATGCTCAGTTCCAATCGATCCTTGATAAATTTATTAGTTGTGATATTTAATGCTCAATGTGTATTATACTCCCTCCGTTCACTTTTACTTATCCACTAGTGACTTTGTACACCTCTTATGAAATAATTAATCAAGTGCATAATTTACCATGATACTCATATCAATTGGTATATAATCTTAATGGATTTGAAATGAGTAATAAATACTAGGGGCAAAACAAAAAAACTAAATTGTTTTTTTCTTAGTATGCAAAAAGTGATAAGTAAACCATCTTCTAAAAAGAATAGTTCAAAATTTGAGGTCAACCATTTAGTTTGTTACATTAGAATTTGCGTATATGGACAAAAATGGTATTAGTATTTGCACCTCTATTTCATATAAATCATCGTGCTTGGATTTAAGTACCCCTATAAAATTGAATTTATGAGAAACCTGAGACATTGCGGAAATAAAATGGAGACCAAAAGTTCATTTCTGTTACATTCTTTTAACCTTTCCTCTTTAAAACTTTAACAATGACTTAGAATTAATGAAATAAAAACGCACCAAATTTCTTAATGTCACGATCCAAAATTCATTAAAGGCCATAATGACGCCGGACATCTTGGTCAGGCAAGCCAACACTAAATAGTTGATTAAACTCTCGTTTTAATATTTTTGAAACCATAAAATTTTCTTTAATTCAACTAGTAAAAAGTAATCCTCACAGAATAAATAAAAAGTGTCTACAATTTTCAATACCGAATATCCCATAATCACCCAAGAACCCGGTGTCACAAGTGCATAAGCAATCACTTGGAAATCAAATGAAGTACAATGACTGTCCGGAATACAAATCTTGACAGAAAGTAAATACAATATTTTGAAAGAGACTTTGCTGGCTGCGGGTCGTCTCGAGAGATGCAGCTCACCTAAATCTTCGTATCAACCATGCTGCTACGCCCACTAGGCCACTAGAGATACATGTGCATGTGCAAAAAAATGCAAAACAAGTGTAGTATGAGTACGAAAACAACGCGTACCCAGTAAGTATCCAGTCTAACCTTGAAGAAGTAGTGACGAGGGGTCGACTCCAACACTTACTAGTGGTCCAATAATATTGGTACAGTAATGTGGTGAATAAACATGAAACAGGGTAAATATATGAAATAAACAAGTATAAAACACGTGATACAATTCCCCTCTTTATAATTTTACTCAAGCTCTTAACTAGCAAGTTCCCTCCGTAACCGGAGCATATATATATATATATATATATATATATATATTGGATTTCATTAAGGAAGTTGTCATAATTCAAATCAGGGAAAAATTCCTCAGATTCACTGGCTTCTAGCCAAATGTCACGCACGATTCCATGAGAATTATATATATATAGGAAATGCCGAGGCGTACGACCAGATCCAACATAAAAGTAACTGTGCACTGCCAGATGTCGAATGACGCGAACCATGGATGCATCTATTTCCCCGCTCGCGAATCATACATGCGATGCGGTCCCCGCTCGTGAATCATACATGCGACGCGTCAAATATAAATTTTAATAAATTACCCCGCTCGCGAATCATACCTGCGACGCGGTAAAATATAAATTTTATATTTACGCCATATCTCTTTCTTGATTCTTTTTTTTCTTCAAAATAATGGAAACTTATCTTGAAACTTTTTGAGTAATTTACCCCGCTTGCGAAATATACATGCGATGTGGTTACCCCTAGATTTCTTAAGCTATTATACGATTTCTTAATTCTTTTCGAAAATACTATGTTTAATGGAAACACTTAAAGTCTTAAATTTCACAATTTAAATTCCTTTCAGCATAATTATTACGCAACATATCTTATTTCTTCTCAAGGCAAACAATAAACATAAATTAACAACAATATCAACAAGGCATGATGTAGCCTAAAACTACCCGGACACAGGAATAATAGTAGTTACGCACGGACTCTCTTCACCTCGTGCGTATGTAGCTCCCACAAATAGGAGCAAATATTTAATTATTTCATCTATGGGGTTAATTCCCTCTTACAAGGTTAGAAATGAGACTCACCTCGCTCCGAAGTTCTATAACCGGCTTCCAAGCCCTTCCGACGACTCAAACCGATGCTCGACGCTCCAAAACTGGCCAATAATTATGCAAACCCATTAATATATGCTCAATTACTCATTATAATCCAATTTATAATAATTTCTAACCTCGATCGAAAATCGATAAAAATTACCCTCGGGCCCATGTGCCCGAATTCCAAAATTTTTCGAAGATAAACTTTACCCATAACCCCACAAACTCAAATATATAATTTATTCCCAATTCTATGTCCAATTTCGTGGGCAAAATCTAATAATACAAATCCCTAGGTTTTTTTCCAAATCCCATAATTTCTACAATTTTTCATGTCTAAATCCATATATAATCCAAGTATTTAACTTGCAATAGGTGGGAATCACTTACCTTGACATAGATGATGAAAATCTCTCTTCCAAGAGATCCAAAAATCATCCAACCCAAATGAAACAACAACAACAACAACAACAACAACAACAACAAACCCAGTATGATCCCAACAAGTGGGGTCTGGGGAGGGTAGTCTGTACGCAGACCTTACCCCTACCTAATGCAGGTAGAGAAGCTGTTTTCAATGGACCCTCGGCTCAGGAAGGGTAAGAAGAAGAGGAAAGCAAGGAAGTAAGAAAGAAGGAAGCGAAAAGAAAAAGGGAGAGATAAATGATAAGTAGTACCAAATAATAGCAACATGGAATACAATACCTGAGACGAACAAAACCACATAACGTAAAAATCTAAGAATGTGAAGGGACATGCATGCTACTAAGACAATCGGTGAACAACTAAAAACTACCCACTAACCTTCTACCTTAATCCTCGACCTCCACACCCTCCTCTTAAGGGCCATGTTCTCAGTGAGCTGAAGTAGCGCCATGTCCTGTCTAATCACCTCTCCCCAGTACTTCTTAGGCCTACCTCGACCTCTTCTCAAACTCTCCATGGCCAGCCTCTCACACCTCCCAACAGGAGCATCAATGCTTCTCCTCTTAGCATGTCTGAACCATCTCAGCTTCGACTCCCGCATCTTGTCCTCCACGGGGGCTACTCCCACTCTGTCCCGGATAGCTTTATTCTTAATCCTATCTCTCTTGGTACACCCACACATCCATCTCAACAGCTCCATCTCTGCTACTTTCATCTTCTGCACATGGGAGTTCTTGACTGGCCAACACTAGCCCCATACAGCATAGTCGGTCGAACCACTAATTTATAAAACTTACCCTTAAGTATTGGCGGCACATTCTTATCACATAAAACACCGGAAGCGAGCCTCCACTTCATCCATCCCGCTCCGATGCGATGTGCGAAATCTTCGTCAATGTCCCCATTACCCTGGATAATAGACCCGAGATACTTTAAACTCGCTCTCTTGAGGATAACTTGAGCATCAAGTTTTACCTCTACATTTGCTTCATGGGTCCCGTCACTGAATTTGCACTGCAAGTATTCTGTCTTGGTTCTACTCAGTTTGAAACCTTTAGACTCCAAGGTCTGTCTCCAAACCTCCAACCTCGTGTTAACTCCGCTTTGCGTCTCGTCAATCAACACTATATCATCGGCAAAATAGCATGCACCAAGACACCCGCCCTTGGATGTGTCGCGACAGTACATCCATCGCCAAGGAAAATAAAAATGGGCTAAGAGCCGATCACTGGTGCAACCCCATCAACACAGGGAAATGCTCCGAGTCACCACCCATAGTCCTCACCCGAGTCTTTGCATCATCATACATATCCTTAATCACCCTAATGTACGCTACCGGAACGCCGCTAGACTCCAAACACCTCCACAGGACCTCCCTCGGGACTTTATCATACGCTTTCTCAAGGTCAATAAACACCATATGCAAGTCCTTCTTCCTCTCCTTGTACTGCTCCACTAATCTCCTTACCAGATGAATCGCTTCCGTAGTCGAACGCCCTGGCATGAATCCAAACTGATTCTCGGAAATAGACACACACTTGCAGAACAGTAGCCGCTTCTGTGGCTCAGCATGTGCAGTCAAAACCCCGCTCTTGCAGCCCTTATCCGCTTCTGCGCCTCTTACTTCGCTTCTGCGCTTGTGCAGATGCGACCACAACTCCGCACCTGCGGTCCTTCGCCTGACTGCCCCGATCCGCTTCTGCGACACCTAGGCCAGTTCTGCGGCTTCGCACCTGCAGCCAAAGCCTCGCAGGTGCAGTTACACTAGATACCAGTTGTTCCACTTCTTCTTCAAATTCCAATTTTGATCTGTTAACCACACGGAATCCACCCGAGGCCCCCGGGTCCACGTCCTATTAAACCAACCAGTTCCAAAATATAATGCAGACTTGCTCGAGGCTTCAAATCACATCAAACAATGGTAAATCCATGAATCGCACTCCAATTCAAGCTTAATGAACTTTGGAACTTCAAACTTCTACATCCGATGCCGAAACCTATCAAATCACGTTGGATTGACCTCAAATTTTGCACACAAGTCATATGAGACATTACGGACCTACTCCAACTTCCGGAATCGGAATCCGACCCCGATATCAAAAAGTCCACTTCCGGTCAAATTTCTCAATAACCTTCAAATTTCTAACTTTAGCCAAATGACTCCAAAAAGACCTACGGACCTCCAAATACACTTCCGATCGCGCTCCTAATACCGAATCACCATATGGAGCTATTCCCATACTCGGAATCCCAAACGGACATCGATAACATTGAAATGCACTTTAACCCAAATTCATGAAATTCTTCCAAAATGCTAACTTCCACAATAGGAGCCGAAACTCTCCCGGGTCATCCAAAACTCGATTCGGGCATACGCCCAAGTCCGAAATCATCATACGCACCTGCTGGAACCTTCGAATCCCGATTCCGAGGTCGTTTACTCATAAATCAAACTTTAATCAATTCTTTCAACTTAAAGCTTCCGAAGTGAGAATTTTCATTCCAAATCAACTCTAAACTTCTCAGAATTCAATTCCGACCACGCGTACAGGTCATAATACCTGAAGTAAAGCAGCTCATGGCCTCAAACTTCTGAACGACGTGCTAGAGCTCAATACGACCGGTGGATCATTACATTCTCTCCCACTTAAACATACGTTCGTCCTCGAATGTGCTGAGAATTGCACTGGAGTAGTCTGAAATTAATGCTTAACACCTCGTGCACCTACTCGTGCTACCACAACTCAGTTAAGCACATTAGCTCGATCAAATCTAAAGATATTCTCTTTTATCCAAGCAAATAAGCTTAGAGTCCAATTCCAACATCCGGAATTCTCTGCCAGGCCTGCTTCAAACATACGAATATCGTATCAATCACCACACGATGCACCGATACATAATTGCATACCTTTGCTGAATTCACACTATGCACTGCATAACTCACATGACCATAATAACATCCTCTGATAACAATATCCGAAATTCCACGAATCTGATGCTCCTAATGCACCTCATGGCATATAAAGTTTTGTCCCAACTTTTGCAATACTGCCACGACGGAAAGATGTGTAGAAATTCATAACCAACTGCCGAGTCAACAAATCATTGAGTCTCTACTCTTGACTAGAACCATCACCTCATTCTGAACCAAATAATGGTATTTGCTCTTTGATATACTTCATACAATCCGATCGCACTGATCCTAGATCTAATAATCTCGTCTCACCTAGTACGAGCTGCTCAGGTAGCAAGACACCCCAGACATGACCAAAAAGTCTCACATGCTGCCACAATATGCCAATATGCTACAACATGAACGTGATACATATGGAAAACGAACTCTGGAAAGGGATACCCAACCCACGTAACTAATTAGACAACCGAAAAGATGTCATGAACCTTCCTCAGAAAATGGGAAGCAAAACACACAAAATAGCATATAGAGGACTGTACTCAACATCACACTGTTGCAGCGTGCAACCTGATCCAAACAACATACCCGTGGCGGTGTGCGACCCGATCCACACATAAAATTTATATAAGGAGATACATACCGAGCTAGAGTGCTCATTACTACAAAATATCGAATATCGGCCACAAACACGCTAAGTGCATAATACCATCCCTGGGGAGACAGATAGCGTCGTACGCTACAAAACTTAGGCACGTCTGAGGTGCGACATATGATCTGAATCTCAAGAGTCATCCTGCTCACATAACACCATCGCTACGTGGAACCTCAACACATAAGAAATTTACCAAGCCGCTTCACAACTCACACGGCACGACATCATATTACATGAAATAGCTAATGACGAAACAACATCCCACGTTTGAATACTCCTCCATGAGGAGCGCTATGCTGAAATGAACACATTTGGACTGATATAGAGCCTATATTCATATTTAAATCCATTCACAGACCTCATGCCGATTCTGATCGCACCATACTAGGCTAATAACCTTTCAAGGATCCATAATAACCCCCTTTTTCCAATGACTCACAAGAACAACCCTCATATCCGGAGCAAACCTCCACAGTCCATAACCCAATAAACCGAGTGCCCTCTAGGCATAAATTCTCAAATTAGTGATACTACCACAATCTTCATACTTGGTTCAACACTTCAATCAACCAGGTGACTACATGTCACACTTATGCAATCTTCTCGTGGGATACGCTCCTATGACCTTCCGCATTAGGTAACAATTCTACACACCCACACCACCGGTAACACTAACGTTGTAAAGCAAATCAAGAGTCCATAACCAAGATGCAAAGCCTCTTTCACAAAACACCGATCTTAGGTGCCACTGAAGACAATACCAGCTTACTCTAAACATTCAAATCCCTTTCCTGCTTATCTGAGCTCGTGAAATCCCTGCCAATACCGAACTGCAACCTTGATTCTCACTTTCAAATTTCATATCGCTCACTGCACCTAACATGCCAATATGCGACGACACAGGAATTTCATTACAACTCCTGAACCATTAATAGGGTAAACACTTCATCGTATAGAAACCTTTTACTCATCTCATTCCAAGAGAGCAATATCAACACGTGAGTGGATTCTCATAACCGTAGAACATTCAAATCCTCAAGTAGTGGTCTAAACTACCATAACCCTTCTGGGATCCGCCTATACATAACAAACTATAATACTTGAATACTCCCAAATAACTAAATTACGGCGGCCGTCAAGCCTCGCAGGTACCTTCACAAATCACATGCATAACTCAATCACGCTGAAGGAAGTGATCACTGCCACAAATATGCCAATTCAACCATGGCTATCTAACTTCTTCTAATTTATCCTTAATTGCCTTAGAAACAATAATAACTACATTCAACACATAATGAACTCAATACGCACTCATCCCGAGTGGCCTTGTATCACGAGACCATGCTGTCTCAAATCCCACAAATCGTCTCCTACCATCATTGCGCGCATGTTCGCATCTTCAACTGATACACCCATTCTGATAATTCCTTTACGAATCCAAAGTCATTCTCTCTTCTTCCTCCAAATGCTACACCGCGAGTCGAAGACACATAAAACATCCGAGCCTCTTATCATAATCCGCTACAAAAGCTCGATTCTTAACCGTACCATGGCTTGAAATCCTTAGGCACCTCATTTTCAACCTTGATTTCACTAGGACCGTTGTTGAGAGTCACCCGCTCTGGCTTGGTTCTGAATATAATCAACCCCAGGCTCTGCTAGCACGTGAACACCCATCTCAATGAAGCACTCGACTATATCACTTCCCTTGTAAATCACCTCTGGATGAAGCATAAATCTCTAATCTTCCTAGAGCCTAAACATGTGTTACATCTCGCATTTTTTGTACGTTAAAGTTTTGCCTTCATTAAATTGACATAAACTCGGGGCCCTATTCCGATCATAGTACATCTATCAGTAGAGGCTTGTAGACATATCCTATCCGTTAGCACAGTATGTTGGGCTTGTACGACCTGTACGTATATTTTGTTGGCTTGTCAGTTGTAGTAATTATGACGGCCTTGCCGGCCCAGCTGTACGTTGACATTTAGTCAGCATTAGTCTCTTTGCAGTTTGATATTTTGCATTGCACATTATCTTGTAATGTGGTCCATGGCCAAAGTATACATATCAGAGTCTCTTAGTTGCAAGTTGGTACGCAAGGATAGATGAGGCACCAGGTGCCGGTCTCACCCCCAGGCTCGGGGTGTGACAAAAGTGGTATCAGAGCAGTTCTGTCCTAGGAAGTCTACAAGCCGTGTCTAGTAGGGTCTTGTTTATAGATGAATGGTGCACCATATCATATAAGCAGGGTACTACAGGGCATTTAGGAGTTGTTTACCCTTCTTTCAAATCTAAATCGTGCTGTAGAACTGAGTTATAGGATTACGTGTTGGCGTTTGCATGCACAGATGATGCTAACTCGGAAGACTACGACTAGTCAGGGGAGAGAGACAACAGTAGGTGAGGGGACTAGTAGGGTACCCCCAGTGGATGGGCCCAATTGGAGGCCCTGGGAGAGACCCCTACCTAGCCATTACCGGCTCCTCCGCCACCAGAGGAGATTCCTAGGGAGACCGCACATCCAGTTCCCCCTCCACTTCCATCAGATCAGGACTTCAGAAGTGCGATGCATTTATTGGTACAGTTGGTAGCTACCCAACAACAGGCTAGGGCATCCGCTAGTACAGGACCTTCCAAGGGATCTGGGAGTTCAAGGGTCCGAGAGTTTATTTCTTTGAGTCCCCCAGAGTTCACGGGGACAGATCAGAGAGAGGACTCGTAGGATTTCATAGATCAGCTTCACAGGATCTTATGCATGACACGGAGAAAAAGGCAGTTGAGTTAGCAACTTTTCGACTCTGAGATATAGCCATCCTTTGGTACGAGGGATGTGAAAGTTCTAGGGTGCGTAATGCCCCTACAGCTATTTGGGAGAATTTTTCAAATGCCTTTCTTGACCAGTACTTACCGCGGGAGATCCGACAGGCCCGAGTCGATCAGTTTCTAGCCCTCAAGCAAGGCAATATGAGTGTTCGAGAGTATAGTCTCCGTTTTGACTCATTGGCCAGATATGCATCATCCATAGTTCCTACTATGCGGGACAGGATCCACAAGTTTATAGCAGGGTTGGCCCCAGAGTTGACCGAGGCGTGTGCCACCGCTGCATTGCAGAATGGTATGGATATCTTTGAATTCAGGCATTTGCCAAAATATAGAAAGGGGTAGGTGTCGGCAGCAGGGTATGGAGAGGGCTGAGTCAAGGCAGCAGAAAAGGATGAGATTTGCCAGATCTCAGGAGCAGTCTCAAGGCAGTTATAGGCCTCAGTACTTCGAACGGCCACCTAGACCTCCGCCACCTCAGTCACAGGGTTACAGGTATGACCGTTAAACTCAGTCAGGATCAGGTGAAATCTTCCAGGCGTCATGTTTGCAACGTCAGCGAGGTTCGGGGCATACGTGGCTATTTTCGCCGCGGTGTGCCATTTGCGGTAAAGGACACTTGGGCCAATCCTGAGCCAGTTACGATGCATGCTATACATGTGGACATCCAAGGCATATGATGCGAGATTGCCCAAATAGAGATTTTAGGGGAATGGCGCAACCAGAAAATTCAACAACAGGATCAGCTATGTCTGTGCATCCTTCAGGGCGTGAGTCTTAGTCTTCGACTGGTAGAGGTCGAGGCAGAGGTAGAGGTTCCAGTTCAGGAGGTAACCAGAATCATATCTATGTGCTAGCAGGTCGACAGGACCAAGAGTCCTCACCAAACGTTGTGATAGGTATGTTGGCCATTTGTTCTCACGATGTTTATGCCTTGATAGACCCAGGATCTACTTTATCATGTATTACCCCATTTATCGCGAGGAAATTTGGTATAGTGCCTGAAATACTAAGTGATCCGATTACGGTATCTACACCGGTCGGAGAATCGATTATTGCTAGACTGGTTTACCGAGGTTGTACGGTGACAGTTTGTGGTCGTCAGACCTCAGTCGACCTAATTGATCTAGAGATGTTGGATTATGATGTTATCATGGGCATGGACTAGTTGGCAGCTTGTTATGCCACAGTTGATTGCCAAGCAAAGACTGCCAGATTTCATTTTCCGGGTGGGCCAGTCCTTGAATGGGTAGGTAATACAGCGACACCCATAGGTAGGTTTTGTTCTTATCTGAAGGCGAGGAAAATGATCGCAAAAGGATGCATTTATCATATTATGCAAGTTAAAGATGCAGATGCTGGGATTCCTACACTTCAGTCTATTCCAGTAGTAAAGGAGTACGCGAATTTTATTTCCAGATGAACTTCCAGGTATTCCTCTAGAGCGAGAGATTGATTTCGGCATCGATTTACTTTCGGGAACGCAACTCCATCCCTCCGTATAGAATGGCACTTGCCGAATTGAAGGAGTTAAAGGAGCAGTTAAAGGATCTATTGGACAAAGGTTTCATCAGACCTAGTACCTCACTTTGGGGTGCACCGGTACTATTTGTACGGAAGAAAGACGGCTTGCTAAGGATGTGTATCGATTATAGGCAACTGAACAAGGTAACTATTAAGAATAAGTATCCACTTCCAAGGATAGACGACTTGTTTGATCAGTTGTAGGGAGCTAGATGGTTTTCAAAAATAGATTTGAGGTCGGGGTACCACCAGGTCAGAGTTCGGGAGAAAGATATTCCTAAGACAGCCTTCAAGACCCGATACGGCCACTTCGAGTTCCTTGTCGTGTCCTTCGGGTTGACGAATGCGCCTTCCATATTTATGGACTTGATGAATAGCCTATTCCGGCCATATTTAGATCTGTTCGTAATAGTCTTTATTGATGATATTCTGGTTTATTCACGTTCAGAGGATGAGCATGTGGACCACCTGCGAGCGGTACTCCAAGCCCTTCGTAATAATAAATTATATGCTAAGTTTTCTAAGTGTGAGTTCTGGTTGAAGTCTGTAGCATTCTTAGGGCACATTGTATCTGATGGAAGTATAAAGATAGACACTCAAAAGATTGAGGCTGTGAAATCCTGGCCTAGACCTACCACTCCGAAAGAGATTCGTAGCTTTCTAGGCTTAGCAGGATAGTACCGGAGGTTCGTAGAGGGTTTTTCTTCTCTTCAGCACCATTAACGAAGCTAATGCAGAAAGTGACTAAGTTTCAGTGGACAGAGGCCTTTAAGCAGAGCTTCTAAGAGCTTAAGAACAGGTTGATCTCAGCGCCAGTTCTAGCCCTTCTAGAGGGCCCAGATGGTTATGCCATGTATTGAGATGCCTCATGTGTTGGGTTAGTGTGTGTCCTGATGCAACATGGGAAAGTAATTGCGTATGCTTCAAGGCAGTTAAGGAAGCATGAGCAGAATTATCCGACCCACGACCTCGAATTAGCTGCGGTTGTCCATGCACTTAAGATATGGCGGCATCATTTATACGGTGTTCATGTGGATATATTCACAGATCATAAAAGCTCGCAATATATCTTCAAGCAAAAAGAGTTGAATTTGCGACAGAGTCGATGGCTTGAGTTATGTAAAGTTTACGATGTTAACATTCTCTACCATCCAGGGAAAGCTAATGTTGTAGCAAATGCCTTAAGTCGCCGATCTATGGGACGCTTAGTACATGTAGAGGCCAAAAAAAGACAATTAACCAGAGAGTTTCATTAATTGGCTTGTTTGGGGGTTCGGTTAGTAGACTTTGGCAATAGAGGAGTTGTACTTCAAAATACCGCAAAATCATCTCTCATAACTGATGTAAAGGAGAGGCAGTAAGAGGACCCAGAGTTGGTCGAGTTGAGAGAGTGGGTTTCACAGCAAAAGACGCCGTTGTTAGAACTCAAAGGAGATGGGGTTCTCAAATACAGGGGTCGTTTGTATGTTCCAGATGTAGCAGGGCTACGAGACATGATTATGTCAGAGGCACATTATTCGTGGTACTTGATCGGGTCCAACCCTACACCACTACAAATTGGCAAGAGCAGTTGATGCAGCTTTTACCCAAAAAGGTCGGGATCGAATCCACAGGGAGCTAGATTGTTTGGAAATTGAGTTCCTATCTATACTAGTAACATGCAAAGTAATTGTTTACACTTCTAAACATACGTTGATGGTTCACTAATCTAGATTATCACTAATGATGCTGAAATTAAGCTAAGTATGTTATCTTTTTGTGATGTTTTCTTAATTTATGGTAAGGCACTAGGGAAGTGACTTTGCCCTAGGTGAATACTTGACGAGTTCTAATGTCTAAGGCAAAGTTGTTGTGTTTGGGATTGTGATATAGCCAATGCACGAAACTACTCACTCTATACCTCTCGGTAGCTTGAGTGACTTTGCCCTAATTGGCTTTCTCAATACCAATTGGGTGTCCAAATTGTGCAAGCAATATAGGCTCAAGTCAGGTATTACTATCTCTAGGTTTAACCCTTTAATTGGGGCTATCAATCTCTTGAATACGCCCCAATTCCTTGTTGGCCTGATTTTCCTAGACTCAAGCTCTCTTTCTCAAGAAGAGCCCAAGTCAAAAAGGCACAAATTAGTGTTTGCAACCACTAATTCAACATGAAAAACACAAATCAGGCCAAATATCAACCACTCATAAACATCTAAGCCCTAAAAAAAGAGACCCATCAAATACCCACACTAAGGTTGAGCCAAAACCCTAGCTAATGGGTCTAGCTACTCATAATAATGGAAGCAATAGGATATTAAGATGAATAATAACCCATAAAATATAAATACAAGCTAAGATTTGAAGATTCAGTGTTAAGCTAGCTACAAAATTATGAAAATAGCTAAAAAACGGCGTTCACGTGCTCAGATATAGATAAGATACCCTCAAAATCTGAAAAAGAAGTATTTATACAAGGCCGAATTTGCTAGACAAAAATACGCCTGATGGAGGTACCGTGGATCGCGGCTGTGATGGCTTTACCGCTACCGCACAATGCACCGCGGTCAGCGGTGTCTTTAAACTTCCAAAATCCTAGCTCTCTGAATCCCTTCTCCGCATACCGCAACAAATGGACTACAGCCGCGATGAGGCTACCGCGGCTGTGAAGAATCTACCGTGGGCCGCACTGCTTGAAACTCCAGGATTGCACCTTCTCTGATCTTTTCCACGACATACCGCACTAAATGGACCGCGGCCACAGTGGGTCTATTGCAGTTGTAGTGGATTTACTGCGGTCAGCGGTGCTCTAACTTGTTCTTGGCACTTGAGCATGTTTCACTCCTTTTTGAGTTGGTTTTGACTTCTTTGTCACTTTTTGACCAAACCCTGCAAACAAGCACAACAGTAAGCCTTCGGGATTACTTGTATTCACTTTTATCCAAAACTCAAGCAAAAAGGAGTATAAAATAGACTAGAATCCCTAGTTATCAACTCCCCCAAACTTAAGCTTTTGCTTGTCAAGAAAACAAAGTAAGTCCCACCTCCTTAAGAATAAAACCAAGAAAATTCAGCTGACCTAAAGTGACCTCATCTAACATTAATTGGGACTAACAATTGCCCTCTACTCAAATGAATCATTAATAACATTCAACCTTTTTAAGCACCGTGGTTTTAGTGCGACACAAAATCATCAAAAGTTGATTCAACTCATCAAGGAAGCCCCTTCTACTACTTTGGTCATTGTGGAACCCATACTCATACTCCTCACTCTTCCTTAAGCAATACCTCACTTTTAGATTGTATCACTCAGAACGAGGATTGTGGGAAACACGCTCATCTCTCTCAAAGAAATGTCACATGTCCGGCTCTAAGTACCATAAGCTTGCCCTTTATGTGAGTCACCACTAATGTAAGCTTCACTCAACTCAAGATCATATAGGGCTTTTGTGGGGATACAATGAAGGCTTTTGGTTTAGGGTAGGATATATTTGGTCTAAGAAGGTTTCATCTTCCCTTTAGCACTTAATTTGCTTCATTTTTGGCACACATTCTCTTGACTCTTTGAGTCATTTACTTCTTTTTTGGGGGTTAGAGAGTCACAGTGTCACTCTTTCTTGTTCATTTCAAACCTTTTTCTCCTTTCTAATCTTTCCACGCCTTTCATCTTTTTACTTTTATTGAATCCCTTCATTTCTTCAACATTGTTCATTCTTTTTGACTTTTTGATTTTCTTTCTTTTTAATTGTTTGCTTTTCCTTTTCTTCATTTTGTACCTTTTACCACATTTTGCATTCCTCGTCTCTCTCCCCAAACTTATGCCTTTGCCTTGTGCTAAGGAAAGATCGGGTGTCAAGAGAGGGTCTTTTTAGAATGGGTAAAGGCTTGTATCATGGTCTTTGAAAGAAGAAGGGCTATGGCTCAAAAGGGTTGGATAGGGATATTATCATTGCTAGGCTATGGATGTTTTCAAGTATGCCATTCGGGTCAAGGAGAGCCTATAATCACTTCTCAAGTCAAACTACACTTACGATTTTGCCTAGACAAACATTCAGGGCAAGTTTTAGACTCAATGGCACGGGACTTGGACTTGCAAATCAAATTCTCACCACACAAGCTATAGGATTGCTAATGAGACAGTCGGGGACCCACAACAACCTTAGCTAAGATTTGAGCAACGCAAATGGTCCCGAAAACCACTTGATGATTATTAGCCAACACAAGAGTCTCAAGGTCACAACTGTCACCATCCTATACACACCAATTTGTTTTTAACCATAAGGTCAAAGGCAAATGTGTTAGGCCCAAGTGAAGCTTTGCTTGAGGCACTATTACTCACTAGATACTATTTACACAAAAATGAAAATAAAAACAGACTCAAACCCTTAAGAAGGTTGTCATGCCATCCATCATCGAGAAGAGCCACCCGGTTCACACAAACTCCACCTTTGGAAAGAACCGTGGCATTAAGAAAACAAAGGCTTATTGAACGCAAAACTCAAAATAAGAAGCTACTAAACTGAAAAAGAAACTACTAAAATGAAGTAAGAAGCTATGAAAGAAAATACGGAAGGTAAACTGAATATGTACAATAGGGGATTTAAACGAATATACATAAGAGGGAATGTATATATACATAAGGGAGTAACATTATATACAAACCAAGATTGTAAAATACGAAAAATGAAATAAACTGGTAACATTATATACATACCAAAAAGTGAAAAAGCATAACAAAAAAGGAAACTAGTATCATATTGACAATCCAAAATAATCAAAATAGGGCTACCCCCTCAAATGAAAGCTAGCATTGTCCTCAATGCTAACTAGCCAAAATAAGCTCAAAAAGAAGATAGAGAGTAAAGAAAACTCCCTATGGGTCCTTCGTCTGCATGGGGTCATGAGCCTGGGTCCCTAGGTTCTGTGACTGCTCGGGAACCTGTGACTGGATCCCTGTAACCTGTTCCTACTCTGGGACCTGAGGCTGGCTAGAGGAACCTCCCTGCGGGTCCTCCAACTCAATCACTGCATCGTCTGCCTGGGGGATCACTCTCTTCCTCTTTGGTGCCCTCTCCAACTCCTGCTCTTGCTTTGGCTCAGTCTGATGCAATAGTAACTCCAATGGTAGATGATAATCAGCCTTCATCTTCTCCACTTCTCCCCTCAACTCCTTCACAGATTCCTTTGAGGCTCGAGTCTTTCTCAGCTTCTTTGTCTCCTTGGTCAGCTCCTTCACTGACTTTCCGTGAGCACCTATAGCATCCAGAATCAACTGCTGGTTCCCCAGGAGCTTCTTCTGGTTGTCCAGAAGCTCCTTGAGAGTCTCCTCCACTGAAGCTGGAACCTGTGGCTGTGGGGGTACAAACTGGGCTGCCACCGAGCTAGAAAGCACAGACAACTTAGAAGTAGTTGCCTGCATCCAGTTGTTGATACTGGCAAGAGTTTGGATCAAACGGTGGGAAGTCAATGGGTAGGCTAAGGATGATGGGATATCTGGAGCAGTGGAAGTAGAAGGCCCGGATGTAGGAACTGATATGGCAGGGGAAGGTTGGGAAGCAATGACAACCACTACTGGCTCATCAGACTGGCCAGTAGAAGTAGTGGCTTTTCCTTTAGAATATTTGGCTTTAGGGTTGTCATTAGCCTTAAGGCTGTACCAGGTAAAAGGCATTTTGGGTTTCACCTTCACGTTGAAGCTCCTCTTCTCCACCTCCTGGTCTTCAAAATGCATTGTTAGAAAATTTGGGAAGGGGTATGATCTGTCACCCTCATTGAACATCCTAGACATAACTTTCCCGACATTGATCGGGAACCCCGCCATAATAGATGCCACCAATATCGCCCGGGAGACCGGCATAGAGTTTTCATGGGTAGTGGGGTCCATCCTACTGCATACAAAAGTCTCCCACCCCTTTGCCTCAAAATTTAGAGTCTTTCTCAAGATTGCAACTCCTGGTGTCAACCATGCTGGGGTGGTGCCCGGGAGAGCCAAATATGATGCTAACCATGGACGGGCTGCCTCATCAAGTGCCAATTTCTCCAAGTATAATGATTCATCTTCCTCAGGAAAGCCCAGGTACTCATTGATTGTTTTTCCATCGAACATCACTTTCAAGTTCCGCACTTTAGTCATTTTGATATCCTTCTTCATGTGGGAAACATTGGCGTAAAACTCTTTGACTAAGTGCTCGTTTGCCTCTGGCTCACTGCTGGTGAAGTAATCCCACCCCGGTCGTTCTCTGAATTGCCTCTTCATATTAGGGTTGTGAGGCAGGAGATCCCTCTGTATGAACTGGCGCTCAATAATAAACGACCTCAGAGGCCACCATTCCTGGAACTTGTGGTAAGCCAGCTCACTGACAAACCTCCTTCTTCACACCTCGGGGTTTCTAGTTCTCTCAACACCCCCAGGTTGGGGTTCTCCCCCTTCTTCTTCATCAATGGGATCCTCACCGGGTGACGAAGCTGTAGGTGAAGTAGAGGCTGCACTGTCACTGCTCTCTGCAGAGCCCTCAGACGACTCAGATGGAACCTAAACTGAAGCACGAGCAGTGGAAAAGCCTGGAGGTGTAGGTGAGTCTCTCAAACGAAGCCTCTCTGGGAAGTCAGGTACATAATCCGGCACTGAATCAGACTAAGATGCCTCCCGGGAGGGCAAGTACTCACTTCCCTCGGAATGGGAAGCAACTCTATCCGCAGCCTTGATTAATTTTCTAGTTTCCCCAATTGCTTTACGAACTGTTGGGGTCAATTTGATCATGCCTTGTTCCCTACCCCGGGAGGACTTTGCTCTACCCTTCTGTTTGTCACCACCTCCTCATTATTTAACCATTGTCTACAAGGAGAATTCAGTTAATGTTTGTTAGTATTAGTACCAGAAGAAATGGTGAATACACAGTTGACCGGGGACCGCAGAAAAAGCATCGCGGCCGCAAAGAGACCACCGCGGACCGCAAAAAATCAATCGGGGCCGCGGTGAGATGGGATTCAGACTACCAACCCTCTGATTCAGGTTCACCGCGGACCGCGAAAAATGCATACGGTCATGGTTGAAACTTCAGAGACTTATCACTTTGGCACATTTGGCACCGCTGAACGCAGTCAATTACCGCCTCCTCGGTGAGCCCATCGCTGCTGCAAAAAATGCATCATGGCAGCGGTCCAAACTTCAGAGAGTGCAACATTTTTCCAATTTGGTCCTGCACTGCATCAAAAAAATCCCTACACACATCTCACAACCAGTTAGTCCAAAAACATATCCTACACTAAGAATGAAATCAAAAAGAAAGAAATAAAAACACATAGGTTGCCTCCCAAGAAGCGCCTGATTTAACGTAGTGGCACGATGCAGGTTACAATCAAATCACTTGAGATAGATCATTGCCACCACGTGGCTGTCATCAATCTTGCCAAGATAGTGCTTGACTCTGTGGCCATTAACTCTGAAGATCTCTCCATTTTTGTTTTTCAAGTCAAGTGTACCAAACGGAGTCACAAGCACCACTTCAAAAGGTCTACTCCATTTCGACTTTAGCTTTCCCAGAAACAGACGTAACCGAGATTGAACAAGAGAACCAAATCACCCACTTTGAACTCTTTGCCACGAGCATATTTGTCATGAAGGTACTTCATCTTGTCCTTATACAAGGATGAACTGGAGTAGGCATGAAATCTGAATTCATCAAGTTCATTAAGTTGCTCCACAGGAAGATTTGCTGCCACATCCCATTCAAGATTTAGCTTCCTCAAAGCCCACATGGCCTTGTGTTCCAACTCAACCGGTAGATGGCAAGCTTTCCCGAACACCAACCGGTACGGAGACATACCAATCAGAGTCTTGTAGGCAGTCCTATAAGCCCATAGAGCATCATCCAATTTCTTTGACCAATCAGTCCTATTTGCATTGACCGTCTTTGACAATATACTCTTGATTTCCCTGTTTGAGACTTCAACTTGGCCACTCACGTGAGGATGATAAGGGGTAGAAACTTTATGATTGACACCGTAATTTGCAAGCAAAGTGTCAAAAACTCTATTGCAAAAATGAGACCCCCATCACTTATGATTGCTCGAGGAGTGCCAAACCTAGTAAAAATACTCTTCTTGAGAAACACAACAACACTCTGGGCCTCATTATTGGGTAAAGCCATAGCCTCAACCCACTTTAAAACATAATCAACTCCCACTAGAATGTATGTGTTGCCACATGAACTAACAAAAGAGCCCTTGAAATCAATGACCCAGACATCAAAGATATCAACTTCGAGAATCGTGGTGAGAGGCATCTCATCCTTCTTTGAAATTCCACCCGCTCTTTGACATTCGTCGCATCTCTTCATAAGTTCACTTGCATCCTTGTACAATGTTGGCCAGTAAAAACCACAACTAAGAACCTTTGAAGCTATCCTCACCCCACCATGATGACCACCGTACGGAGAGGAATGACGAGCCTCTAAAATACTCAATTGCTCCTCCTCCGGGACACATCTCCAGATCACACCGTCAGTGCTAATCTTGAACAAGTAAGGCTCATCCCAATAGTATTCCAAACTATCCCGTTTAAGATTCTTCCTTTTGTTAGAAGAGAGCTCATACGGTACAATACTGGTCACAAGGAAGTTGGCCACATCCGCGAACCATGTCATGCTATTCACTGATATGGAGAGTAGTTGCTCGTCAAGGAAAGAATCATTAATTTCAAGGCCATCAAGGGGCCTCCCCTCCTCCTCCAAGCGGGACAAGTGGTCCGCCACTTGGTTTTCACATCCTTTGCGATCCACAATCTCCAAGTCGAACTCTTGAAGCAATAAAACCCATCTCATCAATCATGCTTTGGAGTCCTTCTTGGTCATCAAGTAGCGAAGTGCAGCATGGTCAGTATGAATTATCACCTTAGCCCCCATGAGATAGGGCCTAAATTTCTCCATTGCAAATACAATCGCCAACAACTCTTTTTCCGTCACCGTGTAATTCACTTGAGCATCATTCATTGTTTGCTTGCATAATACACCGGGTGAAACATTTTATTCACTCTTTGGCCCAAGACCACTCCAACCGCAACATCACTCGCGTCACAGATGAGCTCAAAAGAAAAGCTCCAATTGGGTGCGGTAATAATAGGAGTGGTGGTCAACTTGTACTTGAGGAGTTCAAAAGTTGTCATGCATTCCTCGTTGAACACGAACTTCGCATCCTTTTCCAAAAGTTTGCACAAAGGATTCACTACCTTCAAAAAGTCCTTGATAATCTCCGGTAGAACCCCGCATGCCCAAGAAAACTTCTAACCCCCTTGACTGAAGTGGGGGGAGGAAGCCTTGAAATCACTTCAGTTTTGGCCTTGTCCACCTCTATTCTGTTCTTTGAAGTCATATGGCCGAGGACAATGCCCTCCTCGACCATGAAGTGGCATTTTTCCCAGTTGAGCACGAGATTCTTCTCTTCACACCGAGCCAACACTTTGTTAAGGTTCTTCAAACATTCATCAAAGGAGTCACCCACCACGCTGAAGTCATCCATAAACACTTCCAAGAAAACATCTACCATGCCGGTAAGAATAGCCATCATACACCGCTGGAAGATAGCCGGTGCATTACACAATCTGAAAGGCATCCTGGAAAATACAAAGGTCCCGTATGGGCATGTGAAGGTGGTTTTCTCCTGATCCTCCGGGGCAATCAATATCTAGTTGTAGCCTGAATACCCATCAAGAATATAGTAAAAGGCACGCCCCGCAGGTCTATCTAGCATCTGGTGAAGAAGGGCAATGGGAAGTGATCCTTTCGGGTCACTTTATTCAACTTGCGGTAGTCCATGCACACCCGCCATCCAGTGACAGTCTTGGTAGGAATCAACTCATTTTTCTCATTAGTCACCACAGTCATACCACCCTTCTTTGGCACACATTGCACCGGAGAAGTCCAAGAACTATCCGAGATGGGGTACACAACCCCTGCATCAAGCCACTTGATCACCTCCTTTTTGACAACCTCTTGCATCGCCTCGTTTAACCTCCTTTGTTGTTCCACGGAGGTCTTTGCACCATCTTCGAGAATTATCTTATGCATGCAAAAGGCGAGGCTTATTCTCCGAATATCCGCTAGAGTCCATCTAATTGCCTTCTTCCGTCTTTGGAGCACCGCCAATGTGGCATATGCCTGCATGTAAGTAAGACAAGAGGAAAGAATAACTGGCAAAGTTGAACTGGGGCCTAAGAATTCATACCTGAGGTGTGAAGGCAAAGGCTTCAACTCCAAAACGGGAGGTTCCTCAATTGAGGGCTTTGTTGGGGGAGTTTTTCTGTTCTCAAGATCTAGAGAAAGCTTACGGGGCTCATAAGAATAAGACCCCATACCATGCAAAGCATTGACACACTCCACATTTCCTTCATCTTCATTGACATCTAGGTTCAACAATACCACCTCTAGAGGATCCTTCACATTTATCATGGCACTAGTATCATCAACGATCACCTCCGTGACAAGATCCACAAAGGAGCACATTTCCTTGCTAATTGGTTGGTTCATTGATTTGCACACATGAAAGACCACTTTTTCATCACCCACCCGGAAGGTGAGTTCCCCCGCTTCCACATCAACCAAATCCTTCCCAGTTGCAAGGAAAAGTCTTCCCAAGATTATAGGAAACTCATAATCAACCTCGCAGTCGAGAATCAGCAAATCCACCGGCAAGATAAATTTGTCCACCCGAACAAGAACATCATCAATTACACCCAATGGCCTCTTCATTGTTCTATCCGCTATTTGCAATCTCCTGGAAGTCGGCCTCGGTTGCCCAATACCCAAAGTATTGAAAACGGAGTAAGGAATCAAGTTGATACTTGCCCCAAAATCACATAGAGCTTTTGCAAATTTTGCACTCCCAATGGTGCAAGGAATGGTGAAACCGCCAGGATCTTCTGGCTTCGGAGCCATCGAGTGCACTATTGCACTAACTTGGTGGGTCATCTTGATGGTATCACAATCCATGGATCTTCTCTTTGTCACCAAGTCTTTCATGAACTTGGCGTAACCTGGTATTTGTTCTAGAGCCTCCACCAAAGGCACATTAATTGATAAGCTCTTCATCATGTCAATAAATTTCTTAAACTGGTTCTCATTTTTCTGCTTCGCGAGCCTTTGAGGATAAGGTGGAGGTGGCCTTGGCAAAGTAGCCTTGGTTTTAGGCACAACTGTTTCCGGCATGTCTATTACGTGTTCCTTAGACGGGTTCACGTCATTCTGAGTTTCCACCTTGTTATCTTGGATGTCAATCCTCACTTCCTCATTCAAGTTCTCATCAGTCACATTCTCAACAACCAAAGGGATATCATCCTCTTGCAACTCAACTTCATCACCCAAAATTTCTTTTTGTTTGGAGGCATTCACATCACCGCCTCATCCACTTCTTGTAGTTATCGCCATTGCATGCCCGGAATTGTTCCCACCCTTCGGGTTGACTACCGTATCACTAGGTAGAACCCCCTTAGGGCGAGTATTCAAGGATTGTAAGATTTGGCCCAATTGAACCTCCAAGTTTCTGATTGAAGTATTGTGGGATGCCAACTGGGCATCAGAGTCAGCATTCTTTTTCGTCATCTGTTCAAACATCATTTCGATTCTCCCCATTTCATTATTGGATGAACTAGGACCTTGGGATGGAAATGGGGGTGGATTGTTCGGTTGTTGATACATCGTGGGACTTTTGAAAGCCTTGCCCCTGATTTCCTTGATTGTTATTATTCCAACCACCCTGATTGTTGTTTTCACCCCAGTTGTTGTTGTTGCCACTCCAGTTGTCCTGACTCCAATTACCCTGATTGTTATGGTTGCCCTAGATTTTAATTTTGGTTATTGTTCCCCCAATTACTATTCCCTTGTTGTTGTTGATCTCTCCAATTGCCTTGGGATCTCCATTGTTGTTCTTGGTTAGAAGAATTGCCCCTTTTGCCTTGATAGTTGTTCACGTATTTGCACTTCTTCATTCTGCTCATCATACCCATCATCTTGGAACCCACCACTATCTTGGTCATATTGATCCGAACTCCCTTGGTTCTGTTGACCTCTTTGTCTTCTTTTGTTCACTAACATGTTGACACCCTCCATATTGTCGTGGAGTTTGAACTTGTTGTAACTGTGCCTTTGCTAGCTGGTTCATTGTTGTTGTCAGTTCTGCTATTGCCTGCCCATGATCATGGAGCTCTTTGTGCAAGTTATTGACCGTGGGGTCACCCTGTGGCATATTGGCTCGACTTTGCCAAGCGGAGGAAGTGTCCACCATCTCATCCAGTATCTCACAAACTTGATCATACGGTGTGTTCATGAAATTTCCCCCTGTGAGTTGGTTCACTATGCACTGATTTGTTATGTTAATGCCTCGATAGAATGTCTGTTGTATCATTGCCTCAGTCATATCATTATTTGGGCATTCCTTAACCATAGTCCGGTATCTCTCCTATATCTCATGCAGTGGTTCCTTGGGCTCCTGTTTGAAATCTAAAATTTCATCCCTCAAGGTTGCCATGTAACCCGGCGAGAAAAACTTTCCAATGAATTTATCTGCCAACTCATCCCATGTATGGATGGTGTAGTTGGGAAGTCTCTCCAGCCAATCCAATGCTTTCCTTCAAAGAGAGAAAGGGAATAATCTCAACCGTAGGGCATCCTCGAACACATTCGTTTGCTTGCATCCCCAACATGTATCAACAAATCCTTTAAGGTGCTTGTAAGCATTTTGATGGGGAGCACCTATGAAATACCCTCGCTGCTCCAACAATGTCAACATCACGTTCGTAATTTGAAAATTGCCCAACCAGATTCGGGGTGGGAAAATTGCACTAGCGTAGCCCTGGTTCGGAAGCACTCGAGGTACAACTCTTGGAGGTGGCGGGGGAGGGTCTGGAATATTATTATCACTAGCCTGTCGGCCTCTCCATTGTCCTTGAGGTACTAGAGGTACCTATTCCTCTCCATTGTCATCAACCTACTCCCCGGTGGAATATCTCCGAGAGGTGCGTTGTTTGCCATATTTTAGTACCTGAATAGATAATTCACCCAAGTAAGTAAACAAGAAGGACATAAAAACTAATCACAAAACTAGATAGATAGATAGCCAAAAACCGTTTAGCTCCCCGGCAACGGCGCCAAAAAGTGATCGGGTCCAACCCTACACTACTACAAAGTGGCAAGAGCGGTCGATGCAGCTTTTACCCGAAAAGGTTGGGATCGAATCCACAAGGAGCTAGATTGTTTGGAAATTGAGTTCCTATCTATACTAGTAACGTGCAAAGTAGTTGTTTATACTTCTAAACATGCGTTGATGGTTCGCTAATCTAGATTATCACTAATGATGCTGAAATTAAGCTAAGTATGTTATCTTATTGTGAGGTTTTCATAATTTATGGAAAGGCACTTGGGAAGTGACTTTGCCCTAGGTGAATACTTGACGGGTTCTAAAGTCTAAGGCAAAGTTTTTATGTTTGGGATTGCGATATAGACAATGCACGAAACTACTCACTCTATACCTCTCGGTAGCTTGAGTGACTTTGCCCTAATTTGCTTTCTCAAGACCAATTGGGTGTCAAAATTTTGCAAGCAATATAGGCTCAAGTCGGGTATTACTATCTCTAGGTCTAACCCTTTAATTGGGGCTATCAATCTCTTGAATACTCCCCAATTCCTTGTTGGCCTAATTTTCCCAGACTCAAGCTCTCTTTCTTAAGAAGAGCCCAAGTAAAAAAGGCACAAATTAGTGTTTGCAACCACTAATTCAACATGGAAAGCACAAATCATGCCAAATATCAACCACCCATAAACATCTACACCCTAAAACAAGAGACCCATCAAATACCCACACTAGGGTTGAGCCACAACCCTAGCTAATGAGTCAAGCTACTCATAATAATGGAAGAAATCGGATATTGAGATGATTAATAACCCATAAAATATAATTACAAACTATGATTTGAAGATTCAATGTTAAGCTAGCTACAAAATTACTCAAAATAGCTAAAAAATGGCGTTCACGTGCTCAGCTACACATAAGATACCCGCAAAATCTGAAAAAGAAGTATTTATACAAGGCCGAATTTTCTGGACAAAAATACCCCTGACAGAGGTACCGCAAACCGCGGAAAATGGAGGCTTTTTGGCTTCAAATCTTTGTTCTCTGTATCTAGCCATCGCGGACCGCAATAAATGGACCGCGGCCGCGATGGCTTTACCGCTACCAAACAAAATGCACCGCGATCATCGGTGTCTTGAAACTTCCAAAATCCTAGCTCTCTAAATCCCTTCTTCGCGGACCGCAACAAATGGACTGCGGCCGCGATGAGGCAACCGGGGCCGTGAAGAATCTACCGCGGGCCGCACTGCTTGAAACTCCAGGATTGCACCTTCTCTGATCTTTTCCACCGTGGACCGTACTAAATGGACCGCGACCACGGTGGGTCTATCGCAGGTGTTGATACCCAATTTTTTCCTATATATTTTCAAAATAATATATGCATTCATATATAAGCATGCCAAAGGATTTTAGTATTTTTTCCCAACTTTTTAAAGATTTTTAAAATCAATTTGTTGTCCATTTTAGCAGTACAAAATCAGTAATTATTTCCAAAATCATCAATTTTGGTGAATAATTTATTTTATTCCCATGTTTATACAAAAATATAGTTAAGGTAATTTTTTATACATTTTTTACAAATTTATTTGGTATTTTAAAGCTAAATTGCATATAATTGCAATTCTAGCCTATTTGAAGTTTAATAGCATTTTAATTATAAAAATTGGTTCCATTATTTTTAAATTAATATTTATGTGTTATTAACTGACTCAGTACTTTTAATTTGCTTTTAAAATCATTTTACTATTTTTTTATAAAATAAAAGGGAAAACTGGCTATTTAACATTTAGCCTCATTTCGTTGCAATCACAGCCTATTTACATTTCAATTTTAGCCATCAATTGACCCAATCCTAACCCCCAATTGGACCGGCCCAATTTCAATATTACCGAGCCTCTTAACCCATTTATTTAACCCGCCCGGCCTTTCTTTAGATCCAGGCCGTTGATCATTTTGATCAACGGCCAGGATCGTCCCTTGCCATTTTTAATTTCCCTACCCTATCCAAATCCCCCCATTTCATTTGGTCCGCCGCCTTTGAATACTCTCCTCTCTCAAACCCCTCTCGAAGGTTCTCCAGAACCCTAGTCGTCTTCAACCCTTTTTCCACCGTACTTTCGCCGNACTTAGTCTTAGAATTACATTAAATGTGATGGAAAAGAACCATAACTATTGAACCCTATTCCTAAAAGATTGAACCCCAAATAGCATATCCAAATTATAAGAAAGCCTATAGACGCTACAATTGCAGAATTTGCACCCCGCAAATTTCTATTTGTTCGAGTATGTAAATAAATTGCAAATACGATCCAAGTAATAAATGCCCAAGTTTCTTTTGGGTCCCAATTCCAATACGACCCCCACGCTTCATTAGCCCATACCGCTCCCGAAAGGATTCCTATGGTTAAAAAAGTAAATCCTAAAAATTGTTTCTCTTCGATTTAGGCTTTCTGAAAGGATTTCAAAACGTCTTTCTGATTCTTTCTTTTCTTTATGTGTGTTTTCCTATACTATGTTTTACGACGCATGTGTTGTTCTTCTGCTTTTATTTCTACTATGCATAACCCTCATGTACTTTGTATTCTACTGTGCCTTTAGACTAGGCTCGCATGTCAATCTTTGTTATGTTTTTCTATTTGTTCTTTGCTATACTTTTCAGTATTCTTCTACAGCATGTGTTTCTTACTGAGTTCTTAAGTTTGTTTGCCTTTACTAAACTTCTGTTTGAGTTCTAAACATGCTTCCTTTACTGTTTCTAAAGTTTATTTCACTTCTTCTCTCTTCTGAACTTGCTTGAGTTACGAGCTTTTCTCAAACATGTTCTTCATGCTTTCAAACCTGCTATCANACCTCACCCCCTCCACCATTAAACCCTGGGTGTTCGAAGTGTTGAGGCCTGACCTCGATGGTTCTCTTTCAGATCTTCTCAGATCCATGGCTTTGAGGCCTTTCCGGCCTCGCTCCGGCGTATCCAAGCATCAGGAGCCTATTTCTGACCTCTCCGACTCAAGATCGGGCTTTCTTCCAAGCCTTTCTCATTTCTAGGGTTTCTCCGAAACCCTAAGCTATTCGAGGTTTTTCTCTGTCTGTTTTCTTAGATCTATGCTATATCCGTGTTTTATTGGATTTTTAAGGTGTTTTCCCCAATCTTTTCTTTCAAAATTGTTTCTCTTCGATTTAGGCTTTCTGAAAGGATTTCAAAACGTCTTTCTGATTCTTTCTTTTCTTTATGTGTGTTTTCCTATACTATGTTTTACGACGCATGTGTTGTTCTTCTGCTTTTATTTCTACTATGCATAACCCTCATGTACTTTGTATTCTACTGTGCCTTTAGACTAGGCTCGCATGTCAATCTTTGTTATGTTTTTCTATTTGTTCTTTGCTATACTTTTCAGTATTCTTCTACAGCATGTGTTTCTTACTGAGTTCTTAAGTTTGTTTGCCTTTACTAAACTTCTGTTTGAGTTCTAAACATGCTTCCTTTACTGTTTCTAAAGTTTATTTCACTTCTTCTCTCTTCTGAACTTGCTTGAGTTACGAGCTTTTCTCAAACATGTTCTTCATGCTTTCAAACCTGCTATCATATCTATTTGTTTCTCATGAGTCTCTGAAAGAGACCTCTGAGCCTGCTTCAATGGCTTGTCTTCTCATCGCTGTATCAGATTCGAGTTGAAACCCTAGGATCTGAGGGTTTTGGCAAGTTTGATTTGGTGTTTGGACTTGGGTTCTACTTTGGAACCTTGAACTCCCAGACTCATTCTGAGTCTATAAATTGGACTGGGACCTCTTTGTTTATAACTCTGAACTTTTCTATGATAGGTTTTCTGATTAACATTACAACTCTTTCTTGTTTGACATACCTGTGTGCTTTATATATGAGAAATTCTTCCTTCAAAAAGGTTTTGCCAACTTATGATTGATTCCGAATTCCTTTTAGTAAGGTTTGATTGATTGTTATTGATTTTTCTTAAGTAAAACCCTTTCCTCTCTTTTCCTGACTCGATTCATTCGAACAAATCCTGCAATTTTGATTTTACTGGCTGTTTGATTGATTCCCTTTCCTTATTCTCACAAACCGTGTTACTATCAAATTCTTTCCTTAAATAGACCCCTGTGTATTTGCCCTTATTGTACTACTTTGGAAATTTTTTTGAGCAAACTCTTTCCTTATTTAATTTTGCCCGTTTGAAATCAGAATCCCTTAATTAAAGGGAATCCTTTTTGTAATTGATTGCAAAACTATTCTCTTACCTTTTTCTTACTTGCTTGCTGCCCAATAAAAGCGGACGACCCTTCTGCACTTTGAAAACTTCCAATTGAATACTCTTTAAGACAACTTTGAGTTCAATACTCTAACATACATACATACTTTCAATTTCAATACTCTTACACTTCACCCAACACTCTACTCTCTTCTGAGACCTGCTGATTGTTTGCTTACAATTTGGTTTTCAAGACTACTGCTTTTACTTCTTGTTTCCCTGAAACTGGTATGTTCTAATTTAAGTTTCAGCCTCATCCCAATGTGTTTATTTCACAGCTTATATCATCCTGTCTACTTTGCTATCTGTGCTTAGTGTTAAATATGTGTGTTGTTCTCTTTGCATCTGTTTTCTACTGTGAATCCCCATACCCCTATTCCCCTTTATGTGTTTGAGTTAAGGTTCAGGCATGGCAGCATCCAAATTGTTGTTCATGTCTGTGCTTGATCCTTTAAAGGATCCTAACTCCAAATAATGTGGCTAACAGGCTGGTTGGGGTGTGCCAGCACTTCCAATTGCTGGGTATGACCACCAGCCTGTCTTGACTTTCCCCTAAACCCCTTTCTGCACTTACACTCACTCTTAGTTTCTAAGTTTTGCCCCCCTCCTATGAGCCTTGCTTTGGGGACCTTGAGTTCCCTCTGAACTTGGACATTTGAGGGCTGGCCCTTCCACACTGCACTATAATTCAATTCTGTAATGAATATGGGTGTAAGCGCTGCCCGGAGTTCATGAGGCTCTTGGGAACTCTGACACACCCAGAAAATGAGAAAGGCTTTGGAAATTGGATCTTTAGAGTTTGTTTATTTCATATTTCAGACTTGGAGTCTGAATCAGACTCTCCTTGGTTGTACTCTAATTTCTGATGTAATTTTACTCTTCTTGATTCATTATGGTTTGTAATAATTTTGTAATAACTTATGGGGGTTTTAGTGAAAAGGGAAGGGTCACTCATGTATGCATAAGGGTAGATATCATGCTCTTAGGTATTTACTTCTACAATCGTATCCTGCTTTCATTTCTGCATTCTCGAAATTCCGCCTATAGGTTTTCTGCACTTCTACATTTTAGAAATCATGTCTATAAGTCCTGTCTTTAATACATAGATATCATATCAATAGGATTCTGCATTTCTGCATCTCATATAGATATCATATCAATAGGATTCTGCATTTCTGCATCTCATATAGAGAACATTTCTATAGGATTCTGCATTTCTGCATCTCATATGGAGAACATGTCTATAGGATCTCTTAAATTCTGCATAAACATCTGTCACTAGGAAAAAAGTTTATAGGTTTAAAAAACAAATCTCCTTCTAGATCCCATGCCTATAGGACTCTTGCATTTCTATAAACGTTTTTCAAACCAACCACGCTTAGAAAGCATGCCAATAGGAGTAATCAGCTGAATCTGAATCGTCTACAAGTCTAAAATCAGTGGTAACGATACTCAATACCTGCAGAGCTTATGTTTTCTATGATCAGCAAGCCTTCTTTAAAATCAGTATACTTCCGCATAGCTAGATATCATGCCTATAGGTGTCACCTAGGCAAGCCATTAGGTAATTAATTAACTACACCAGTCTTTAAAAATTACAACTAGCGGGCAGGCCTAATTCGGACTCTTATCCGAAAATATGTGATAAATCAGCCTGCCTTAACACTTTAAGTTAATTCAGACCATAACCAGTACGTGCAAGACATGCTAAACAATCTGTCTTTAAGTGAGGAGGCCTGTCTGATCCTTTTTAACTGTTTTGTGTTTCCCATATCTGCTTTATGTGTTTTTGTTTGTCGCCTTAGAATTTTATCCTTTTAAACTCTGAAAAGCCCAAATCTCCCTCCCCCTTTAGGACTAGTAGTCCCAAATGCCTCCGGGAGTGATAGGATTGGGACGGGTAGTAGCATGCAATATGAGAACGAGACCATTCCGCGCTTTAATACCTTAACGGGGTGGGAAAGGGTAGATGTGGATATGATGACCACGCGATAACACCACGTGTATAAACGGTTACCAGGTGTTGTGTGGGGTGATCCATGTTAGTTATAAACCTAGGACCCTCCCCTTCCCTTTACTTGTTTATTTTATTTCAAAACTGCTTTTTTTTTTCTCAAATTTTGGCTTCTTTAACTTTCTTTAACTTCAATTACTTGCATCAATTATGTAAAAATCTCCCTTTTATTTGTTTAATTTTCAGTACTGTTTTCTACCCAAAACTTCCGCTTCTTTCACCTTTTTTCCAATTATTTGCATCAATTATGTGCGAACCCTTCCCCTTTACTTGTGAATTCTAAAACTACTTTCGAATTTCAGCTTCTTTAATTTCCTGTACTTCAGTGGTTTGCAACCATTATGTGAAAACTATTTAGTATTTACAATTCTTGCTTGTTTACTTGTTGTTTATACTTAAAGTCACAATTGTAGCATGGCCGGGAACAACACTAGTGGATCTTGAGGAGTGCCTAACACCTTCCCTTCGAGATAATTTCAAGCCCTTACCCAATCTCTGGTTTTTCTAAGTCAAATTTCTTTAGTGTCCTAATGCACCAAATCATTAGGTGGCGACTCTTCAATTGCAAACCCAATTCCCAAAAGGAAATGAGTTGTCCGCCCAAATGTCATAAACCCGATTTCGCGAGAGAAAGGGGGCATCGACAGCATGGCGACTCTGCTGGGGATATCTTTAAGGCTTTTACCATCTCATGCTATTTGTGACTTTATGTTTCTTTACATGTCTTTACTTGTTTAAATACCTTTAAATATTTATTCTTTCTTCTACTACGAAACTAACTTGGCTCTTTGTTTCTTTTCTTAATGCTTTCCTTTATCTCTTTCCTTTAATACTGTTGTAAATTATGATAAACTGTTGTAATTATTACTCTATGAACGTGCAAATACATGAAAATTTGTTTAACTATTATAACTGCATATTGAACATCATATTCCACTCGTGCCAAACAAAATACCATAACAATGCTTATAATGAGTGGTTTCGCCCTTCCGATATTATCACCCCCTAAATCCGGCAAAGGCATATTTGCGGTAAAACCAGTCGATCAACGGTGTAGTCGACGGTTCCGTGCCTTTCCCTCTTGAGTTTTCCGCTCAAGGGTACCAGTCTAATACTCATAGAAACTCTACTCTATTTAATTGTGCATGCATCATTGTCAAACCTAGCCGAGTCAGTTATGTTGTCCGCATAATGACTCTTTAAGATAGCCTTGTCCAAAGTCCACTGGGTTTCCTTGAAACCCAAACGGACACTACCACGTTCTTTGCATTCATTTGGAGAACTAAATGCTTCTTATGCTAATTGTTGATATTAAATAGTCGAGTCTGGTGGGGGGTAAGGGTCTAACACTTTTGTCTTGCAGAAATGAGGCACGAGGTCCCCAGATTCGGCATGGTCACCAACATTCACCCCAGATTGTTAAGATGGTGGGAAAATCTTCATTCTAGTGATCAAGCTCTTGTCCGAAAATATCTAGGAAACCTACCTTCTCTCCTAGAAGTTCAACCCGACAACAAAATCATAGAAGTAGCCACTCTATTCTGGGACTGTGATAGGTTGGTATTCCGCTTCAGAGACATTGAGATGACACCTTTGCTTGAGGAGATAGGAGGACTGGCTGGAATACCGTGGGAAACTCCGGGTTTGTTGATGACGGAAAACCGCAAAGGTAGAGGTTTTCTCAAAATGATGGGTCTAAAGAAGAATCCTGACTTGACATGTTTGAAGGAGTCGTACATTCCCTTAGACTATCTGTACGAAAGGTACGGTCACAACAAATCTTACCGTACTTATCCTAATGAGTTTGCCCTTACATCATTGGGGCATATCCATCGAAGGGTCTTTGTCTTCATGTTCTGTTTCTTGGGGATGCTAGTGTTTCCAATGAAGAAAGCAAGAATCCATACCAGGCTAGCTATAGTCACCAAAACTCTAATGGAAGGAATTGACGGACAACCATCCAGTCTCGTGCCAATGATCATTGCAAATATACCGAGCCCTAGAAAGGTATCAACAGGGAGCCAAGCATTTCGAGGGTTGTAATCTGCTACTTCAACTATGGCTCATGGAACACCTCCAAAGGGGTGAATACCGACAGGAAATCCATCGTAGAGACTGGGACGATCATATCGCCTTTCATCACCCGAAGCGAATGAATTACATGCCTAACATGTTTGCCCAACCGGAAAATGCTAGAGAACGGGTCGATCTCTTTGATAATCTGACTGAGGACCGAGTGCAATGGATGTTCGAGTGGTTCCCTACTGAAGAATTCATTGTTCGATCTAGGGATGCGCCATTTCTGATATTGATCGATTTGAGGGGGACCTACCCTTATGTCCCTCTCCGAGCTATGAGACAGGCTGGTAGGAAGCAGGTTATACCAAGGGTCGACCAGATGAGTCACTTTCGGGCTGACTTCCAAAACGATGATAGTCCGCACAGGTGCAAGGCTCAGCATATGTGGCACTGCAAAATTGTCTTGGGAAAAGACACCATCGAACCGGATCGCTACCATGCTGGTTGTACCCCACATTATTCAGGCTGGCTGGAGGACAATCACAACGGTTTGGGTCAACCTGGGTTTGTTCGAGGTCACAGAATCATCGATGAAAAGGCTGAAGCACATGTAAAGTACAACCAGCTGCGCAAGAGGATGCGGGAATGTGAAAATGAGCACCGTGACATACAAGAAGCCAATCAAAAATTAATTGAAGAATGGAAGGATATGGCTGTCAGTGCCAACAAACGACTGATCTGCTTAGAGCGGGGTATAGTGGAACTGGAGAAGAAGTTTATGAAGAGGGTCGAAGACTGTCGAGTTGCTGAAGGGAATGAAGGAGGACATCTGGCCAGAGCTTACATGCTGCTAGGATTGCGCGAGCTGGGATAGCTGTTCGAGGGAGCTAACAAGCCGAGTCTGGGGAAGGTCCTTCTGGGACCAAATAGATATGAGCTTTTCCTTTTTGCTTTGAGAAATGTAATAAGGCCTATGGCCACTAGTGACATTTTTATTTAATGTTATTTAGTGTCGTTTTGGGATTCGTCTACCCTTTTATCAATAAAATGAGGCATTTAGCATTCCAAGTTCTCCAAATTTACTTGTCGCTAGGCCTACCTCGGGCACAACGAGGTCCCCAAAATTAGGACAAGCACTACGTGTTTAAATATCGCAAAATTTTTCCTTATGATCCTTACTAACTTATCACCTTTTTGTTTTACTTTTTGTTTATTCCCCTCCCCAAAGGTTAGTTCGTGATCTCTAGAAACATCAGCATACTTTACCAGATCCAAGGGCCCTCCACCTACTCCTCCTCCCAGTCCCGTCAGGCACAAAAGCAAAAGAAAAATGGAAGATTCAAACAACTCAGTTGAACGGGTAGAGGTCGCTCGTGGTGCTATGGTCCCCAAGGAAAATGCCTCTCAGATAGAACAAAAACTACTGAAATTCCAAGAAGAGCTTGATCAAGTCCGGAATTTGGCATGTCTGTCATTTTCCCTTACCACTCCAGAAGTTACCTTCCCAAATACTCAGAATCCCATACCTCCACAAAACATCCTGAAGNTCACGTTGAGGACATACTGCGACAAGCTGGTCGGAGTAGGAAAAGATGAAGAAGACTCCGCATGAAGTCTTTCATGAGGAGCCTGAAAGGAGATGCTCTGTCCTGGTACATTAGCCAAGACCCAAAGAAGTGGTCAAATTGGGTAAGTATGGCGTCTGACTTCATGGACAGATTCAGGTTCAATATGGAAAATGCACCGGATGTGTTTTACATTCAGAATCTAAAGAAGAAACCCACCGAAACATTCCGCGAGTACGCCACCCGTTAGATATCAGAGGCTGCTAAGGTTTGACCTGCTTTAGGGGAAGAACAGATGAACAAGTTTTTCGTCCGGGCTCAGGATCCGCAATACTATGAAAGACTGATGTTGATCGAAAACCATAAATTTTCTGACATCATCAAGCTAGGAGAAAGGATCAAGGAAGGTATCAAGAGTGGTATGGTTACAAACTTTGAAGCTTTGCAAGCCACCAACAAGGCTCTACAGTCCGGTGGTACATCCAAGAAGAGGGAGTAAGTGACGTAATGGTTGCACAGAGAACCAAATCACCTATCAAATACCAAACTTACCCAATACCTCCACTTACATATCAGCCCGCTCCAAATTTCCAAACACCCGCACCCTCCTACCAAACACCACCGCCTACCCATCAATCGCCTCCACCTCCTACATACCAACCTGTTTCACCCAGATATTCCCAGCCCACACACGTCTACCAAGCTTACAACACTCAACAATCCCACTATCAATCACCTCCCCCTCGCCAAAACTTTCCTAGACCCCGACCAAATTTCGACCGCAGACCTCCCAAACAGTATACCGCCATTAATGAACCAATCGACCAGCTGTATGAAAGACTCAAAGCTGCTGGTTATGTCACCCCTATCCCTGCTATAACCCCTGAAAACCATTCCCAATGGGTCAACCCAAATAAAACCTGTGCATACCATTCTGGCATGAAAGGGCATACCATTGATGAATGCCGCTCCCTGAAAGATAAGATCCAGGCTTTGATTGACAACAAGATCATCGTGGCAAAGGAGCCTGCTCTGAATTTCCACAATAACCCTCTACCAGACCACAAGGGTGGAGGTGTTCATATGATTGAAATAGAGGACGATTGGGATCCCAAAGGATCAATCGGTTTGATCACAGAAGGTGACGATCCAAAGAAACCAACAGTCACTCTTAATTCGATTGTAGTCCAAATTCAGCCTTCTGAAGATGCCGAGGTGAACATGTACATACCACTTAAGATTGAAACACCAGCCTTTGCAAAGACGCCAACACCAATTGAGGTCGAGTTTGGGTCCCCAAAGGCGCCTGAGCCATTTGAAGTTGCGGTATTACCTTCCAAAGCAAGGGTGCCCATTCTAGTAGCAATGACAGTCGTAACGCCATTCTACACAAAAGACATACCCTGGGACTACACAGCCGAGGCAAGAAGGAAGGGGAAAGCCAAGTTCGGGGAAATGGTTGCGGCACAAGGTATGACGAGAACCGGCAGGGTTTATACCCCAGAACACTTGGCTGAGTCGAATAAGCAGACCTCTGGTCGACAAGCCATCATTGAAACCGGGCCCGATGATCTTTGGAGAAAGATACAAGCCAAGGTATACTCGGTCATTGATCAGTTGAACAAAATACGACCCAGATCTCTATCCTGGCTTTGCTACAGAGTTCCGATGCACACAAGAATGCTTTGTTGAAGGTGCTGAGTGAGGCATATGTACCAAGCAATATCACTAGAGGAGAAATGGAAAACATTGTGGGTCAGGTATTGGAAAATCACAAAATCACTTTTCATGAAAATGAGCTACCACCAGAAGGGTTGAGTCACAACAAGGCATTGCACATCACCGTGCAGTGCGAAGATTATTTTATCACCAGAATCCTGATTGATGGAGGGTCCAGCCTCAACATTTGTCCATTGATAACACTCAGAACATTGGGAAAAGGGCTGCATGAAATCAAGGACGGGGCCATCAACGTTAAGGCTTTCGACGGTCTCAAAGGTCCACTATTGGGGAGATTAGCTTATGTTTGCAGATGGGGCCCACTTGGTTTGGTGTTGATTTTCAAGTGATAGACGTGCCGACATCTTACAATCTGTTGTTGGGACGACCATGGATTCATGGCGCCGGGGGGCCGTGGCATCAACATTACATCAGGCAGTGAAGTTTGAGTTGAATCACCAAGAGGTGATCATTCATGGCGACGGTAGCAATCCCATATACAGTGGCCAGACCATCCCAGCAATCGGAGGCAGAAGAAGGATAGGTGGAGAAACTTACCACCACATCGAACGAGTCAACGCCGTCGATAAAGATAAGTGGCGGGATAACAAAATTGAAAGCATATTGAACTGGAGCGGGTATGAACCTGGCAAGGGACTTGGCAAGAATCTTCAAGGAATCGCTAAACCCATCAAGCTCAAGAAACACGGCACCACCTTCGGATTGGGATATGAGTATACCTGGAAGGAATTCAATGAATGGTCGCCACCCTGGCGCGGTCCTTACTATCCGTTGGAACAACCAATACCTCGCTTGGAACAGACTTTCCAGCCGGCCGAGGTTATCTACAGGTCAGAAGAAGAGGAAGCACTAGAAGCAATGAGGAACTTGTTCCTAGAAGATGATGACATGGATTGCTGTGTATTTTTGAGGAGGAGGGGGAGGAAGGCCCTTCCATACAGGCTGTAAGCGGAGGAGCATGCCTCAACAACTGGACCGTCAGAACCACCAGAGCCCAGCGTACCTCGGGATAGCAAGGCTGAACAAGCACCATGCACTATTTTATTTTTACTAGTTTACTTTCCTTTCGCATTTTTGTTTTTGCAAGAAAGAGCTCCGATGTTTAAAACGTTTATGGAATTTATCAAAAGCAATTCGGTTTTCTTATAAATCTTACTCTTATTAGTTTCTCTCATTACTTTACTTATACAGCATTACTATTACTTATCTTGATAAACCGATGACTGTGACTTGCAACGAGACAACGCAACAAACGGACATAGATTCAGAGGAATATGATATACCGGAAGAAATTGTTAAAGAGGTTGAGAATTTTGAGAATAGACCTAAGTCCAACCTGGACGAGACCGAAATCATCAACCTGGGAGATGCAGGAAACATCAAAGAAACACGAATCAGCGTTCATTTGTCACCATCAGAGAAGGAAAAATATACAGAGTTTTTAAGAGAGTATGAGGACATATTTGTCTGGTCGTACGATGACATGACTGGTCTGTGTACATCTATTGTGGCTCACAAATTGCCGACTGATCCAACCTGTCTGCCAGTAAAGTAGAAGCTCAGAAAGTTCAAGCCAGATATGAGTTTGAAAATCAAGGAAGAGGTCACTAAGCAAGTCAAAGCTAAGGTTCTCAGGGTAGTAGAGTATGCGACATGGTTAGCCAACATTTTGCCAGTACCGAAGAAGGATGGGAAGGTCAGAGTCTGTGTCGACTACCAGGATCTCAACCGGGCCAGCCCAAAAGACGACTTCTCCTTGCCGAATAAACACATCTTGATTGACAATTGCGCCAAGCATGAGCTGCAGTCATTTGTTGATTGTTTTGCGGGGTACCATCAGATATGGATGGATGAAGAGGATGCTGAGAAAACAACTTTCATTACACCATGGGGGATTTATTGCTACAAGATGATGCCGTTTGGGTTAAATAATGCAGGGGCCACCTACATGAGGGCCATGACCACCATTTTCCATGACATGATACACAAGGAGATCGAAGTGTATGTAGACGACGTCATCATTAAGTACAAGAAAGCCGCTGACCATATGGAAGATTTGAGGAAGTTTTTCAACAGATTGCGAAGATACAACTTGAAATTAAACCCCGCAAAATGTGCATTCAGGGTTCCAGCTAGAAAATTGCTTGGGTTCATTGTGAGTCGCCGAGGGATAGAATTGGATCCATCAAAGGTCAAAGCTATTCAAGAATTGCCACCGCCAAAGAATAAGAAAGAAGTAATGAGTTTCTTAGGGAGACTTAACTACATCAGCCGGTTCAATGCACAATCTACTGTCATCTGTGAGCCAATCTTTAAAATGCTGAAGATGGATGCCGCTACCAAATGGACCGATGACTGCCAAAAGGCCTTCGACAAAATCAAGGAGTACTTGTCAACACCGCCAGTTTTGGTCCCGCCCGAGCCAGGTAGACCCCTAATACTCTACCTTGCGGTATTGGATGGAGCATTCAGATGTGTTCTGGGGCAATATGATGAAACAGGGAGGAAGGAGCAGGCCATCTATTATCTCAGTAAGAAGTTCACCCCATACGAGGTCCGGTATTCGCTGTTGGAACGCACTTGTTGTGCTCTGACTTGGGTAGCTCAGAAGTTGAGGCACTATTTCTGTGCTTATACTACGTATCTCATATCACGGATGGATCCTTTGAAGTACATCTTCTAGAAGACCATGCCCAATGGCAAGCTAGCCAAGTGGCAAATCCTGTTGAATGAATTCGACATTGTCTACGTGACTCAGAAGGCAATCAAGGGACAAGCACTAGCGGATCACCTTGCGGAAAATCCTGTGGACGGAAAATACGAACCCCTGAAGACGTATTTTCCTGATGAGGAGGTATTATTTGTAGGAGAAGACATTGCAGAATCCTATGATGGTTAGAGGATGTTTCTCGATGGTGCAGCAAATTTCAAAGGAGTTGGCATAGGAGTAGTTCTGGTGTCAGAAACCGACCAGCATTATCCGGTGTCTGCCAAGCTCAACTTCCCTTGCACAAACAATATGGCCGAGTACGAAGCTTGCATCTTAGGGCTCAAGATGGCCATTGACATGAACATTCAAGAGTTGCTAGTAATTGGGGATGCAGACTTGCTTATACATCAGGACCGAGAAGAATGGGCGACCAAGAACTCCAAGATACTCCCTTATCTACACCATGTACAGGAATTGAGGAAAAGGTTCACAAAGACGGAATTCCAACATGTCCCCAGGGTCCAGAATGAGTCCGCCGATGCATTGGCTACCCTGGCCTCTATGATACAACATCCAGATAAGAATTTCATTGATCCTATTCCCGTGAAGATCTACAATCAGCCAACTTACTGTGCTCACGTCGAAGAAGAAGCAGACAGAAAGCCTTGGTTTCATGACATCAAGGAATATTTGGCAAAAGGAGAATACCCAGGGCTTGCAAATACTACTCAGAAGTGCACGCTTCGGAGATTGTCCAATAATTTCTTTCACAGCGGAGGAATCCTGTATAGGAGGACTCCAGATTTGGGATTACTAAGGTGTGTCGACGCAAAGGAAACATCCAAGCTGCTAGAAAAAATTCATGCTGGGACCTGCGGTCCACATATGAATGGTTTTGTCTTAGCAAAAAGATACTTCGGGCTGGTTACTTTTGGATGACTATGGAAACAGACTGCATCCAGTATGTCCGGAAATGCCATCGCTGTCAGATACATGCAGACATGATTAAGGTGCCTCCAAATGAGCTTAATGCAACAAGCTCACCGTGGCCGTCCGCCACCTGGGGAATGGATGTTATTGGACCAATCAAGCCTGCCACTTCCAACGGGCATAGGTTTATCCTAGTAGCGATCGACTATTTCACCAAGTGGGTCGAGCAGCATCTTACAGAGCAGTAACTAAGAAAGTCGTGGCAGACTTTGTCGGGGACCGTATCGTTTGTCGGTTCGGGATTCCAGAATCAATCATTACTGATAATGATTCCAACCTCAACAGTGACTTGATGAAGGCTATGTGCGAAACCTTCAAGATCAAACACAAGAATTCCACAGCTTACAGGCCTCAAATGAATGGAGCCGTAGAAGCCGCCAACAAAAACATCAAAAAGATACTAAGGAAAATGATAGAGAAGCATAAGCAATGGCACGAAAAGCTATCATTCGCTCTATTGGGGTATTGCACCACATTCCGCACATTAACTGGGGCAACTCCCTACATGCTGGTTTACGGTACAGAGGCGGTCATTCTTGCTGACGTAGAAATTCCCTCCCTAAGGATCATACAGGATGCAGATCTCGACGATGCAGAATAGGTAAAGAGTCGCTATGAGCAGTTAGCTCTTATAGATGGAAAAAGAATGAATGCAGTTTGCCACGGTTAGCTTTACCAGAACAGAATGTCCCGAGCCTTCAACAAGTGAGTCAAACCAAGACAGTTTATACCGGGGCAACTGGTGTTAAAGAAGATTTTCCCGCATCAGGATGAGGCCAAAGGGAAGTTGTCTCCCAACTGGCAGGGTCCGTACATAGTTCACCGGGTTCTAACAGGAGGAGCCCTCATACTTGCAGAAATGTACGGAGAAGTTTGGCCGAAGCCGATCAATTCAGATGCAGTGAAGCGATACTATGTGTAACCATTTATGATTTCCTTTATGATGTAATTTGAACTACGTCTGACCTAATTCCCGTTTAAGAGGGATACGTAGGCAACCTTATGGGTTCGGTCACAATTCAATAAAATTTTCATTTCCCCCCGTAATTGGAAACTGGGGCAGAATTTTAAGGAGGACCCTCAAAATTCCGAAGTAACTTCAGTCGATCACCGCGAGCAGCCGTCAGAAGCACCAGCCCAGTAAACTGGGGCAGAATTTTTAGGAGGACCCTCAAAATTCCGAAGCAAGAGAGGTTGCAATGTCTTGAACCGAGTCGGAATCGTCGGTTCACCTAAAGAAAAACTATTCTCAATTATATATTTATGTCGTATTTTACTAAATCATGCATGTCTATTATCAAAATTGTTTTGTTAGCAACGCTACCCCAAGGATATGCACAGTATCACCAAAACAGAGCCGAGCGGGTCAAGCAAACGTCAGCGGGGATACGAACTAACCTTTTCCCCTTTGCAGAACTCATGATTTTCCTTTGAGTGCAGGTACCCGAGTTGCAAACCATCGAATACACTTATACACTCATACAACTTTCAGAACCATCACCTATCTACAATTGCTATCCGCGCACAATATCCAGTATTGCAATCAGCTATCAACTAAGAGATTTTACTACTATTCCCCTTTTATTTCCCTGCATTGCATAAGGCTACCTTTCTGCCTTCCGAGACTAAGCTCTGTCTCCATCTGCATCTCTCTGCATTGCATAAGGCTACCTTTCTGCCTTCCGAGACTAAGCTCTGTTCCATATGCATCTCTCTGCATTGCATAAGGCTACCTTTCTGCCTTCCGAGACTAAGCTCTGTCTCCATCTGCATCTCTCTACATTGCATAAGGCTACCTTTCTGCCTTCCGAGACTAAGCTCTGTCTCCATATGCATCTCTCTGCATTGGATAAGGCTACCTTTCTGCCTTCCGAGACTAAGCTCTATCTCCATCTGCATCTCTCTGCATTGCATAAGGCTAACTTTCTGCCTTCTGAGGTTAAGCTCTACCTCCATCTGCATCGGCTGAAATATCACCACTTCATTTAAATCCTGCATCGGCTGAAATATGGCCACTTCATTTAAATCATGCATCGGCTGAAAGATCGCCATTTTACTTACATTTTTGCATGGCTGAAATATCGCCACTTCATTTAAATCCTGCATCGGCTGAAAGATCGCCATTTTGCTTACATTATTGCACCGGCTGAAAGATCGCCATTTTATTTACATTCTTGCTCCGGCTGAAAGATCACCATTTTAAGTACGTTTTTTGCATCGGCTGAAAGATTTCCACTTATTGCATTTCATGGGCTGAAAGATCGCCAAACTGTCCAAGGGCGTCATTGTTCGGAGGCACCATTTGCATAGCCCGAGAACGCCATGCCATGGCCTGAGGACCCCATTTTATCTTTTGCATAGCATTATTCAAAGGTATCATGGTTCGGAGGCATCATTCTCATAGCCCGAGAACATCATTTCATAGCCGGCGAATCCTTTATTATACGCTTCATGGCCCAGGACGTCATGGTCTGAGGACATCATCTTAATAGTCCAAAGACATCATTCATGGTCCAACGGGAACTTGCATCACGTTTAAATTTATGCACAATATATGATCGTATTGCTCATTTGCAGGTAAACCGGCTAGCAACGGCCATCTCAGCAGGAGCGATCCCGTTCCAGTTCCCGCAGCCCTACTAGACTATTACCATCCCCCCCAACCCGAATATCTCGTCCGTTTTTGAAAAAACTATCGACATATTCCGCCGACGGATCCTGAACTACATATGGCCTGATTCCTGTAAGACCAGGGATATGTAGGAAGCTCAGGAACCAGAGCACAGTCAAATTCTTCAAGCCGTTTCGTTCGGTCAAATTGGCCATCATATCTTTACCCGACAACTCTTTCATCCTTCCCGGGTAAAGAGGGACAGCTGTTGATACCCAATTTTTCCCTATATATTTTCAATATAATATATGCATGCATATATAAGCATGCCAAAGGATTTTGGTATTTTTTCCCAACTTTTTAAAGATTTTTAAAATTAATTTATTGTCCATTTTAGCAGTACAAAATCAGTATTTATTCCCAAAATCATCAATTTTGGTGAATAATTTATTTTATTCCCATGTTTATACAAAAATATAGTTAAGGTAAATTTTTTATACATTTTTTATAAATTTATTTGGTATTTTAAAGCTAAATTGCATATAATTGCAATTCTAGCCTATTTTATGTTTAATAGCATTTTAATTATAAAAGTTGGATCCAGTATTTTTAAATTAATATTTATGTGTTATTAACTGACTCAGTACTTTTAATTTGCTTTTAAAATAATTTTATTATTTTTTTTATAAAATAAAAGGGAAAACTGGCTATTTAACATTTAGCCTCATTTCGTTGCAATCATAGCCTATTTACATTTCAATTTTAGCCATCAATTGACCCAATCCTAACCCCCTATTGGACCGGCCCATTTTCAATTTTACCCAGCCCCTTAACCCGTTTATTTAACCCGCCCGGCCTTTCTTTCAATCCAGGCCGTTGATCATTTTGATCAATGGCCAGGATCGTCCCTTGCCATTTTTAATTTCCCTACCCTAACCTAATCCCCCCATTTCGTTTGGTCCGCCGCCTTTGAATACTGTCCTCTCTCAAAAAACTCTCGAAGGTTCTCCAGAACCCTAGTCGTCTTCAACCGTTTTTCCACCGTACTTTCGCCGGAATCCATGGCTTCTCAGGCCATGGATGGTCTGTACTCACCCCCCTCCACCATTAAACCCTGGGTGTTCGAAGTGTTGAGGTCTGACCTTGATGGTTCTCTTTCAGATCATCTCAGATCCATGTCTTTGAGGCCTCTCCGGCCTCGCTCCGGCGTATCCAAGCATCAGGAGCCTATTTCTGACCTCTCCGACTCAAGATCGAGCTTTCTTCCAAGCCTTTATCATTTCTAGGGTTTCTCCAAAACCCTAAGCTATTCGAGGTTTTTCTCTGTCTGTTTTCTTAGATCTATGCTATATCCGTGTTTTATTGGATTTTTAAGGTTTTCCCCCAATCTTTTCTTTCAAAATTGTTTCTCTTCGATTTAGGGTTTCTGAAAGGATTTCAAAACGTCTTTCTGATTCTTTCTTTTCTCTATGTGTGTTTGCTTATACTATGTTTTATCACGCATGTGTTGTTCTTCAGCTTTTCTTTCTACTATGCATGACCCTCCTGTACTTTGTATTCTACTATGCCTTTAGACTAGGCTCGTATGTCAATCTTTGTTATGTTTTTTTATCTGTTCTTTGCTATACTTTTCAGTATTCTTCTACTCTATGTGTTTCCTACTGAGTTCTTAAGTTTGCTTGCCTTTATTGAACTTCTGTTTGAGTTCTAAACATGCTTCCTTTACTGTTTCTTAAGTTTATATCAGTTCTTCTCTCTTCTGAACTTACTTGAGTTTCGAGCTTTTCTCAAACATGTTCTTTATGCTTCAAACCTGCTATCATATCTGTTTGTTTCTCACGAGTCTCTGAAAGAGACCTCTGAGCCTGCTTCAATGGCTTGTCTTCTCATCGATGTATCAGATTCGAGTTGAAACCCTAGGATCTGAGGGTTTTGGCTAGGTTGATTTGGTGTTTGGACTTGGGTTCTACTTTGGAACCATGAAATCCCAAACTCATTATGAGTCTATAAATTGGACTGGAACCTCTTTGTTTATAACTCTGAACTTTTCTATGATAGGTTTTCTAATTAACATGACAACTCTTTCTTGTTTGACATACCTGTGTGCTTTATATATGAGAAATTCTTCCTTCAAAAAGGTTTTGCCAACTTATGATTGATTCCGAATTCATTTTAGTAAGGTTTGATTGATTGTTATTGATTTTCCTTAAGTAAAACCATTTCCTCTCTTTTCCTGACTCGGTTCATTCGAACAACGCGTGCAATTTTGATTTTACTGGCTGTTTGATTGATTCCCTTTCCTTATTCTCACAAACCGTGTTACTATCAAATTCTATCATTAAATAGACCCCTGTGTATTTGCCCTTATTGTACTACTTTGGAAATTTTTTTGAGCAAACTCTTTCCTTATTTAATTTTGCATGTTTGAAACCAGAATCCCTTAATTAAAGGGAATCCTTTTTGTAATTGATTGCAAAATTCTTACTTGCTTGCTGCACTATAAAAGGGGACGACCCTTCTGCACTTTGACAACTTCCAATTGAATACTCTTTAAGACAACTTTGAGTTCAATACTCTAACATACATACATACTTTCAATTTCAATACTCTTACACTTCACCCAAAACTCTACTCTCTTCTGAGACCTGCTGACTGTTTGCTTGCAATTTGGTTTTCAAGACTACCGCTTTTACTTTCTTGTTTCCCTGAAACTGGTATGTTCTAATTTAAGTTTCAGCCTCATCCCAATGTGTTTATTTCGCAGCTTATATCATCCTGTCTACTTTGCTGTCTGTGCTTAGTGTTAAATATGTGTGTTGTTCTCTTTGCATCTGTTTTCTGTTGTGAATCCCCATACCCCTATTCCCCTCTATGTGTTTGAGTTAAGGTTCAGGCATGGCAGCATCCAAATTGTTGTTCATGTCTGTGCTTGATCCTTTAAAGGATACTAACTCCCAAACAATATGGCTAACAGGCTGGTTGGGGTGTGCCAGCACTTCCAATTGCTGGGTATGACCACCAGCCTGTCTTGACTTTCCCCTAAACCCCTTTCTGCACTTACACTCACTGTTAGTTTCTAAGTTCTGCCCCCCTCCTATGAGCCTTGCTTTGGGGACCTTGAGTTCCCTCTGAACTTGGACATTTGAGGGCTGGCCCTTCCACACTGTACTGTAATTTAATTCTGTAATGAATTTGGGTGTAAGCACTGCCCGGAGCTCATGAGGCTCTTGGGAACTCTGACACACCCAGAAAATGAGAAAGGCTTTGGAAATTGGATCTTTGGAGTTGGTTTATTTCATATTTCAGACCTTGAGTCTAAATCAGGCTCTCCTTGGTTGTACTCTAATTTCTAATGTAATTTTACTCTTCTTGATTCGTTCTGGTTTGTAATAATTTTGTAATAACTTATGGGGGTTTTAGTGAAAAGGGAAGGGTCACTCATGTATGCATAAAGGTAGATATCATGCTCTTAGTTATTTACTTCTGCAATCGTGTCTTGCTTTCATTTCTGCATTCTCGAAATTCTGCATATAGGTTTTCTGTACTTCTGCATTTTAGAAATCATGTCTATAAGTCTTGTCTTTCATACATAGATATCATATCAATAGGATTCTGCATTTTTGCATCTCATATAGATATCATATCAATAGGATTCTGCATTTCTGCATCTCATATAGAGAACATGTCTATAGGATTCTGCATTTCTGCATCTCATATAGAGAACTTGTCTATAGGATCTCTTAAATTCCACATAAACATCTATCACTAGGAAAAAAGTTTATAGGTTTAGATAACAAATCTCCTTCAAGATACCATGCCTATAGGACTCTTGCATTTCTATAAACGTTTTTTCAAACCAACCACGCTTAGAAAGCATGCCCATAGGAGTAATCAGCTGAATCTAAATCGTCTACAAGTCTAAAATCAGTGGTAACGATACTCAATACCTGCAGAGCTTATGTTTTCTATGATCAGCAAGCCTTCTTTAAAATCAGTATACTTCCGCATAGCTAGATATCATGCCTATAGGTCTCACCTAGGCAAGCCATTAGCTAATTAATTAACTACACCAGTATTTAATAATTACAACCAACGGGCAGGCCTAATTCGGACTTCTTATCTGAAAATATGTGATAAATCAGCCTGCCTTAGTGCTTCAAGTTAATTCAGACCATAACCAGTACGTGCAAGACATGCTAAACAATCTGTCTTTAAGTAAGGAGGACTGTCTGAGCCTTTTTAACTGTTATGTGTTTCCCATATCTGCTTTATGTGTTTTTGTTTGCCGCCTTAGAATTTTATCCTTTTAAACTCTGAAAAGCCCAAATCTCCCTCCCCCTTTATGACTAGTAGTCTGTGAGACCCCGTAAAATTTTTTGCTCAAAACCTAGTATCTTGTGGTGTCAACTCCGAATATGTGTTAGGAATGCATAGAATTCTTCGCGGCGAGCTTGCGAACCGCGGTTCGGACCCTTGGTATTGATCTAAGTTTGAAAAAAAAATCAAAAGAATCAATTTCCTAGAAAAATGCCATTATGCGGTCAAGAATGCGGTCGCAGATCTGGTATGTGGACCGCATTCCTATCGCATAGTGAAGCTGTGGTTTGGTTAAACTTTAGGTCAAGATGCGGTCCAAGATGCGACCGCATAATTGATATGCGGGCCGCATTTCTACCGCAGAGTGGAACAGAAGACCTGTCAAAATTAATGTTGAAAATACGGTCTATTATGCGATCGCATAACCAATATGCGGATCGCATAATCGTCGCATAAGCTCCTCACGGATTTGTGAAGGTCAGTTCTGCGGTGCACAATGCGACTGCATAACAGGAATGCGGACCGCATTCCTGTCGCAGACCCAAATAGATTCATCAGAGTTTTGGGGGCAATTCTGCGGTCCAATCTGCGGACCGCATTTCTGTTCTGCGGTCGCAGAATGCAACCGCAGATCTTGCTCGGGCTTCTATTTTCTAAATTTTATACCCGACCCCCTTTTTAATAAAACACCCCCAGCCCCTCATTTTTAACGATCTTCTGCACAAAATAAGAGAGAGGAAGAGAGGGTCTTGAGAGAGAAAGTCATCTTCTCCAAAATTTGATTCTTCAAAACCATCCGGGCCGGGGAATTTCAAGCTTATCTTCATCCCCCTTTTCTTGCAGGTAACATCCCTAACCCTTTTCACTAAATTTCTGGTTTAAGCTAGGGGGGGGGGGAAGTCTCATGCATTGGTCTTTGAAAATAGTGGTTGAACTCATACATGCATGTCATTCTATAACCTAAAACCTAGTGAGAGTAATTGGGTAGGAGTAAAAGATGGTGCAAAGATGGGTTGGTAACCTAAATAAGTTTGAGTAGAAATTGTGAACTTCTTTTCTAAGTCATACGCGTTAACTTGTGCACTAGATTGACGTTGCTAGACCATTTGGTGAATTGGAAATAAAAGTTAAAAAGGGAACTCGGCTCCAGGTATGTATGGCTAACTTTGAACTTGTAAAATCGCCTTGTTTGGGTGTTTGAGTGCTTGGTATGTGATTTGTACGTGATTTGTTTGTGAAATTCCTGTGATTGGTATGGTTGAGTGATTGTGGTTGTGCCTTCGCCATATTGATGCAATTAATCAGAAATAAACAAGATTTGCTATTGTGAATGTGCTATGTGGTAAGAACTGTGAAACAAGTAATGGAAGGAAATGGGAATTGATGTGCTCGGAATAACCGTGGTAGTAACATATGTGGTTTGTCGTGGGAAATTATCGTTGTGACCTATCAATGCATACGAGTAGTGGAATACATGGAAAGGGTATTGATGGCTATGGAAGTTCATGTAAATTTTTGTTGTTGTTCCTTTAGGGTCATTGTTGTTGTTTCTTGAGGATTGTTGTTGTTATTCTTTGTGAATTGTTGTTGTTGTTGTGTTGTTTGTGAATTGTGATTGTTCGGCCGAGGTAATAAGGGTGGCCGAGGTAATAAGGTTGGAAAGCGATCGAAATCGCTATTGAAATGAACTGTGAACAAATTGTGAAATTATTGATGTGGAAATGTGGAAAGGGAATCAGGAGAAATTGTAAACTTGTTGGTTTGGTTGCTCTTTCTTTGTGGATTTGATTGTTGTTTCCATTACATTTACATGCTTGTTTATGGAGGAGAGATTGTATACCTGTTGGCTTAATTGTTCCCTCCTTGTGGATTTGATTGTTGCTTTTATTACTGTTACTTACTTGCTTATGGTTCGAGTTTACTTGGAGCAAAGTTTGTTCATACATACCAGTACAATTCAAATGTACTGACGTCCCTTTTGCCGGGGGCGCTACATTCGTGTTATGATTATAGGTGGATCCGTAGCAGGTACTCCAGTCCACCGATCGTAGCTCCCCTTCGTCCTCCATCAGCTTTTTGGTGAGCCCCTTTCCTCTCGGGGCCCTGCATGGCTCAGGCCACTTATTTTTCGGAGTTTTAGTTGATTTTGTGTAAGGTATAGCCGGAGCCTTGTTACCGGCAAATACTGTATTATCCTGTTGTACTATTAGAGGCTCCGTAGACAGTAGATGTGGGTTAGAAACTTGTGTAGATTCGTGTTTTCATACATTGGTAACGAGTTGGTGATTTCATTACTATTATGTAAGAATGTATGTGTTTTGTAAATTAAAAAGTGTTCTTAATTAATTATTTGGCAAATTCTTGGAATAATTGACTAAGGAAAACATGGGGTAACATGTGGGTTAGGAAAGGCATCCAGGTTCGCTTGGCTGGGGCTGCCCGGTCGGGCGCCGGTCATGTCCCTTGAATTTGGGGCGTGACAAACTTGGTATCAGAGCCTAAGGTTTTAAGGAGTCCTAGGATGTCTCGGAGCCGTGTCTAGTAGAGCCCTACTTATCGGTGTGAAGTCGACCACATCTATAAGTGGGGGGCTGCATGGACATTTAGGAAATTTCCCACTCCGTTGTTATTCTGTATCGTGCGGTGAAGTGGAATGTGGGAGTATCTATGTCTAACTCGTGCTTTGTTCCGAATTTTTCAGTAATGGCACCTAAGAAGAGAGCTAGACTCGGCCTTGGGGCCAATGCCACCCCGCGTGTGGCTATGGATCATGTACCTGATGCCGTGGGTGAGAGTGACTCCCCGGTCTTGAACCTACCTGGCCCGTCTGTCCTAGACCAGCATGTTCCTGATCCTGCAGCGGCAGAGGGTGCCACCATCCCTCCCGCCGATATTCCTGATTCTGGCACCGTTCCAGCTCCTGGTCCCGAGGTTTCTGATGCGGACCTTAGAGGAGCCATCCGTATGTTGACCCAGTTAGTGGTCGCTCAGGCCCAGAGATCTCATGATGCCCCTGTGTCCTCCAGCGGACAGGGAGATTCTTCCAGTTCCAGAGTTAACGAGTTTTTGCGGCTAGCCCCTCCAGAGTTCTCCGGCACAGACCTAGAGGCCGATCCGCAAGAATTCCTTGATGAAATGTATAAGACCCTCCGAGTGATGAAAGCTTCAGAGACAGAGGGAGTTGAGTTGGCATCATACAGGTTGAGGGGAGCAGCGTATTCATGGTTCGAGATGTGGGAGGATTCCCGTGGGGAGGGAGGACCTCCGGCCAGATGGGATGAGTTTGTAGATGCGTTCATGGACCAATTCTTGCCTGCTGAGACAATGGCAGCCCGTGCCACTGAGTTTGAGGCCCTCAAGTAGGGCAGTATGAGTGTTTGGGAGTACCACATGGAGTTCGTGAGATTGTCCAAGTATGCTCCTCAGTTAGTGTCGACCATGGCAGCTAGAGTTCGGCGATTTGTTCAGGGCCTTAGTCCCTTGGTAGTGAATGAGGCTGCTACAGCGGCCTTACACTCGGATATGAACTATGGAAAGATTGTGGGATTCGCTCAGGCCACAGAGGCTAGGAAGTTGAAGATTCGGGCGGAAAGGGAGAATAGCAGCAGGGCCCGCTCAGCGGGTCACTCAGGGAGATCAGCTCAGGGAAGAGGGTCGTCAGGGCCGTCCCAGTCATATGCTCAGTCCTCAGCGAGCGCACCACCATCTCTGCACAGTTATCAGCAGAGCAGCCGCATGAGACTAGGCTCAGACAATAGGAGACCCCATCAGTCCGGTCGTTCAGGAGGGAGATCACAGTAGCAGGGGAGGGCTCCATGCCCCAAGTGTGGGAGATTTCATACGGAGACTTGCTACTTGGATATCCCGGTGTGTTTCAGATGCGGGGTGAGAGGTCATATTCAGCGAGACTGTCGTGTGCCCAGTCAGGGCATGGGTATGGGATCTGCTCAGTCGTCCGGTTCTTCAGTCGCCACATCATCTGTGCGTCCTCCAGCCCCAGCAGGCCGTGGTACAGTTAGGGGTGGAACTCGTGGTAGAGGTGGACCCAGCCGGTTCTATGCTTTGAGTGGTCGCCAGAGTGTAGAGGCTTCTCCAGATGTGGTTACAGGTATCTTGTCTGTTCAGGCCATTGATTGTTATGCTCTTATTGATCCGGGGTCCTCTTTGTCTTATGTCACCCCATTCATTGCTTCAAGCTTTGGGATAGAACCCGAACAGCTTCATGAGCCGTTCTCTGTATCGACTCCGGTTGGTGATTCTATTACAGCCGCGCGAGTTTATAGGAATTGTGTTGTCACGGTATGTGGTCGCGTTACCACGGCCGATCTAATCGAGCTTGGAATGGTGGATTTTGATGTGATTATGGGGATGGACTGGCTTTATACGTGCTTTGCTAAACTTGACTGCCGAACGAGAGTCATGAGACTCGAGTTCCCTAATGAGCCGGTTATCGAGTGGAAAGGGAATGATGTGGTGCCGAAGGCTAGGTTTATTTCCTACCTTAAGGCTTCAAAGATGATTAAGAAGGGATGTATCTGTCATTTGGTCCGGGTGGCGGACACCACTTCAGAAGTGTCTACCCCCGAGTCCGTGCCAGTCGTGAATGAGTTTCTCGAAGTGTTTCCGGATGAGCTTCCAGGGATTCCGCCAGATAGGGAGATTGATTTCAGGATTAATGTATTGCCAGATACGCAGCCAATATCTATTCCACCATACAGAATGGCTCCAGCGGAGTTAAGGGAGTTAAAGGAGCAGCTGAAGGATTTATTAGAAAAGGGGTTCATACGGCCGAGTGTGTCGCCGTGGGGTGCTCCGGTTCTCTTTGTCAGGAAGAAGGATGGGTCGCTCCGGATGTGTATTGATTATCGGCAGCACAACAAAGTCACCATCAAGAATAAGTATCCTCTGCCTCGAATAGATGATTTGTTTGACCAATTGCAAGGTGCAAGGTTCTTCTCCAAAATTTATCTACGGTCCGGGTATCACCAATTGAAGATTAGGGAGCAGGATATTCCCAAGGCCGCTTTCAGAACTCGCTATGATCACTTTGAATTCTTGGTCGTGTCTTTTGGGCTAACCAACACCCCGACAACCTTTATAGATCTTATGAATCGTGTCTTCAAGCCATTTCTAGACTCCTTCGTGATTGTTTTTATTGACGACATCCTTGTTTATTTGCGGAGCCGGGAGGATCATGCCGGTCACCTCAGGGCAGTTCTGCAGACTCTTCATCAGCACCGGTTGTATGCAAAATTTTCAAAATGTGAGTTTTGGTTGGAGTCCGTTGCCTTTTTGGGTCATGTTGTTTCTAGTTAAGGGATTCAGGTAGACCCCCAGAAGATTGCAACAGTAAAAGATTGTCCTAGACCCACGACCCCGACGGAGATTCGTAGCTTCTTGGGTTTAGCAGGGTATTATCGGAGGTTTGTGGAGGGATTCTCTGGCCTCGCCTCCCCATTGACTAAGTTGACGCAGAAAGCAGTTAAGTTCCAATGGTCCGACGCTTGTGAGAAAAGTTTTCAGGAACTGAAGTCAAGGTTGATCTCGGCACCAATATTGACCTTGCCGGAAGGCACAGAAGGATTTATGGTTTATTGCGATGCCTCCAGGATTGGTTTGGGGTGCGTGTTGATGCAACATGGGAAAGTTATAGCGTATGCTTCGAGGAAGCTCAAGAATCACGAGAAGAATTATCCGACACATGATTTAGAGCTTGCGGCAGTTGTGTTTGCTTTGAAAATATGGCGGCATTATCTTTATGGGGTCCATGTGGATTTCTCAGACCACAAGAGTCTCCAGTATTTTTTAAGCAGAAGGAATTGAACCTAAGGCAGCGACGGTGGTTAGAATTACTCAAGGATTATGATATGAACATTTTGTACCATCCAGGGAAGGCGAACGTGGTGGCCGACGCTCTCAGTCGGAAATCTATGGGTAGTTTGGCTCATTTGGAGTGAATCAAAGGCCCTTGGCTCGGGAGTTTTATCAATTGGCCAGTCTAGGGGTTTGTATTTCGACATCAGACAAGGGGAATGTTATGGTACACAATGGAGCAGAATCATCACTCATAGCGGAAGTCAAGGAAAAGCAGTTTATCGATCCAGCATTGGCTCAAATGAAGGAAGCAATTTTGAGTAACAAGACTTCGGCATTTTCACTCGGCGACGGGGATGGTGTATTCGGTGTCAAGGTAGGCTGTGTGTTCCGGATGTGGATAAGCTTTGGGAGAGGGTAATGGCGGAGGCTCATAATTCCAGATATTTCGTGCATCCAGGTTCTACGGAAACGTATCATGACCTCAAGGAGATTTATTGGTGGAACGGCATGAAGAGGGGTGTGGCGGACTTTGTATCTAAGTGTCCGAATTGTCAGCAAGTGAAGGCTGAGCATCAGCGGCCCGGTGGGCTAACTCAGCTTATGGAAATACCAATGTGGAAATGGGAGATGATCAACATGGATTTCGTAGTAGGATTACCTCGCACTCAGCGCAAGTTTGACTCAATTTGGGTAATAGTGGATCGACTCACCAAATCAGCTCACTTCTTGCCAGTCAAGTCCACCGATACTGCAGAACAATACGCTAAGTTGTATATCAAGGAGATAGTAAGGCTTCATGGCACTCCGCTTTCTATTATCTCGGATTGAGGGGCCCAGTTCACAGCTAATTTTTGGAAGAAATTTCAGCAAGGTTTGGGTACTCAGGTGAATCTCAGCACAGCTTTCCATCCACAGACTGATGGTCAAGCGGAGCGGACTATTCAGACGCTTGAAGATATGTTACGGGCTTGTGTCTTGGATTTCAAACGTAATTGGGATGATCACTTGCCACTTATAGAATTTGCTTACAATAACAGCTTTCATGCTAGCATTCAAATGGACCAATTTGAGGCATTGTAAGGAAGGAGGTGCAGGTCTCCGATCGGATGGTTTGAAGTGGGTGAAGCAGAATTAATAGGACCGGATCTTGTGCACCAGGCTGTGGAGAAAGTTAAAGTCATTCGGGAAAGGATGAAAACTGCTCAGAGTCGCCAGAAATCCTATGCGGACGTTCGTCGAAGAGAATTGGAATTTCAAGTTGATGATTGGGTGTTCTTGAGGGTATCTCCTATGAAGGGAGTCATGCGATTTGGGAAGAAAGGTAAGTTGAATCCTAGGTACGTCGGGCCGTACTGGATCTTTCAAAGGGTAGGGCAGGTGGCCTATAGGTTGGAATTGCCTCCCGAAATGTCATTAGTGCATCCGGTGTTCCATGTGTCCATGTTGAAGAAAGTGGTTGGAGATCCATCCACCATCGTGCCAGTCGAGACTATCGAGGTTAATGAAGAGCTGTCATATGAAGAAGTTCTGGTTGCCATTCTTGATAGACAAGTCCGTAAGTTGAGAAATAAGGAAGTTGCCTCAGTTAAGGTGTTGTGGCGAAGTCAACAAGTTAAGGAAGCTACATGGGAAGCGGAGAAAGAAATGAAAGAGAAATATCCCCATCTATTTGATCAAGTCTAAAAGAAATTATGTGACCTTTCTATCTCTAAAACAACCACCATTGTGTCCAAGTTGATTCCTTCCTAAATGCTAGTGAAGTCCCTCTAGTTGTGCAAGACTTATAGGTGTAGGGATTGTTTCAAGTCATATGAACATTTCTTTGGTAAATGAAAGCCTTATAAAGACTCCTGTGTTAAGTAATCAAGTAATGGTTGTATAAGTTGGTAATGGATTACTTGTATGCTTGTAATGTGTTGAAATGGCTAAATTATGTGAAACTCATTGAAATAACTGATTCATAAACAAAACGTATCAAGTGATCAAATGTGTGCAATTGTTAAGGTAAGAAATTATATGACAGTTGTAGGAATGGTTGTAATTCTGTTATGGTGTTTGGAATTTGTGTTTCGGGGGCCCTCTGTCAAGTGGAGATGTCCAAATTACAAAGGAAACTCTGGCAAAAATTTTCTAAAAATTTGGGAAATAGTGAGAGGTGTAGGGATCTGCATAACATGTTTTCAAAACCAACTGGCCTTTGAAATACTGAAAAGTTTGAAATAGGTCCTCATTCGGGGACGAATGATTTCAAGCGGGGGAGGATGTGAGGCCCCGTAAAATTTTTGGCTCAAAACCCAGTATCTTGTGGTGTCAACTCCGAATATGTGTTAGGAATGCGTAGAATTCTTCGAAGCTCGCCGCGGTTCGGACCCTTGGTATTGATCTAAGCTTGAGAAAAATCAAAAGAATCAATTTCCCAGAAAAATGCCATTATGCGGTCAAGAATGCGGTCGCAGATCTGATATGCGAACCGCATTCCTACCGCATAGTGTAGCTGTGGTTTGGTTAAACTTCAGATCAAGATGCGGTCCAAAATGCGACCGCATAATTGATATGCGGACTGCATTTTTACCGCAGAGTGGAACAGAAGAGTTGTCAAAATTAATGTTGAAAATGCGGTCTATTATGCGATCGCATAACCAATATGCGGATCGCATAATCGTCGCATAAGTCCTCAAGGATTTGTGAAGGTCAGTTCTGCGGTGCACAATGCGACCGCATAACAGGAATGCGGACCGCATTCCTGTCGCAGACCCAAACAGAATCATCAGAGTTTTGGGGGCAATTCTGCGGTCCTATCTGCGGATCGCATTTCAGTTCTGCGATCGCAGAATGCGACCACAGATCTTGCTCGGGCTTCTATTTTCTAATTTTATACCCGACTCCCTTTTTAATAAAACACTCCCAGCCCCTCATTTTTAACCATTTCTGCACAAAATAAGAGAGAGGAAGAGAGGGTCTTGAGAGAGAAAGTCATCTTCTCCAAAATTTGATTCTTCAAAACCATCCGGGCCGGGAAATTTCAAGCTTATCTTCATCCCCCTTTTCTTGCAGGTAACATCCCTACCCCTTTTCACTGAATTTCTGGTTTAAACTGAGGGGGGGGGAGTCTCATGCATTGGGTTTTGAAAATAGTGGTTGAACTCATACATGCATGTCATTCTATAACCTAAAACCTAGTGAGAGTAATTGGGTAGGAGTAAAAGATGGTGCAAAGATGGGTTGGTAACCTAAATAAGTTTGAGTAGAAATTGTGAACTTCTTTTCTAAGTCATACGCGTTAACTTGTGCACTAGATTGACGTTGCTAGACCATTTGGTGAATTGGAAATAGAAGTTAAAAGGGACCCGGCTCCAGGTATGTATGGCTAACTTTGAACTTGTAAAATCGCCTTGTTTGGGTGTTTGAGTGCTTGGTATGTGATTCCTACGGGATTTGTTTGTGAAATTCCTGCGATTGGTATGGTTGAGTGATTGTGGTTGTGCCTTCTCTATATTGATGCAAGTAATTAGAAATAAACCAAGTTTGCGATTGTGAATGTACTATGTGGTAAGAACTGTGAAACAAGTAATGGAAGGAAATGGGAATTAATGTGATCGAAAAGACCGTGGTAGTAACATATGTGGTTTGTCGTGGAAAATTATCGTTGTGACCTATTAATGCATATGAGTAGTGGAATACATGAAAATGGTATTGATGGCTATGGAAGTTCATGTAAATCATTGTTGTTGTTTCTTGAGGATTGTCGTTGTTATTCTTTGTAAATTGTTGTTGTTGTTTCTTGAGGATTGTTATTGTTGTTCTTTGTGAATTGTTGTTGTTGTTGTGTTGTTTGTGAATTGTGATTGTTCGGTGGGATCGGGTTGCGCGCCGCAACACGAAGAAATAAGGTGTGGGTTGTGGTGATAAGGGTGGCCGAGGTAATAAGGTTGGAAAGCGATCGAAATCGCTGTTGAAATGAACTATGAACAAATTGTGAAATTATTGATGTGGAAATGTGGAAGGGGAAACAGGAGAGATTGTAAACTTGTTGAATTGCTCTTTCTTTGTGGATTTGATTGTTATTTCCATGACAATTACATGCTTGTTTATGGAGGGGAGATTGTATACCTGTTGGCTTAATTGTTCCCTCCTTGTGGAGTTGATTGTCACTTTTATTACTGCGACTTACTTGCTTATGGTTCGAGTTTACTTGGAGCAAAGTTTGTTCATACATACCAGTACAATTCAAATGTACTGACGTCCCTTTTGCCGGGGGCGCTACATTTGTGTTATGATTGTAGGTGGATCCGTAGCAAGTACTCCAGTCCACCGATCGTAGCTCCCCTTCGTCATCCATCAGCTTTTTGGTGAGCCCCTTTCCTCTCGGGGCCCTGCGTGGTTCAGGCCACATTGTTTCCGGAGCTTTAGTTGATTTTGTGTAAGGTATAGCCGGAGCCTTGTTACCGGCAAATACTGTATTATCCTGTTGTACTATTAGAGGCTCCATAGACAGTAGATGTGGGTTAGAAACTTGTGTAGATCCGTGTTTTCATACATTGGTAATGAGTTGGTGATTTCATTACTATTATGTAAGTATGTATGTGTTTTGTAAATTAAAAAAAATGTGTTCTCAATTAATTATTTGGCAAATTCTTGGAATAATTGATTAAGGAAAACGTGGGGTAACATGTGGGTTAGGAAAGGCATCCAGGTTCCCTTGGCTGGGGCTACCCGGTCGGGCGCCGGTCATGTCCCTCGAATTTGGGGCGTACAATTTTCCCATATCACGATGGCTAAAACATCCAAGTTAGTGCCTCAGCAAGGTGCCCCTTCATCTTCCAACCCGGTCGCAGATGCCGAGGCGGCCACTCCCGAGATGGCTCCAGAGCCCCCACCAAGAGCTTCATACCCGGGGGCTGCTCTATCGGGGATGGCTTCAAGGTCGAGAAGGCCTCTAGTGAACAGAATCGAGGTGAGGAAGCATGGAGATACATATGCTCTATCACTGAAAAAGCCTTAGCCGTAGTTCGAGGGGACTATAAGTGGGTGTGCCTTGGGCAAATCCACCCATCCTTCTGGAGGATTGTGATCCTCTTGCGCCATTTTGTGAACAACACCAAGTCTCCTCAGTTCACTCCCGGCCCCCTATTCCGCCTGTACAGTCCATTAATCTTCCAAGGGGGACTGATCAAGCTCATTCGCCAAGCAAGCAAGGCTTCTTTCTCGAGCATTGATGAGCACTAAGAACGAGACAAGGTGAAAACTGAAGACCTGATTCCCCTAGAGTTTCTGCCGTTCCCCCAGGAGTGGAACGCATCCCGTAAGTATTGTCTTTCCATGGTGTTTCTTCCTTTTGTTCTTTCTCTCATCGCATGTGTTTGTGGTGTTGACCAAGTTCCCGATGAATTCCCCCTATTTAAGGAGTGGATCGAAGGGATTTGTAAGCAGATGCCATACTCCAAGCGTGCATGAAGCAAAATTTCGAAGAGCAAATGGGAGGCCCGTTCTCATGGTGAGGTTCTTGCTTGAAATAGTTAACATCACGCCCTTAACTTATATAGTTCCATCCATTTCTTTTTACTTGTAGGTCTACCTAAGACAACCGAACTTAGGCCGCTTGATGAGGACGAGGATCCATTTTTGCTTGCTGAGCCCTCCGTCTCGGGATAGCCCGAGGCTACCACAAAGGAGGAGAAGAAGAAAAAGAGAAAGTCCTCAGGATCCCCGGACCCCGAGGGGAAGATCAAGAAAAGGGCGGCCACCCGAGCTCGGAAGTCCAAGAAGAGTCCCAAGTCCAGGACACCGGACCCTGACTATCTCTACTGGCATAGGGATGAGCCCAAAGAAGATGACATCTTCGACGCCTGCGGATCGGCCCCCACCAGGGAGAAGGCGACGATCGAGAAAGGGGACGATCGACAAATTTGATCCTCTTTTGGCTTGGGAACCTGAGGGGGAGATGGATGTTGCGACCTCCCAGGAAGCCGCTCCTGTTCTGAAGGAGACGACCGGGGTCATTGACATCATTGAGATGCCCTCCTATACCGAGTCCATGCTCGAAGAGACCCAAGCGGGCAAAGAAAAGTCAAGTGAGGAAGTGCAGGGTTCAAATGATCCCCTAAACTCCTTTTTCGACGGGATAGACATGTCCACATTGGAGGATTTTTCCGGGCTGGGTAACCTGGAGATCCCGAAAAAGGACGTGCCCTCAGGAGCTGGCAGGTTGAGTTCGAGCCAAATTGGTGAAGCAATTTCCTGCACCGAGCGTGGACCCCAGGCATAAGAGAAGGGTTGTTCTCATGGTCCCGGAGGATGCTCGGATCCTATTTGCTCCGGTGGGCGTAGCCAGCTACCTCATATGCCTGGTGTTCGAGGAGGACCAGGCAAAGATGAATGAGGTGGGCACGTCAAGTCTATTCAAAGAGGCGGAGCAGACGCTGAACCGGGTAAGTCATTGACACTTTTATACCCCTTTAAGAATCTCACTTAGGTTTCCTTTGATGTTTCTCACTGCTTTCATTTTTTAACGGCTTCAAAGCTTCACCATTCTTTGAGGCAAAAAATGAGCACATAGTCATGGTGACTAACGACACAACTTCGCAAGTCTAATAGAAGATAGTCCTAATCGATCGGCTCCGGGCCGAGATGGATGAGGTCAAGGACATTGTCCAGGAGTGTAAGGGAAGGATAGACCTACTAGATTAAGAGAATAATACTGCGAAGGCGGACCTGGCATCGGTCGAGAACAAACTCCGGGTGGTGAAGGACAAAGCCGATAAGTGATATCAGCTGAATGATGATCTCCGGTAACAGATGAGCTTAGCCGTCGCAGATTGGACACAACCTCTGCTGGTGCTGAGGAAATAGTGGCCCAGTACAAGGATGATATAGAGGAAGCCGAGACCCGCCTAAAGATAACAACTGAATACATGAAATGGCTGTCCCGTAGGGAGACCATCGAAGAGATCCACGCCCGAGGTTTCGACCTATCAAGCGAGATCGAAGAAGCTAAGAAGCTCGAGGCCGAGGAAAAGGAGCTCTACAAGCCTGAGGGTGCTGAAGGATCTGAGTGTTTTGAGGGCTCCGAGGGATCTGAGAGCTCCGATGGTTCTGGCGACGAGTCGGGCCCCGGTGAAGGCCATGCGTAGATGCCTTAGTACTTTTTCAGTTTTTTGTTTTTCCTTATATATATATATATATATATATATATATATATATATATATATACACAGACACACACATATATATATATATACATATATATGTATGAAATTTTCCCTTCTGGAAATATCGTGTCTTTACTTTTCCAGCATCTTTTATTCGTGTTATTTTTGGTGCCTTAGCATAGAATCATATGTAGTTTTGGGGTATTCATTTTTCGGAAGTTCGAATGAAGCCCAACTTCGATGCAACTTTGTTTGCTCGTGGCTATGGACCCTCAATGAAATCTTATGTTCCCAAGATGCTTAAGTGTTTTTAGACGATATTTTGCCGAGGGTAACCTTTTAGTAGGTTTCGAGTTTTTGTAAAGGCCTTACTTTCTGATTACGATCTACGGACATCTCCGAGCTATTTTTGGGTGGCCGTAACCTTTATTTTTGGGCACCGCCTAATAGGTTTGGTGCCTCCATGATTCGGTAGCCTGGGTCATCCGAATTTTCTTCGGTGATAGTCCCCGAGTGGGGGTAGCATGTGAGCTTGATAGTCCTGTATATGGCGAAATCCGAGGGTCCAATTTCTCGTTATTAAGGCGCTTCAGAAGATCACCTCGAAGGCTCAAGGCCATGGCCGAGTATCCTCTCTCGAGGGTCGTCGACACTCAACCTCAAGGTAGCAATGATCACGGTAATGGTAGAAATGGGGAGTTCTCAAGGCACACGGCTAGGACTGATTGAGCCTGCAGGTCTACTCTAAACCCGAATCAGGGTGTCATCTAGCTGTCATATCTCCATATCTTTGTAATTAATTCATTTTGTACTACGTTGGGATTCCCCTCATATATAAAGGGGATCCTTTTCATTTTGAAAACCCCTGTTGGTTCAGCTGCTCCATGCGAAATATACAAGAACATTCTCTCTGCTCTTTAACACATTCCCTTAATATTATTGCTTCCATTTATAATCTTCTATATTGTTCATGATTTATTGTTTGTCATTTATTGTTTATCATTGGCCATAAAGAGCCTCCATTGATTTTATCATAACTGTTAGTCCTACTGAGACCACCTTCGATGGCTCACAGCCGAGCTCTAGAATCGAACCTCGAGGCCCACGAATCGACAAGCTCGAGGCCCCTATTGTTAGCCTCTCGGTTTGATTATCACCTTATCTCTAACTCTTATCTCGTTTTTAAGTCTCACACACTTAGCATCAACAGCTTAACTACTAGCATAAAAATAGATCATGTATTTTTAGAGTCCCATAATCAAATTTAATTGTTATTACCATTTTCACGATAAACAGTTTGGCGCCCACCGTGGGGCTAAAAATAATAGTGATTATTTTCTTGCTGGTTCCATTACACAATGCAAGTTATCTCTTTTTCTTATCCAAAGATCTTTGATTTCAGGTCAGAATGTCTGATTCAGTAAACAACAATCTTCAGAACCACGGAGAGAATGGTGTGGTTGTTGCAGGTGTTGGTCAGCCACCACGTAACCTTGAGAACGCACCAGGACCAATTCTAGTGGATGAAGTCTCGTGTGACGCTCAACACGTCGAAATAAGCTCCCACACTAACAGGAGCATACTCCAAGGCGACTGACAAGAAGCCCAGAAAACCCCAACCAGGGAAGAACGGGAGGTCAGCCTTCATGTTTTTTTGGAATGTTGCAGGCACAACAGTTGGCCATTGCTCGGCTGCAAAATCACCAAAAAACTCCCAGTACAGTAGCATCGGGGACAGCTCCCCCAACGAGAACCGAAGGCCCCAACAAAAATCAACCAAGTCATCGATGTCCTCGAGGGGCAACTCCTTCCCTCGAAAAGCTCCGGGTCCAGACCCTTCGGGACAGGCAGCAACAGTCCCCCAGCATAAATTGCATCACACCCGGCCACGGGATCCAGAACCACAATAACACCCTCCTCAAGGGTCTTCGTCGCACAGGATCGACCTGAGTCGGTCGTTCCCGATTCAGCGGCTTCCGGTCGTGGCACCTGCGAGACACCCGCGCCCAACCTCGCTCTCTGCTCCAAACGACATTCTCTCTCGTCATCATCTTCGTCCCCAGTGCCAAGGCTTCTCTCGGAAGCTGAAGCCGAGATCCTTATGGCGGCTCGAGGCCTGCATGACTTAGGTTTCTTTTTCACAGGGGAATCGACAGCCTCATTGCCCTTCCTTTTCTTGCCCTTAGCGGGCTCCGAAGTTTCTGCCTCGTCACCAGGAGGCGGTCTCATCAGCATATTCTCGCCAAGGCCTGCACGAGTGCAGTAGCCATAACTTATCAGCAAAAAAAATACAGGGAGAAACATAACGCTAAGACTTAGGTGTCAAGGGAAACTTTACCATGATTCTTGGCCACCCACCGCTTCTTAGCCAGGTCGGGCCAAGATCGGACAAGATATGTGAACGAGGCATCCAATTGCCCGATCTATCTCGGTAGATCCGAGACCGCTTCAGGATACCAAGCGGTAGCTACAGAAACCAAAAAGAAATTATCTTTTCGGAAGAAAGGAAAGAAAATCACAAGATATGTTCAAGGCAAAAAACACTTATCCTGTGTGTTCCACTTCTCCGAGAAAGGCATTCTCCCGGACAGAATGATGTCCGAGGTCTTCACCCGGGCGAACCTACTCATCCATCCTCGATCTTTGTCCTCGTCACTGCTCGAGAAAAAATGATTTTTTGGATCGGTGGGAAGCCTAATCAAACCTCGATAAAATTGAGGGCTGTACAACCTGATCAAATGGTTAAGGGTAAAGGACTCGCCCTTAGCCCCATCGGAGAAATGGCGGAGCATCAATACTATCCTCCAGAAAGAAGGATAGATTTGACCAAGCGTCACTTGGTATTTGTCACAGAAATCGAGGATAACCAGATCTATCTCCGGGGGAGGGGATTTAGATGGATCGGCTGGACCCAAAGTGAACGGGTAAGTATATACATGAAGGAAACCAGCCTTGTAATCCACTATGTTCTCATCAGGACGAGGAATCTCCACCTCCACTGCCTCCTTCCATCGGCAGTCTTGCTTCTCCTTGCCTATGTTGGTCACAACACTAATGTACCGGGACATGTGTTCATATCGGCCCGGTGCAGATGAGGTTTTATCGGCGGTAAATTCCTTCGACATATCAAGCTCGATGGGAGTACACTGTCCCAAGGTGGGTATCACTTTGGGTTTCCCTTTAGACGTTCGAGATGAATAAGCGACCTCGTCTTTCCGAGGAACCGTCTTGGAGGTTCTAGACATGACGATGGTGAAATTTCTCTAAGAAAGCAAGAAGAAGGAATGCAAAAGGGGATGGATCTGGCTTTGCGAATTTACGATGATGGGAAAGTAAGAATTATCTAACGGTTGGCGCATTTATAGGAGCCGTATGGGCAGCAGAAGAGACGACCTAATAGCGGTTCGTGAGCTTCTCGATAGTCACGTTCGATGGCGGCCCTTACGCGTTTTTTGGGCAGGGCATTTAATGCTCTGATAGGATGAAGTCACGACGATGATGCCCTCAGAATAGAAGCTCAAAGTCGTTTCCTATCGCTTCGTTCTAGGAAACGCGGGGACTATCTGTATATAGAAAAATCGTAGGGCCTAATTTCTCATTATTAAGGCACTTCGGAAGATCACCTTGAAGGCTCGAGGCCACGGTCGAGTATCCTCCCTCGAGGGTCGTCGACACTCGACCTCAGGGTAGCAATGATCACGGTAATGGTAGAAATGGGGAGTTCCCAAGGCACACGGCTAGGACTAACAGAGCTTGCTGGTCTACTCTAAACCCGAATCGGGGTGTCATCTTGCCGTCACATATCCACATCTTTATAATTAATGCATTTTGTACTATGTTGGGATTCCCCTCATAAATAAAGGGGATCCTTGTCATTTTGAAAACCCCTGTTGCTTCAGGTGCTCCATACGAAATATACAAGAACATTCTCTCTGCTCTTTAACACATTCTCTTAATATTATTGCTTCCATTTATCATCTTCTTTAATATTCATCATTTATTGCTTATCATTGGCCATAAAGAGTCTCTGTTGATTTTATTATAATTGTTAGTCGTACTTCGACCACCTTCAATAGCTCGCAGCCGAGCTCCGGAATCGACCTTGAGGCCCCCGAATCGACAAGCTCGAGGCCCCAATTGTTAGCCTCTCGGTTTTATTATCACCTTATCTCTAACTCTTATCTCGTTTCTAAGTCTCACACACGTAGCATCAACTGCTTAACAACTAGCATAAAATTAGATCACGTATTTTTAGAGTCCCATAATCAAATTTAATTATTATTACCATTTTCACGATAAATAAGTCCCCAACTAGAGGTAGCCCATGGGCTCATGGGCTCTAGGATCTAGGATCGAATAAGAAAAAGTGCGTAATAGCAAAGCTTAAATTTCCTTCATTTATTAGTATGCAAGATACACGATCCCGAAAGCTCATAAAAACTTGTGCCATGGCTAGAGTGGACTACCTGGGCACGATTCATATGACCATTTGGTCCTTACAATGAATCCTAACCACCATGCCTTAGCTTTTAGTACACACATTTTCTTTTTTCCCTTGCTAAAGACCTTAATCCGAGGATAATGACCCCCCAGTATTCAAGGTCGAACTAGTGAGGTTCGGATACTGTTGACTGAAGCGAACGATTGCTGACTCCGATTTGGAGCCGGTCCTCAAATCTAAGTTAGGAGGTCTTACTGTTGCCTCGTTAAAAACCTAGCCGAAAAATCCATTTTGGTACAAAACCGGTTCAAGGGAAAAAGATTACAATGCGTGCTTTCGTACCTAATAGTCGTATCCATCCTTGGTCGTTTACCTGCAAACGTTTGTCTGATTTATAACATGATTAATGAGTAATTGAGTTCGTACCTCAGTAGTTGTACCGCTTTAAGTGTGCCACATTCTAGTTGTTCGGTAGTTGTACACTATTTCCCGCTTCGAGTTTGTACGAGCCTTTGTCGGTTATTCCGACAACTCCATATGGTCTTTCCCAGTTTGGTCCCAGCTTAACCTCGTTTGGGTTCCTAGTGTAAAATGTTACTTTCCTTAACACCAAGTCCCCAACTTTAATGTGTCGGAGGCTGGAACTTCTATTGTAATACCTTTCTATTTGCTGTTTTTGGGCGACCATCCGCACTAGGGCGGCCTCCTGCCTTTCGTCCAGTACTTCCACGCTTATGGTTATAGCCTCTCCGTTCGGCTGTTCTATTGCATATTGGAACCTGAGGCTTGGTTCTCTCACCTCTACTGGTATTAAGGATTCAGCTCCGTTGACCATGAAAACGGGGTGGCCCCAGTGCTAGATTTTAATGTCGTACGGTATGTCCATATGACTTCAGGCAGGATCTCCTTCCACTTACCTTTTCTTCCAGTCAACCTCTTTTTTAGGCGGACCGCATTTCTATTGTGCGTTCCATTATGCGATCGCAGACTTGAATTAGGAGAGTCTATTTTCTGATTTTTATAACCTGACCCAACTTCGATAAATAGCCCTTGAGGCTCATTTCTGAGCAAAAATCTGATATTTTTAGAGAGAAGTGAGAGTGTTCTAGAGAGAGGAAGAATTTCTAATGCTTATTTATCAAGATCTTGTCCATGTTTTGAAATCCAACAAGGAAATCTCACAAGATCTTCACCCAAGAGGTAAGGTTCTAACCCTAGTCTTCAATTTCGAATTTGGGATAAAAGATGAGTGATTAGGAGTATGATTCTTGGGTGTGAGGGTATATTATGTATACATGCATGTACCAATAAGGTTTGTGAGAAGATTGTTGATCTCAGATAGGTAAAGATTGGGTTGTGAAGTGAAGGAAATCTTGTGGAAGAACTTTGTAACCATTTTGCACATCTAGTGTTTGATAAAATGCTCAAATGAGCTGAAACCATGAATATCACTCTAATTATGGTTCAATTTTGTTATGTCTCAAAGTGGATATGGATTGCTAGGATTTCCAAAACATTATAGTAATTAAAGAAAAGCTCAAGCAAGGTATGTTAGCTGAAATTTCTTTCTTAGAATCAAATTCCATAATGTTCCTGTATGTTTCAAGTATGGTTGGCTCAAGTTCCTAATTCCTATGTTCCGAGTTATCCCTTATAAACTTGACTATTTCGAATGAGCTTTATGTCGAAAGATATATGTTCAAAGTATGGGTTGCATATTAAAATGTTATGGCTTTGAGTCGTGTTTCAAATGAAAGCTAGTATGCGAAATTGTATGATAAAAAATCGATATGCTTAAGATTTTTAATTACTCATATGTGTGCCTAAAGTCTTGATTGGAAATGTATAAAGATGCTTAAAAATGAAATAAGTGAATTAGGGATATAAAGTGTGGCCAACGTGCCAAGAATGAAAGTTATACTTGTGGCTAGTGGTGCCAATAAAATTAGATGATGTGAGAAAGGTTAAGAAATAAGCCTCAAAATTCAACTGTTTTAAAATGACTTCGAAAATAGAATTGCCTAAAAACTTATGTACTCCAGTCATGCCCATATGTGGCTGCTTTAACTAATGCTATGCTTTGTAAGTAATTTCATTGTGTTTTGCGTTCTTACATATTCGTGAGTGGAAATTGGGTATTTCCTCTTTTGGGAAAAAGTATTTCAAGAATAAATTGTGTGTTACTTGTTTATAATTTTAATTTGCGCATCGATTACCAATCATTTTACTCCATTTCTTTTAAAAAAATATATTGTGTTTAAAGTCTTCATTACTAGTGAACCTAAAGTTGTGATTTCCACAATATTCTATATGTTGATATTTATGATGATGATCCATGAAAGGAAAGAAATGAAAGTGTGGAATATGAAATACGGCCATCGTGCCATGTGTTGATACCCAATTTTTCTCTATATATTTTTAAACATGCAAACTACTTTCAAAATACCATGAGCAGGCCTATATAAGTATGCCCAAATGTTTTACTATTATTTCTTAATTTTTAAGGATTTATAAATCAATTTATTGCCCTATTTTATCCAGAAAAACCCAATAATTATTCCCAAAATTATTATTTTGGTGATTGGATTTTTATATTTACATTAAAATGTGGCTAATATTATTTCTACATATTTTTACAAATTTATTTAGTATTTTTAAAGATAAATTGCATATAATTGCAATATTAGCCTCTTTTAGATTTAATTGCGTTTATGTCTATAAAGATTAAGTCCAGTATTTTTAATTTGATAATTATGTACTATTAGTCATTTTAGTACCTTTAATTTATTTCCAGAAATTATTTTACTATTTTTATAAATCAAATAGGGAAAAGTGGCTATTCAAATGTTAGCCCATTTGTATTTCAATTTTAGCCTGATTTGGCACCCCAATTAAACCCAATCTGAGGCCCAATTACCCTGACCAATCCCCGTTTAATCCGACCCAAGCCCGTCTTCATAACCCACCCATTCGCCCGCTTTAATCTAGGCCGTTGATCATTCAGATCAACGGCCAACAACAATCCTTACCTTTTTTTAATTCAAACGACCCCTAACCCTAACCCCATTTCATACACTCCGCCGACTCTGAATCTCCTTCTCTCTCAAACCCCTCTCAAACCCTAGCCGCCGCCCTCAACTACAACCCTAAAATCTCCTAAATCAATGGCTTCCAAGGTCATCGGAGGCCTGTATCCACCTCCTATAGCTTCTACATCTCCAGTTATCCTGGCTTCAAGGCTAGATCCTGGAATGTTTGGTCCATACCTTGGTCGTTTTCAGTTTATGACTATTCTCCGGTCGTCTCTGACCTTTCTCCGGCCAGCCATGGCTATTCGAGTCTGATTCTTGACTCTCCTGCTTAGATCGATGGGTTTTCAAAGCCTTTCTCACCATTTGAGTTTCTTCTGAACCCCTAACCTTCAAGGTTCTTCCGATTTCTTTTAGATCTGTGTTTGCTCTAAACTTCTAAACGTTTTTTTTAAAAGTTTCTCCTAAAGCTCTACGTTCAAAACCCCTTATCTTTTCCGATTAGGGTTTTTGCTAAGTTATTTCGAAGCTTTCTCTGATTTTTGACATGTTGTGCTGTGTTTCCTTACGTCGTGCTTCTACTGGAGTTTGCATGTTTAAAAGCCTTAATTTCTTTTGAGGTTTCTGAATCTATTTTTGTTAATATTTGTTTGATTTATCTATTTTTCATCCCTAGACTCGATTGGTGTTAAAAAACCCTAACTTTGGGTTCATTCGAGTCTCTGAGACCATTTGTTGTGTGATTTACTTGTTCGTCATCTTTGAGTTCGATTGGTTTCAAAAACCCTAATTTCTTTGGGGCCTATTCGAGCTTCTGAAGCTGCTTATGCAACTCATCTGTTTGAAGTTGCTCGACTGGATTTCAAACCTTTTTGTTTCAACATTTGTTTCTTTATGTGATTTTGATTTCCTGCTATCATTGAAACTCGACTATACTTTTTCAGAGGGGCCTTTTTACTTAACCCTTTGCATGCTTCTGATACTCTCTCTTCTCTCTATTACTAAGTTAATGAAATTGACCTATGTGATTACCATGTTTCGATAGTCCATTGTCTACTGACTATGTGATTGTTATTGCATGCTGTTTCTCTTTCCCATAGTTTGGCCTCGCATGCCTAATGTTTATGCACTCTATTTATATGCTGAATTCCCCTCTTAAATGACCTTCAATTTTGGACTGATTTCAAACCATCCCTTGTGAAATTCTGATTGCACTTGTATGTTAAGTAATTGATTCTTTCCTTGTTTCGCCATACTGATTTCCCTGTTTCTTGGTCTAATTTGAACACTTTCCTTTGAACCTTCGATCCCTACTTTTCTACTTAATTTGATTAATTCCCTTACCTTGGTTACATGGGTATTTGATTCTTACCGATCTTTCCTTGTTTAGAATCTGATGAACTTAGTCTCTATTACATATTGTGTACTTGTACTATGCTGAAAATATTTCCTTATTTATTATATTCAGCCTTGTGTGATTTCTTTCCTTACTTAGTATTTGCATGTTACCTTTTAAAGTTAACTCCTTAATTAAAGGAAGTACTTATACTGATTTGATTTCAATTAGCACATAGTTCCATAATTACTGCTAAACTATGATTCTTGCCTTATTTTCTACCTGTTTTCAAACTATAAGTACCTTGCTCTCTCATTAACACAAACACAAGGGAACACTTTTGATTCAAAAAAAAAACTCACACTTACACTAAAAACATTCTCTCTTGCTTTACTACTCGCACTGTGACCTGTTTGAAAGCCAAAGCTATATTTCAAAGTCCTGCAGCTTTTCTTTACTACATTATGCTTCTTTAAACTGGTATGTTCTAATTAAGTTTTCAGCATCAACAACAACTTGGTAACTTAATGTTTTTTGCAATCTAGTCTGCCTGCTACTTGTATCTATTTCAGTATCTTTTTTTAGCATGCTGTACTTTCTTTTCCCTTGTTCAGAATCAATGCAGTATGAATCCTATATCCCTACCCCAATCTGTTTGATGCTTATGGGTGGTTTGGGGCATGAAAACATCGAATATTGCTGAACATGACTCAAACTTAGTCCTCCTAGGATCATTACCTCTATGTTACCATTATATGTGTGTGTTCTAGTTGATTTACAGGCATGACTGCACCCTTGTTGCTGTGCATGCCTAGAATTGACTCATGCCTAAATGCATAGGCTCTTTGCAATTCCCAACCCCCGAACCTCTTTTGTATGAAGTTGTCAACTCTGTAACTGTTTCCCTGCTACCCTTTACCCCTCTCCTTTATTCCTCTGTTTCTGCACTTGCACTATCTTCTTAGACGTAAGTTTTGCCCCCCTCGTGTGAGCCTTGCCTTGGGACCCATGAGCTCCCTCTGAACTTGGACAGATGAGAGTTGGCACTTCCAAACTGCACTTGTCCCTATTCTTGTTATGAAACTTGGGTGTGAGCACTGCCCGGGGTCCTATTGAGACCCTTAGGGAACTCTTACACACTTAAGTCTGAGAAAGGCTTTGGATCAGTGGTCTTTGAGTTGGTTTATCTCGTAACTCAGAGAGAAAGTCAAGAATCAGGCTTCCTCTGGTTGTAATTTTCTTTGTACTTTTCTGATGTAATTTTATTATTCCTGGTATGTAATAATTTGTAATGAACATTTGGGGCTGGCTAGTAAAAAAGGGTTGGGTAATTATGCATGCAAGGGTTCAAAATATGCCTGTATGACTTCTTTTAATTCTGCACTTGCAAACTGCATTAGAAAATATGCCTATAGGATTTCTTTTAATTTTGCACTTGCAAACTGCATTAGAAAAATATGTCTATAGGACTTCTTTTAATTCTGCACTTTCAAACTGCATTAGAAATCATGTCTATAGGACTTCATTAACTCTGCACTTTCAAATTACATTAAAAATCATGCCTCTAGGATTATACTAAATCCCGTTCGTTCAGTTTCACACCTAGATAACCTGCTTATAGGTCGTATTCGAATTCTGCATGCCACTTAGATATCATGCTTTAGGTTCTAAACATCTAAATAAGTATCACATTCGTAATTTTGAAATCAGTAGCATATAGAAATCATGCCTGCATGGATTCTTAAATAAAATCTGACTCGTTTCATTCCCATTCAATATTAGATATCCTGTTCGTAGCGGATTAAAAATCAGTAATAGTAGATACTATCACCTGCAGGACCTGTAACTAGTCTAATTTATTTTTGTCCCTTCTGAACTTCTTTTAAATCTAATCCCCTTACTTAACAAGGTTTAGCAAGTATGCCTATAGGTCGAGTTTTACTGTCTCATCCCTTTCCGAATTGAATAGACATCATGCCTATAGGACTCCGTACAAGCACTCAGGCAAGCCTTAGGATAATAATTGTAAAACTAAATCCGCTTCATTAATTGCTACAACCAGCAGGCAGGCCTGATTCGGAATTCTTATCTGAGTTATGTAATAAACTAAGCTGCCTCAACAATTAACTTCCCTCGGCTTTATGTGCTTTAAATCAGACCTAAAAAGTATGTGCAAGTCATGCTATTTATGTGCTTTTGTTTGAGGAGGTATACTTGTGCCTTATATGCTTCTGTGTTTCCCCTTTAATGTGCAGTCTTTATATGTTTTGTATGTCGCCTTAGAATTTTTACCTTTGAAACTTCAAATAAGCCTAATATCCCTCCCTTTAGGATTAGTAGTCCTAAGTACCTCCGGGACTGATAAGAATGGGACGGGTAATAGCATGCAATAAGTAATCGAGACCAATCCGCGCTTTAATATCTTAACGGGGTGGGAAGGGTAGATATGGATATGATGACCACGCGGTAATGTCATGTGTAGCCCCTTATTGAGGAGTGATTACCGGACATTGTATGGGGTGATCCATATTTTTAATAAACCTAGGACCCTCCCCCCCCCTTTTTCATTCTTTACTTTTTTTTAGCATTGTAACTCCTTATATTTTAAAATCAGCCCTTTAATTGTTATTTCAGATTTATTTACTTTCAAAACATTATGAATTGAAATCCCCTCTTACTTGAGCCTTATCTGTTTACATGTTAATTGTACCCCAAATTCACAATAACTGTTTGGCCGGGAACCACACTAAGTGGATCCTGAGGGGTGCCTAACACCTTCCCCTTAGGATAATTTCAAAGCCCTTACCATATCTCTGGTTATCCAAGTTTAGTTATAATTGAACCCTGTAAGGTGTCGTAATGCACCATAAATCATTAGGTGGCGACTCTTCAAAACCCAGTTCCCAAAAGGAACGAGTTGTCCCTCCAAATGTCATGAACCCGATATTGCGAGGAAAAGGGGGCACGACAGCATGGCGACTCTGCTGGGGATTTAGGCTTTTTACCACTTCAAACTGTTATTGTGAATTTATATCTATTTATGTGAAATTACTTGTTTAATTCCTTTAAGCATTTAATTTCTTGTACAAAGCAAAGCTGACTTATCTTTTTCTTTCCCTTTCTTTATTACTGCTTTGCTGTTAAAAAACTGTTGTATTTACTGCTTTCTTCAACATGCAAATACGTGACAACATGTTTTTTTTATTGCATAATCATGCTCAACATCATATTCCACTCGTGCCAAACAAATCCCATAGCAACGCTTATAATGAGTTGTCGCGCTCTTCCTATATCATTACCCCCTAAATCCGGAAAGGTATATTTGCAGTAAAACCAGTCGATCAACGGTGTAGTCGACGGTTTCGTGCCTTTCCCCCTTGAGTTGTCCGCTCAAGGGTACCAGTCTAAAACCCCATAGAAACCTTACTCCATTTAAATTGTACATGCATCATGGTCAAACCTAGCTGGATCAGTTATGTTGTCCACATAATGATCCTTTATGATAGCCTTGTCCAAAGTCCACTAGGTTTCCCTAAACCCAAACGGACATCATCACGTTCTGTGCATTTATTTGGAGAACTAAATGCTTAATGCTAATTGTTGATGTTAAATAGTCGATTCTGGTGGGGGTAGAGTCTAACCCTTCTGTCTTGCAGATAATGAGGCACGAAATCCCCAGATTCGGCATGGTTACCAACATCCACCCAAAACTGCTAAGCTGGTGGAAAGATCTTCACTCCAGCGACCAGACTCTCGTTCGAAAATATCTAGGGATCTACCTTCCCTCCTGGAGGTTCAACCCAACAACAAAATCATAGAAGCTGCCACATTATTTTGGGATTGCGAAAGGGTTGTGTTCCGCTTTGAGGACATTGAGATTACACCCTTACTAGAAGAAATAAGAGGATTGGCCGGTTTGGTATGGGAAACTCCGGGTTTGTTGATGCTCGAGAATCGCAAGGGCAGGGATTTCCTCAAAATGATGGGTCTGAAGAAGAATACAGAACTGACATGCCTAAAAGAAACTTATATCCCCTTTGACTATTTGTACGAGAGGTACGGTCACAGCAAATCCTACCGTACCTATGCTGATGAGTTTGCCATCACATCATTAGGGCATATTCATCGAAGGGTGTCGATGCCCCCTTTTTCTAAAGGCGAAATCGGGTTTACGACATTTGGGCGGACAACTCTTTTCCTTTTGGGAATTGGGTTTGAGATTTAGAAGAGTCGCCACCTAATGATTAAGTGCACTAAGAAGGAAATGAAAAGAAGAAGAACCAGAGAATGGGTAAGGGCTTGAAATTATCTCGGGGGGGGGGGGGGTAAGGTGTTAGGCACCCCCCAAGATTCACTAGTGTGGTTCCCGGCCATGCTACAATTGTAACTTTAAATATAAACGACAAATAAACATACAAGACAATTCTCACATAACGATTGCAAGTAGGGGAAGTATAAAAGTTAAATAAATGAGCTGAAATTTGGGACTAGGCAATTTCATAATTTATTTAAGGAATATACAAGTGCAGAAAAATGGGGGGTCGAATAATTGATACAAATAATCAAACAAAAGGATGAAATGGGGCGGAAATTTAGGAGAGAAAAAAAATAGTACTCGGACACATAAAGAGATTTTTAAATGATTGAAGCAAAGGACAAGGTTTAAAAGAACTTAAAACTGACAATTTAAAAATTCTGAATGAAAGAACTAAACACATAAAGAGGGAGGAGGTCCTAGGCTTATAAATAACATGGATCACCCACGCAACACCCTGTAACCCATTATACACGTGGTGTTATCGCGTGATCATCATATCCATGTCTACTCTTACCCACCCCGTTAAGGTACTAAAACGCGGAATGGTCTCGTTACTTATTGCATGCTACTACCCGCCCCAATCCTATTAGTCCCGGAGGCAGTTGGGACTACTAATCCTAGAGGGAAGGGATATTGGCTTTTGAAGTTTAAAAAGGACAAAATCTAGTGCGACAAACAAAACACATAAGAGCAGTTAAGGGGAAAACACATAGTAGTTAAGGCTCAAATAGGCCCCCTCATTCAAAGCAGAAATTGTTTAGCATGACTTACAAGTACTGGTTAGGTCTTTAATTAAACTTACGTAAAGGGGGTGGCTGATTTATCACATATTTCAGATAAGAAGTCCGAATTAGGCCTGCCTGCTGATTGTAATTATTAAAGACTGGTGTAATTAATTGATTACCTAATGGTTTGCCTAGGTGAAACCTATAGGCATGATATCTAACAAGGTCAAACATACTGATTTTAAAGAAAATTACTGACTTTAGAAATAAACCAATTCTGCGGATGTTAACAACATTATTACTGATTTTAGACTTTGCGGAAGAATCAGATTTAAACGATTGCTCCTATAGGCATGAATTCTAAGCGTTATTGATTTTAAAACGGTTATGTAAATGCAGGAATCATATGAGCACGGTATCTAGGATGCAATTATTTATTCTTTAACCTATGGACTATCTGGCTAATGACATGTGTATGTGCAGAAGTGCAGAAAACTTATAATCATGATTTCTATATGCAGAAGTGCAGAAACTTATAGACATGACTTCTAATGAAATGCATAACTTATAGACAGGACTTCTAATGCAGTAATGAAACAACTTATAGGCAGGATTTCTAATGCAGTAATGAAACAACATATAGGCCGGATTTCTATATGTAGATGCATAAACTTATAGGCAGGATTTCTATATGTAGATGCATAAGCGAAAAACAGGCTGTGATTGCAGAAATAAATACCTAAAGCATGATGTCTACCCACATGCATAACATGAGTGACCCTCCCCTTTTCACTATACACCCCCATAAGTTATTACAAATTATTACAACCCGAATGAATCAAGAAAAATAAAAAATTACATCAGAAATTAAAGTTCCAACCAAGGAGAGCCTAATTCAGACTCCTAGTCTAAAACATGAGATAAACCAACTTCCAAAGATCAGATTTCCAAAGCCTTTCTCATCCTTTGGTTGTGTCAAAGTTCCAAGGAGCTTCATGAATTCCAGGCAGTGCTCACACCCAGTTACATTTATAGGATCAGATTATAGTGCAGTGTGGAAGGGCCAGCCCTCAAATGTCCAAGTTCAGAGGGAACTCAAGGTCCCCAAGGCAAGGCTCATAGGAGGGGACAGAACTTAGAGTCTAAGAATAAGTGTAAGTGTAATAGAGGGGAAATTAGGGAAAGCCATGACAAAAATAGCGGTCATGCCCAGCAATTAGGATGCTGGCACACCCCTGACCAGCCTGTCAGCTTGAGTTTAGGAGTTAGGACCTATTGAAGGTCAGGTTCAGACCTGGGCAGCAATTTGGATGCTGCCAGGCCATGAACTTTAACTCAGCACACATAGGGGAATGGGGGTATGGGGATTTTATAGCAAGCAGTAAACATAAAAGAAAGAACGTGCTTAATACAGAGGATAAACAACAAAGTAAACTAGAACATGGCAACTGTAAAGTAAACACATAGGGAAGGAGCTGAAATTGAATTGGGACATACCAGTTTTAGGGAAAATGGGTAAGTAAAACAGCAGTCTTGAAAAGCCAAATTGCAAAGCAGTACAAAAGTCTCAGCAGAGAGTAGAGAGTTTGAAAAAGGATTGTGATTGGAAATTCAAAGTTCTAGAGTTGTAAAGTTTTTCAAAGCTTAAAACTTAAAGCCTATGTCAATGCAGAAAGGGTCGAACCCTTTTTATAGTGTAGCAAATAAGCAAGAAAAGGGTAAGGAAATATCATTGTGATCAGTCTCCCTTTAGTTAAGGGATTCTGATTTCAAACGGGCAAAACAATTTTGGAAAGGGATTTAAAAAAATATTTTTCTAGTAGTATAATAAAGGTTAAGTACATAGAAGCTATTTAAGGCAACCAACTAACAGTACACGGTTTGTAAAAAAGGGAAAGGGAATCAAACAGTAAAAATTAAAAATTTAGACCTTTACTCGAATGGATCAAGTCAAGAAAAAGGGGTAAAGAAAGGTTCAATTAAGGAAAACCAGTAACAATCAAGTGAACACAATTAAAGGAATCCAGAATCAATCAATAGTTGGCAAAGCCTGTTTTGAAAGAAGAGTTCTCATATATAAACACACAAACATGTAAATCAAGAAGAGACTGTCAAGTTATTTGAAAGAGAATTTTAATCAAAGAGAAGTTTAGAAACATGGGCAAAAGATACAGGTTCGACCTGCAAACTCATAGAGAGTCTGAGAGTCCAGCGTCCCAATGTGGAACCCTGACTCGAACACAAAACATAAATCGTCAAAAGGAAACCCCCAAATTCTAGAGTTTCACGATTGACTCGGATATGGAGGTGAGAAAACAAACCATTTGTTTCAGAGTCTCAACAGAACAGATATGAGAGCGTGCTTGAACAACAAAGGAAGAAAAATTATGAAGAACATACTTGAGGAAACTCAGAACCTAATCGAGTTCAGAAGAAGGAAATAATACAACTTGAACACAAGTAGGTGAATCATGTACGGACATAAACAGAGTCACAAAATCAAATAACTTTAACGGTAGGCACATATAGCAGAAGAGTAGTGAAAACATAGCAGAGATTAACAGGAGTAGAAAAGAAGAGGTAAAAGACAATACATGCATAAAAGAAATCATACGAACAAGGCATAAACAAACACACATAAAGCAAAGAAGAAAAATAATCAGAAAGATTTTTCCAAAAATTCTTGCAGAAACCCTAAAAATCAGAGAGAAACTATTTTTGACAAAACTTTTGGGGAAAACACTCTAGATGGCAAGAAAAGCATAGACATAGTACAGATCTAAACAAATAACGGTGAAAGAACCTCGAATGGTTTAGGGTTTCGGAGAAACCCTAGAAATGAGAAAGGCTTGGAGACAGGTCCGATCTTGAGTCGGAGAGGTCAAGAATCAGGCTCCTGAGTCTCGAATGTGCCGGAGCATAGCCGGAGAAGCCATGGAATCAAAGGTCGGAGAAGATCGGAGGGAGAAACATCGAAGTCATCTTTCCAGACCTTGAACACCCAAGGTCTAATGGTGGAGAGGGTGGGTAGAGACCATCCATGGCCTGGGAAGCCATGGATTCCTGTGAAAATCCGGTGAAAGAAGGTGGAGGAGGCTAGGGTTTTGGAGAGTTGTTGAGAGGATTTGAGAGTGATTTGGGGTTTCAGGGCGGCGGGTCCGGTGAGAATGAGGGGGATTAGGGTAGGTTGTTAGGTTAATTAAGGAAGGGTGAATTCTGACCGTTGATCTCGAGTGATCAACGGTCCAGATTTAAGTGGGTAGGTGGGGAACGGGTTGGGTCGTTTGGAATTGGGTCGTGGGTTGGGTCCAAATCAGAACTGGGCTGGTTTAATTGGGTAGAATTGGGTCGATTAGGGGCTAAAATTGAAACAAAAATGGGGCTGTAATTGAAATGGAAATGGGGCTAGATGTTAAATAGCCAATTTCACCCTTTTATTTATAAAAAATAGTAAAAATGATTTTAAAAACTAATTAAAAATACTGAAACAATTAATAATGTATAAACGTTAAATTAAAAATACTGGACCCAATTTTATAATTATAAAATGCTATTAATGCTACAATAGGCTAAAATTGCAATTGCATGTAATTTAGCTTAGAAAATGCCAAATAAATTTGTAAAAAAAAATATATAAAAATCACCTTAAATATATTTTGATATATAAATATGAGAATAAAATAGGTTATTCACCAATATTGATAGTTTTCGGAATAATTACTAATTTTGTATTGCTAAAATGGACAATAGATTAATTTTAAAAATCTTAAAAAGTTTGGAAAACTACCAAAACACTTAGGTATGCTTATGTATGCATATATATGCTATTTTGAAAGTATTTTGTATATAAAAATTATATAGGGAAAAATTGGGTATCAACAATATGTTGAGTCTTTTACTCCATGTTTCTCTCATGTCTACTAGTTATTAATTTTCATTCCTTACATACTCGGTACATTATTTGTACTGACGTCCCTTTTGCATGGGGACACTGCGTTTCATGCCTGCAGGTCCTGATAAACAGGTTGAGAGTCCTCCAAGTAGGCTATCTGCTCAGCGGAAGGTGTTGGTGCGCTCCATTTGCTCCGGAGTTGCTTCTTTGGTCAGTATGATTAGTACATGTATTGATTGGTATGGCGTGACCCTTATCTGACCTTTATGATATTATGTATTCTTAGAGGCTTGTAGACAGATGTCATGTATACGAATACTTGTATGGCCTTGTCGGCTTATATTTCGAGTATATAAAGAATCATGCCGCCCTCATAGGCCCGCACTTCATATGTATAAGTTTTTACTCCCTCATGCTTTACTTCGGTTCACTTACCTATGATAGAATGATATGAAAGATACTCTATGTTGGTTCTCGGTTGAGTAAGGTACTGGGTGCCAATAGCGGCCCATCGGTTTGGGTCGTGACATGTTTAATCTTTCTCGCATGATTATGTTTCTAGTTCAATTGACTGGCTATTCATTATTTGATTTCAACCTCTTGTCCGTATTGTTGGAATAATTAAACTTATTAGCCTAATTATCTAGGTTTTCAATTGTTCACTAAAGTAACTTACTGATTTCTGTTTGTTTCCCTTAATCCCGAGGCTCTTAATTTACATCTCTTGTTTATTTATGGTTTAAATGACCTTTGATTGGTCTTTAATTATCTATGATTGCCTTATTCGTGTGATTGATTGCTTGATCTATGGTCTATAATCCTAACTGACTGTTAAACCTACTTCTTGCCTTATTTTATGATTCAATTAGAGTTATTTATAGTATAGTTCCCTAATTTCCTATCCCCAATCAAGCATTGATTGATTATTTGGTTACTTCTTTTACCTTATTCACAATAGCTACCTGCCTTGCCTTAGTAAACTATCTGAATGGTTTAGAGATTCTTACTGATTCCTTTATATGGTATGATTGGGATTCTTTCCTTAATTAGACCCCTATTATTACCCTTTGATCAATTACCATAATTAAGGAGTCTACTCTGAACTCCTTTATGTGATTGGATTCTGTGATCCTATGATTTCCTTAATTGACTCAATGCTAATTCCTTTACCTTATTTTTTGCTCTACTCTGAACTGCTATATAAGCACTATAATTCTTCTCCATTCAACACACGAACAGTAGTTTAGAATACACACACATACATTCCAACTCCCACTTGTTTCTTTGCTCCTTGTGCTACTATGGGTCTAGCCAGCTGAAAGCGAAGGCTAGATAGTGGAATTGCACCTGTTTTTCATATTCTGTATTTTTTCTTTAACTGGTATGTCTCTAGTTAAATTTTGAAACTCAACCTTTTGTGTTCCATGTCTATACATCCATGTTTGTTCCTGTACTAGTTACTCAATTTGTTTCCATGTTTACTGCTTTAGTCAGCATGTTTAAATTCTGCCTTCTCTTGTTAAATAAGTAATCAGCATGACTAAGGCTCACTTGACTGCTTCATATTCTACTAGCATATTTTGTTCATCCATGTTTACTCTCTTTAATTGGTGTAATCATTTTGCTAATTTAGTTGTTTGGTATACTTGGTTGATCCTAATGAGCACACACCAGTCTTCAACATGACTATGTCTTAATTGCTTCTAGTTTATTAAGTCTCTAGACTATTAGACCCCTATTTGTTTTGTACAGTTGTTGCTCCATATGCTCCTCTAGACCCTGTTGTATGTTTGAACTCTCTATGTCCCAACTCCCTCGACTCCTATTTGCAAACTAATTACTGAATGATTGTGATTCTAAGCATTCTAAGTCTGTGTAATTGCGCTTCTCCGAATTGATCTCAAACTACTTTTTCACTATTAGTATTTTCTCTAAAACTGCATCTATTCCTGCAAACCTTTTTCACTCCTGAAGTATATTTCAACACTGTTTTATGTCAAGCACTCTCACTTCTACTCTTAGACTATTAAGTTCTGCCCATCTGGTATGTGTACTACTTAGGGATCCTTGAGATGTCTTTGAACTCTGGCATACCAGGGCTGACCCTTCCACACTGCACATAACTAATCCTCATTTGAGAAATGGTCCTGGTGTGAGCACTACCCAGAATCCTTGAGGTCCTTAGGGAACTCTGACACACCAAGGCACACATTATTGGCTATGAGATCTACGGCTTCTCAGATTCTGTTGAAGGCCTGGCATTTCCAGGTTTACTTTGAGCCTGATTTAGGCTCCCTATAGCATAGTTTTATTTACTTATGTAATTCATCTGATCCTGGTCTGTAATAATATTTGTAAACAGATTTTGGCGTGATTAGTAAAAAGGGAGGGTTCCTCTATGATGTTTGTGGGAAACTGGGTAGATATCATGCTTTAGTTTGACATATAGTAGAAATCATGCTCTTAGTTTATATACATATTTGCAACAGAAATCTTACTTTGAGTACATGTTACGATAGAAATCATGCTCTAGGCCCATATGCTATGTTACTTGCATCAAAACATGTCATAAGTCTATAATATTTGCATTAGAAAACCTGCCTTAGGAGACGCACATTTATATTTTGCATATTCGAAACATGTTCATCACTTCTTTCTCTGACTCTGCATAAGTTATTATCACCTGGAAATCATGCCATTAAACTGCTGCTGTAATCATGCTTAATAAAAATAATCATCTTTATGTGCATTAGAAATCCTGATTTAGGACTATGTTTGCATTGGCTCTAAACCATGTCTACGTCGTTTTGAATAAATAACTGTCTATAAAAGGTTTAAAATATTCCAACACTAGATATCATGTCCTAGTGTAAACATGCATAAAATCAGTTTTGTAATATTTAATCACTTAGATCAGCATGCCTATAGGACCAAAATTGTTTAATTAATTCCCAGATTATGACTGCATACAGACCCACGCCTAGGCAAGCCTTAGGCAATTAAATAATTGTGAAATCAGGTTCTGTTTATGTGTGAAATTGTCCAGGTTTAACAGGCTATAAAATCAATAGGCAAACTAATTAGAGTTCTGCCACTTCGCTCCTAAACAAATGCTGCATATTCTGTATCTGTGATGTTCATCTAGATATCATGTTCTAAGGTTTTTTCTGAATTTCTTCCAATATCAGTTATTTGAGACGTGCTATGTATCTGTTTATGTGTGGAGGCAAACATGAGCCCTTAATTTCTTCCCTATTTGACAGTCCTATGTGTTCTTTGTTGTTTCTTAGATTTTACCCTTTTAAATACCTTAGGAGTGTCTAGAACTGCCTGTGTATAGAGGTCCTAAACGCCTCCGGGACCACAAGGAAGGGACGGGTAAAGCATACTTAGAGTTTGTTAATTATACTCGCTTATATAACCACTAAGGGGAAGGCAATGGGTAGTAAAAGGAAATGATGACCTGCGCGCTAATGTCACGTGTAGCCCCTCTAGTTGAGGAGAATTACCGAGCATTGCACAGATTGATCCTATAGGCTAATCAACTTAGGACTTCCCTTCCCCCAGTTCATATATGTGTACTTAGACAGCCTAAACATCCTTAGTTTATGTATGTATGCTTGGACTGCTCAAACCTCCTTAATTTATGTGTGCTTAGACCATCTAAACTTCCTTGATTGTATATGTGTTTAGACTGTGTAAACTACCTTTATTTGCAAATGTGTGTTTAGACCGCTTACTTGTTAAATGACTAATTCACATAACTAAGTTTGGCTGGGACCCACCGTTGTGGACCCCGAGGGGTGCCTAACACCTTCCCCTCAAGTTTATTTCGAGCCCTTACCCTGATCTCTGGTAATGCAAACTGGTTACATGAGTTAATTGCTCTAGGTGCTCTAACGCACCTTAATCCGTTAGGTGGAGACTCTTCAAATACCCAATTCCCAAAAGGAAATGAGTTGTTCCCCCCATGAATATCGAAACCCGGACTCCCGTGAGGGAAAAAGGGGGCGCGACAGCATGGCGGCTCTGCTGGGGATATTTGGGCTCTTACCATAACGAACTTAATTTTTTGTGAATTAGTCTTAAGCGTACCTTATCCCGTGCACCCTCCCCCATATTTGGATTTAACTGCCCATTTTCAAGCATTTATGATTTCCTTTGTTTCCTGAAACTGACTTGTCTCTTTGTTTTCTTTTTCCATAACTGTCTTTCAATTATTTATATACTGTATTTATCATTTATTAACGTGCAAATACTTGACAACATGCTATTCATTGTTGCATAAATCATGCTCAACATCATATTCCACTCGTGCGTAATCAATCCTATAGCAACGCTTGATGAGTATTTGCGCTCTTTCTATATATCACCCTTTAAATTCGAAAAGGCGTACTTGCGGTAAAACTAGTCGATCAGCGGTGCGTTCGACGTCCGTGCCTTTCCCCCTCAAGTTGTCCGCTTGAGGGTCCCAGTCTAGACCTCTATAGCAACCTTACTCTAATTAACTATGCATGCATCCTGGTCAAACCTAGCCGGGTTAATATGTTGTCCGCATAATAACCCTTTAAGACAAGCCTCGTCCCAAAGTCCATCGGGGTTTCCATAATCCCAATGGACGCAACCACGTTTTGTGCATTAATTTGGAGAACTAAATGCCAATATGCTAATCATGAATGTATAAATAGTCGAATCAGGTGGGGAAAAGGGCCTAACCTTTTTGTTTTGCAGAAAATGAGATGCTGAAGGAAGCGAGGGAGGACATCTGGCTAGAGCCTATCTGCTGCTGGGTCTGCGAGAGCTGGGGAACCTGGTTGATGGAGTTATAGAGATTGAGTCTGGGAAGGCCCTTCTGCGACCAAATAGGCTAGATTTATTTGCTTTCCTAAATGTAATAAGGCCAAGTGCCAATAGTGACTTACCTTTATGTCGTTTTGGGATTCGTCTATTTTTACATTGATGAAATGAGGCAATTACTGGCACTAAATTTCTCCAAATCTATTTGTTGCTAGGCCTACCTCGGGCACCACGGGGCTCCCAAATTAGGATGCGAATTTACATTCCCTAATATGTGTTTAAATACTACAAACTTTTTAGAATTATTACTGACTTGGCTACCTTTTGTTTTTCTTTCTTTCTTTTGATTATTCCCATTCCCCAAAGGTTGGTTCGTGCATACTGGCATCATCATCTTATCACACAAAATCTAGGGCCCGATGTGTCCCGGGTAGCAGGGCTGAACAACATTGTTTTGTTTATTTTCTAAGAAAAATGATTTCCCTTTTTGGCATTTTGTTTTAAATAATATTTCCAATGTTCCGAATGTAGTTTAAATTATTGAAAATCGCTTTTGTGCTTCAATGAACCAATATTTATTATTACCATTTTTTCTCATATCTTTATCTATACAGCATTACTACTTCATGTCTCGATGAACCAACAATTGTGGCATGTAATGAGACAACACAACAAAAGGATAGTGATTCGGAAGAAGAAGATGTCATACCCGAGGAAATTGTCAGAGAAGTAGAAGGCTTTGAGAACAAGCCCAAGTCCAATCTGGACGAAATAGAAATAATCAACTTGGGAGACTCCAAAACTTTCAAGGAAACCCGTATCAGCATCTACCTATTGCCATCAGAAAAAGAAGAGTACACACAGTTCTTGAAAGAGTATGAGGACATCTTTGCATGGTCATACGATGATATGACCGGGTTAAGTACATCCATAGTGGCTCACGAGTTGCCTACTAATCCCATGTGTCCGTCGGTGAAGCAGAAACTCAGAAAATTCAAACCAGATATGAGCCTGAAAATCAAAGAGGAGGTTACTAAGCAGAACAAAGCCAAAGTCCTAAGGGTAGTTGAATACCCAACTTGGTTAGCCAACATTGTACCAGTTCCGAAGAAAGATGGGAAAGTCAGAGTATGTGTTGACTATCGAGACTTAAACAGAGCAAGTCCCAAGGACGACATTCCACTGCCAAATATACACATCCTGATCGACAATTGTGCCAAGCATGAACTCCAATCCTTTGTAGATTGCTTCGCGGGTTATCACCAGATCTGGATGGATGAAGAAGACGCAGAGAAAACAACTTTTACTACACCATGGGGGGTATACTGCTGCAAGATGATTCCATTCGGTGTAAAGAATGCTGGGGCTACTTACATAAGGGTCATGACAACCATCTTCCATGATATGATACACAAAGAAATAGAGATATATGTGGACGACGTCATCATCAAATCCAAGAGGGCCGCAGATCACAAAGCGGACTTGAGGAAGTTCTTTGACAGGTTAAGGAGGTACGACTTAAAATTGAACCCTGCAAAGTGTGCATTCTGGGTTCCCGAAGGAAAGTTACTGGGATTCATTGTCAGCCGCCGAGGGATTGAGCTGGACCCGGCCAAAGTTAAGGCAATTCAGGAGTTACCGCCACATAGGAGCAAAAAGGACGTGATGAGCTTCACAGTTATATGTGAACCTATCTTCAAGTTGTTGAGGAAAGATGCCGAAACAAGTTGGACCAAAGATTGTCAGAAAGCTTTCGACAAAATCAAGGAGTACCTGTCCACACCACCAACCAGAGCCAGATCGACGTTTGCTACTCTATCTATCTCTATTAGATAGAGCCTTCGGATGCGTTTTGGGGCAATATGACGAGACAGGGAGAGAGGAGAAAGCCATATACTACTTGAGTAAAAAATTCACACCTTATGAAGCACGATACTCTCTGTTAGAATGCACCTGTTGTGCTTTGACCTGGACAGCTCAGAAACTGAGGCATTACGTATGTGCCTGCACCACGTACCTTATATCCAGGATAGACCCCCTGAAGTACATATTTCAGAAACCAATGCCGACTGGAAAGTTAGCCGAGTGGCAGATACTGTTAAGTGAGTTCAATATCATCTATGTAACTCAAAAGGCGGTCAAAGGACAAGCATTGGCAGATCATCTTGCTGAAAATCCTGTGGGAGGGGAATACGAACCTTTGAAAATGTATTTTCATGACGAAGAAGTGTCATTCATAGGAGAGGACATTACCAAAGCATACGACGGTTGGAGGATGTTCTTCGATGGAGCTGCAAATTTCAAAAGAGTGGGCATTGGAGCAGTTTTGGTATCAGAAACAGGTCAACACTACCTTGTATCTGTAAAGCTTAGATTTCCATGCACTAACAACATGACAGAGTATAAAGCCCGCATACTAGGACTCAATATGGCAATCGATAATAATATTCAGGAGCTGTTGGTAATCGGCGATTCAAATTCGCTTGTGCACCAGGTACAAGGAGAGTGGGCCACCAAGAATTCCAAGATATTGCCATATCCGCACCATGTGCAGGAATTGAGAAGAAGGTTCACGAAGATAGAGTTTCGGCATGTGCCCAGAATTCAGAATGAGATTGTCGATGTGTTGGCCACTTTGTCATCCATGATACAACATCTAGACAAGAATTTCATTGATCCCATCCCAGTGAGAATTCATAATCATCCAGCATATTGCGCCGATGTTGAAGAAGAAACAGACGGGAAGCCTTGGTTTCACGATATCAAGGAATATTTGGCGAAAGGAGAATACCCGGAGCATGCGAACCATACTCAGAAACGCACACTCCGGAGATTGTCCAATCACTTCTTCCACAGCGGATGAAACTTGTACAGAAGAACTCCTAATTTGGGATTGCTAAGATGTGTCGATGCAAAAGAGGCTTCTAAGCTACTTGAGGAGATACATGCTGGGGCTTGCGGCCCGCATATGAATGGTTTTGTCTTGGCCAAGAAGATACTTAGGGCCGGTTATTTTTAGATGACCATAGAGACAGATTGCGTCCAGTATGTCCGAAAATGCTACCAATGTCAAGTGCATGCTGATATGATAAAAGTGCCGCCAAATTAGCTCAATGCAACAAGCTCACCTTGGCCATTCGCCGCCTGGGGAATGGATCTCATCGGTTTGATTGAGCCCGCTGCTTCAAACGGGCACAGGTTTATTCTAGTAGCTATTGACTACTTCACAAAATGGGTAGAGGCTGCATCCTACAAAGCTGTAACCAAGAAAGTCGTCGCAGACTTTGTCAAGGATCGTATTGTTTGCCGATTCAGAGTTCCCGAGTCCATTGTCACTGATAATGCCGCCAATCTCAACAGTGATCTGATGAAAGTCATGTGTGAAACTTTCAAAATGAGGCACAAGAACTCCACAGCGTACAGACCTCAGATGAATGGAGCCGTAGAAGCTGCCAACAAAAACAACAAGAAGATACTAAGGAAGATGGTAGAAAACCACAAACAATGGCACGAGAAGCTACCATTTGCTTTGTCGGGATACCGCACTACAGTTCGCACATCAACCGTGGCAACTCCCAACATGCTAGTTTATGGTACCGAAGCTGTCATCCCAGCCAAGGTAGAGGTTCCTACTTTAAGGATCATACAGGAAGGCGAACTCAGCGGTGCAGAATGGATAAGGAGCCGCTATGAGCAATTGGCCCTTGTAGATGGAAAAAGAATGCACGTAGTATGTCACGGTCAGCTTTATCATAATAGAATGTCCAGAGCTTTCAACAAAAGGGTCAAACCAAGGCAGTTTGCACCAGGACAGGTGGTGCTGAAGAAGATCTTCCCACATCAAGATGAAGCCAAAGGGAAATTCTCTCCCAATTGGCAAGGTCCCTACATGGTTCATAGGGTGCTACCATGAGGAGCACTCATACTTGCAGAAATGGACGGAGAAGTCTGGCCAAAACCAATCAATTTAGACGCAGTCAAAACATACTATGTTTAGACTATTTATATTCCTTAATCAAATGTAATTGAACTACGCTTGACCTGATTCCCGTTTAAGAGGGGATACGTAGGCAGCCTTGTGGGTTCGGTCATATAATAATAAAAATTCTATCCCCCCCCCCCCCCGTAGGATCCATAAACCTGGGGCAGAATTTGAGGAGGACCCTCAAAATTCCGGAGCAANTAATAAAATTAACTATCCACCCCCCCCCCCCCCAGGATCATAAACTGGGGCAGAATTTTGAGGAGGACCCTCAAAATTCCGGAGCAAGTCCAGCCAACGCCATCGCATGCCAAAAAGTCAGAGATTGGTTAAGAAACTGGGGCAGAATTTTGAGAAGGATTCTCAAAATTCCGAAGAAGGTTCAACAAGTTCCGTCACTCGCAAACGGCCAAAGGGTCATCTACCAAACTGGGGCAGAATTTTTGAGGGGGGCCCTCGAAAATTCTAATTTTTTAGGGGGGCCCTCGAAAATTCTAACACGAGGAAGCTGCAATGTCTCTGAAATGTGTTACAGTCACTAGTTCATCTAATAAATCACTTGATAGTTCACTAAGTTTCCTAAAAAATAACTCTATTTTCACAAAAAATTGCATTATTTTCGAAAACTCTATAACAGCCAGGTGTTACCCAGGGAAACTCAAACAAGACCTCCAGAACAGAGGAGCGGAGCCGGCAGACGAAAGGCACGGACCAACCTCTCCTTACAAACATACAATTTTTCTTTGAGTGCAGGCACATCTGACGTAACAGTAGCATTCGCAAATATATACATGCAGCGAAATCATAATCAATCGGGCCACCAGACACCGAACATATCTCCAACTAAGAAACATTCCACTCTTATTTGCTATCCGTTCTTTGCATGGGACTAAGCCCTGTCCCGAATCTTGCATGAGGCTAAGCCCTGCCTCCATATTAGCATAAGGCTAAGCTCTACCTTGCATTTGCATGGGACGAAGCCCTGTCCCGAATCCTGCATTAGACTAAGCTCTGTCTCCGTATTTGCATGAGGCTAAGCCCTGCCTCCATATTTGCATAAGGCTAAGAATTGCCTTCCATTTGCATAGGACTAAGCCATGTCCCGAATCTTGCATGAGGCTAAGCCCTGCCTTCATTTTGCATAAGGCTAAGCTCTACCTTCCATTTGCATGGGA
>NC_031991.1:2138256-2139002 GCF_001879085.1 Nicotiana attenuata | reverse complement strand
GAATACGGAGGTAAGACTATTGATGAAGACTCTTGGTTGATAAAAGACTTTTATGGCTCGTATTTTTGGTCTTGTCATGGCCTGACTTCTTGGAGGTCTGAATTTGAATATGGGAGTAAGGGTTGGTATTGGGAAGAATATTCACGATTAAGGGAATATGAGGAACGACGTTGTCTTCTAACAACGTTGGTAAATGATTGGTCTAAGGAGAGAGATGAACTTGCACATAAAATTAATAATTTTGGCTTGGTTGTACATAACTTAGATGTAGATTTGAGTGCAAAGGTTGATGCGTGTAACGCCCAATAATTTAATAATGAGTTGTGTGAAGCTGAAAAAAATCTTCTAGACCAAATTGAGGAGCTAAAACGAGAATACCAATCAATAGACCATGTTTTTCTTGAGGATGCCAATATTGAGAAGAGTGCTCTAGAGTCATATGAGGGAGTAGATAACATTACTTTGGGAGACTTGAGTGTGTGTAAATATGGGGATGCAAATAGTAGTAAAATTCATGAGTTAGGGCGCATTAGACCTCATTCCAATTATTTTTCCACATTGTGTTTAGATAGTAAGATTGTAATCGAGCCATTTGAGCCTATGAAGGGGTCAAAGAGTGAGGATGAGAGCGCCTATATTCTTGAATTTGTTGTGCCAAAAAACAAAATTACATTCCTCATCTAAAGGCCGAGAGGTGCAGAGTGAAAAAATTTGTAACTTGGTGGTTATCTTTGTAGCCCCACCAA
>NC_031991.1:2035219-2135287 GCF_001879085.1 Nicotiana attenuata | reverse complement strand
TGGAGCTAAACTTCACGTTCTAGGGTTGTGGTTCTTTCATGACTATTGTTATTCGGATATTGATTTTGATTTCTTAGTTTATCATATTGGTTTATTTATTCAATCCTGCACTTAATTATTTGATTGCTTGATCACCAATTGAATACTATCTACGAATCTAGAGTTGAACTCGAAAGTGGGAATTCTAGATTGCATATAGGATTGAGTAGAGCAAGTTCTTGAACCTGGGCATCGGGGAACGGATTCGCAATTAGGATAGACATATACCTAATTGCCTTGCTTGGTTGAAATACAGGAATTATAAATGCGTTGTTGTTGATTCTAACTCCATAGACATATAGGCGTTAGGTTAGCTTGAATAGGCGAGTAAGAACTCGACAAATTCTTATGAGCAATATTAACCCTGTCAACCAATAAACTCGATAAATTAGTTAGTCAATTCAATTGAAGAATACAATAGGAATGTTAGATAGCCCATAACCCTAGATCGTTTTCATTACATTGATATCATAAAAATTTGCTCTTCCTATGTTCAAAGTTCATTATTTATATTCTTTATTTAATTTGTTTAGAACCAAATACTTCAAGGTTTAATTCTTGTTTAGATAATTAGGATAGTCTAATTTAGTTAATAGTTAATCACAAGTCCTTGTGGGTTCGACACCTGACTTTTAGTCACTTTATTACTTGACAACCGCGTATACTTGCGTGTGCGTTTGGCCGCAACATCAGGTATAACCATGAGAATGCCATAGTAACAGCCGAGAAGTTGCCTTCAAAATTATAGAAAGAAAATATCTAAACACTTAGATTTCATGCTTAGGTTAAATGATATGACCTTATGGATTTTCAAATTCATCTTAGTCAGGATAATCAAACAATGGACTCGACCACAAACAAACAGATACAGAGGAGCCACATGTAAAGGTAAAGATGACAACAGAATCATTACTAAAAAACTATAAGTTTGAATAAACACGAGCAATCATTTAAAGCACATCAAGGGAAATTAATCATGTAGATTACTAGGATACACATATAAGAGTTGTTACAATCATATAACAGGCTAGTCGACATCAACTTAAGAATACTCAGAAACATAACAAAAGATCACAGACCAATAACATATTATCCTAAACGTGGAGATAACGTTTGTATATTAGTGATAACATCATAAGAAATTACAATTAACAGAAGACAATAAGTATATTCATAGAATTTTAACAAAATGATTAAGAAGGGAAGGGTTAGAGATGTGCTGACGTTTTCGAGGGTAGCACACCAAACAAATATCTCTCCTAGCTGCTTAAGACCCCAAAATCTCTAGCTCAAATAGCGATAGTACTCAGAAAAGAAAAAAAGGAAAACAGTAAGGAATCCTAGATTTTTAAATCTCAGAATTACTCTTAGACTACTGTATAGATATTTTTCAGTGTTAGGTCCTGTTCTTGGTGAGATATTAAGGGGCCCTTTATAGTGCCATTTAAGGTTCTTAGAACTTTACATATTCAAAATCATGAGTGGAAAGTGATGAAAGATTGAGGATGATAACATAATCAAGTGAAAAATATGAGAGACAGACGGAAAACTGGTGAACAAGTTACCTGAGGGAAGAAAGCTGACCGTTGAAGGCAAAACCCATAGGTCAAAGCTCCAATGTCCAGAGGTCATTGCATTTGACCTCTATATTTCGAATAATCGTAATGAGGCTCTGAAGCGTGCTCATGCATACTCCAGTTTAACAGAACATGAAGGAAAATCGGATATTCGAAGTTTCACATTTTGGTCTGCGATTTCATAATTGGGCTTTTGAAATTTCATGGATGAAACGAAAAGAAAACAACAGGCTTTATAGCCCAGGGTTGTGATGAGTGTTCTGTATGTTTGATTTGAAAGAAAAAGGCATGAATCAGATTAATGATGTTTTGAGCTTAGGGTTTCAGAAATGGGCATTTCAATTTTAGTGATTGAAAGAGGAATATAACAACATGATTCGCGGATAGGGAGGTAAATTGAGTGTTTGGGGTTTGATTTGTGTGACCTTGCACAAATTTGTGCAAGAATATGGGATTAATGGGCTAGAGACAAATGAGCGAAAAGACAGAGTTTAGGGAAATGAGGGTGGCGGGGTCAGAAGAGAAATGATTTAGGGTTAGGGTACTGGAATATGGGCGTCACGGCCCCAAAACCGACCCGATCGTGATGGCGCCTACCGTGAAACTAGGCCAGCGGACACATTTCCAAAATAGTTCAACATTTCATTTAAAGCTTAAATAATATCATTTTCAACTGTAATTCCATAAAAGATATAAAGTCAAAACCAAAATAAAAGCTGAAAATAAAGTGCCCGACCTCGGGTGTCACTAAGTCATGAGCAATGCTACATCTGTTTCGAAACACAACTAGACCAAAAAAGTCTAAAATACCCAAAATATACTAGAAGGAAGATAAAAAAGGAGGAAGGCGGGACTGCGAACGTCAGGCAGCTACCTCGCTATTTCCGGTGAAATCTGCGTCTGGGATAGTCAACAGCCGCTACCGTGGCCTGAGATACCTGGATCTGCACACAAGGTGCAGGGGGTAGCGTGAGTACACCAACTCAGTAAGTAACAAGTCCAAACAATGGACTGATAGGTAGTGACGAACTAAACCTCAGCAGTTATAACACATTTAAATTGTACAGGAAAGTAGGCATGCTGGCAATTCAATATTTTTAACTTGACAATATAGAAAAGTGCTAATTCGAACAATGTGAAGTATAAAGCTCAGTAAAACTCTACATGTCAATGCCAAAGATGTATGAAAATGCATCGTGTGCTCCTATTCTCAAGTGCTCAACCACTCGGTACCGCATATGGCCATCCGGCCCAGGGAAATCCATCCCGAAATATATATACAACACTGACCTCAAGTCAACCGGTACCGAGGAACAAGGGTAATCCAACCCTGAGGAGAAATCCATCTCTAGGTATCAGTACTTCGGAAAAATCCATGTCCAAGGAAAATCCATCCCTCAATAGTATCATCCGCACTCACTAGGGGTGTATAGACTCCGGAGGGGCTCCTTTCAGCCCAAGCGCTATAACAAGCCAATGAAGGCATAATCAATAATCTGCTGTGGCGTGCAGCCCGATCCCATAACTGTTACTCAAATTCAGGCTCTCGGCCTCACTCAGTCATAACTCTCAAGTCTCTCACACACGGGCTTACAATACCGAGAAACTAGCCCGAAACAATGATATGATGTGCCAAATAACAATAACCGAGACTGAGACATGATATAATATGCATGAACAAGACTGGGTACAGAATATCAACGAAGCTAATGATATGACAGCAAAAAACTACCTCTCGGGTCTCAACAGTATCGACGTGAAGCCTTAACATGATAATTAGCATGATTTATAGCTCATTAACTTAATCACATATTCACTACACATGTATCAGCAAGAAAGAGTCACTAAGCGGTGCCATGGAATGATCCAGGCCGCAATTCTCACGGTGCACGCCCACACGCCCGTCACTTGGCATTTTGCGCCGCCTCAATATTTAATCATAGAACACATAGTTCGGGGTTTAGATTTCTCAGGACCAAGTTTGGAAGCGTTACTTACCTCAAATCAAGCTAAAGCTCTAACCCGCGATGCCCTTGCCTCTCGATCCGACCTCCAAATGCTCCGAATCTAACAAAAATCAGTATATTATCATCAATATACGCTAAAGGAATGAATTCCACACGATAATAATCAAATTAGACCAAAAATCCCGAATTGGACTCAAACTCGGTCCTCGGGCCCACGTCTCAGAATCCAACAAAAAATTACAAAACTAGAAACTCCTTTCACTCCCGAGTCTATACATACAAAAACCTTCAAAATCGGACCTCAAATGGCCCCTCAAATCCCCAATCAAAGCTATCCAAAACTCAAGCCCTAACCTTCAACTTCACCCTAAATTCCCCACTAATTTCCTGATTAGGTAGTCGAAAAATCATCACAAACACAAAATACAAAGCCCAAGTAGCTTACCTCACTAAAACCCCTCGATTCCCTCTTGAAATCACTGCTTGGAGCTATAAAATCGTCCAAAAATGGTGGAAGATGGACTGAAATTTGCGAAGGAGATCTTATATACTTTCTGCCCAGAGCTTACGCATCTGCAGTCCATAAGTCACTTCTGCGACGCTGCATCTGCGGAAAATCCATCGCAGGTGCGGTTTTCACTTAACCTTCGAAAACCGCTTCGGCGGTCAAGATCCTGCATCTACGGTCTCGCAGGTGCGGTCCCTAGTGCGCACCTGCGGTTCCTGCTTCCTTGGCCTTGGCCTTGGCCCCTTCTGCGGCTGCTCCCTCGCTTCTGCGGACCTCGCACCTGCGGTCCCCACTCCGCAGGTGCGGTTATGACAGCTGAAGGAATTCTTCAGCACTTCCCCGAATCCCATACTTGATCCGTCAACCTCCCGAAATCAACCCTTGGCCCTCGGGATCTCAACCAAACATATGAATAAGTCACATATAACCATTCAAACCTATTCCAACCTTCGGAACACTCAAACAACATCAAAACACTAGAACACCCTCGGATTCAAGCCTAAGTATATCCAAACTTCTGAATTCCGCAAACGATACCAAAATCTATCAAACCTCATCCGAATGACCTGTAAAAAATGACACAATGGACCTACTCCAATTGCCGGAATTCCATTATGACCCCGATATCAAGACTTCCACAGCCGCCCCGAAAATGCCAAATTTCCAATTTCGTCAATTTCAAGCCTAAATCTACCACGGACCTCCAAATTACATTCCGAAGACGCTCCTAAGTTCAAAGTCACCTAACGAAGCTATCGGAACCATCAGAATTTACATCCGAGACCTTTTACACATAAGTCAACATTCGGTTGACTTTTCCAACTTAAGCTTCCGAATAAGAGACTAAGTGTCTCATTCCACTCCAAGACAACTTCGAACACAAAACAACCAACACGATACGATGAAATACAACTGAACAAAACATAAAGAAGCAGAAATGGGGGAAACGGGGCTGTAACTCATGAAAAGACTGATCGGGTCGTTACTTTGGGCCGTTTGATCATTTGATCAACAACCCGATAAATCGAGGCTTTACGCGTTTAAAGAAATCAATTTGGGAAAAATACAGGAACCATTGGATCTATGTGATATAACTGCGAAGATAATATCCGATAACTAGTCAAAATTAAAAGAGAAAATAGGGATAATTGTGGACCGTCGATGGTTTGGATCAACGACTCAGATTGTTTGTGTTTGTTTTGTGAGTGGTATGGGAGGGTGACGTGGCATGTAGTGATTGATGAAAATAGGGTGGCTTAGATCGCCAACAGGGAGGAGATGTGGCTGTTTGGACTGGGTGCATTTCCGTTTGGGCTTGAGTAATTGGGCCAAAATAGTTTAATGAATGGCCACTTTGCCTTTGATTTGAGAATTGCAATTGTGGCCTTTGTCTTTTAATCCCTTTTTGAATTTAATTTAAAATAAACTTATATTTTTTAATAAATATGTTAAAATTTATAATACTATATATACTACTTGTTATTTTAGTTAACTATTTAGAGAACACTTTGTTTTTTCCTAAATCGCAACAATAATTCGAAATACCAACATAATAGCCTAATTAACTAGAAATTTAAAAATAATTTATCAAATTAATTATAGAAACTATGAAATGTCTATATAAAAGTTATTTTAATAATCTTAAAAATAGTAAATATATTCGTAATTACATAATGTTAACGCTATGCGATTAATTTCAAAACGATTACTTAATTAATTTGTAAAAATAGATATTTGTTACTAGAAAACACTTTAATATAATTATTGAAAATTATTAAGTAAAAATAAATTAATTTAAAAAGAGAGGGTCAAAATTGGCCATCAACAATGACCATTCTTCACTCAGGTAAACTTGTGCATTATTTTTCCCTTTGTCTCCTTAGATTCCCCCCTCCCCCCGATTTTGCTTGCATCACCACTCTATTGTCACTCTCCACTACCACGATTTGAATCTATTGAAATCTTAGAGCCTTAAATGACACTATAACTAGGGCTTTAAATGTTCTCTACCAAACACATGAAGAACACCTGAAAAGGCAGAAAATTAATATAGTAGTTTTAGAATTTATTCAACTAAGGCTAAGTTCTTACTCGATTTCTTATTTGCCTCTGAGGTACTCATTGTTTAAATCTTTGAGTTATTGGATCCTAAGCGGCTAAACAAACTCTATTTGGTCTGCTGTCCTAGAGAAAGTCAATAGACCTTCACCCTCTTCTCTTTTAATTGTTTTACTTGAATACTATGAACACGCTATGGACTTCTATTAGCTGTATTAGCTTATAATGCTTGTCATTAGTATAGAAATTTTATTTTCAATTTGTGATAAGGTGTTGTTCACTTTTGATCATTTGTTATGCTCTTAAGTAACCTTAATCAGTGTTGATTGAACTGTATGTGACCATAATGACTTTCAGATAGCCAGTATGATTAAATCTCCTTAATATACTTTAAATAACCTCTCATGCTTGCCCAGGTTTCAGATTATTTATTAATGACTCTGTTGTGATCTTTATCTTCATACACTGTCATGCTTCATTCTTGTTGTCGAGATCACTGTTTGGTAATCCTAATTAGGACAAAACTTCAAAGTTCATAGTTTACATCCTTCACCATTTAACTGAGGTATGAGAAATATAGGTGTTTAAGTGCTCTCATTCTTGTATAAATGTTTGTTAACTCTGAGAACAACTTTCTGAGTTGTTATTATAGTTTTATGCTCATATCTCACTACTGCTTGCATCTATATGAAACAACCTTATTAATGCAAGCTCTTGTGAACCTCAATAACCCTTCTGCATGTATATTTTGCCACCATCAAGGTAATAAAACATAGTTGTGACTACTTTCAAGCTTGAGTATAACTACATCATGTTTAAATGTAAATCTCAGTCTGTATAGCTAAAGTTTAAACTTGTTTGGCACACCACTTTCCTTGTCTTTAATCCTTTATGACATTGCTGACTTAGTGAAGCTTACCCTGCCTTTGTAAGATCACTAAAGTATCTGTATGTATTTGATTTTAAATGTTGTGTGTTCCCCAGTTTGTATTCATGATTCCATTCTTTGTATTGAAATTGTACCCAGTCCTCTCTTTCCTGCTAATTTGAAACTGCATCTGATTTTTAAACCTATTAGAAATTCTGTTGTTGCTGCCTGAATATAATGATTTGCTTAAGGTTAATACTATTATGAGAATAATTCTGTTAATCATCTTTAGGAACTCCATGTTATAATCTGTAAGCCTGTAGTCTTACTAAGAATCTTGATCATGTTATGGTGCTCTCAAGTAGTGTTGTCAATTTATCTATGTGCTAGTGGCAAGACCTAGCTAACCAACCCATGATTGGTCTGTCAAGGCAGAAGTATCTACTTCTGGGTTGTTGCATATCTGAGTTGCGTGTTCTCTACATATCCTTTGAATGTGATCTTAAGTGTGTAGATCTTTAACAATAATGCTATAATGTCGTTGCCTCCCCCTCCCCCATATGTATTTGAAATATGACCTTTAGCCTTGGCTAATATATGTATTATTCATGTGATATTGGAAATGTAGTTATAGAATGAAGTTGTTTTGTATCCTTATGTTATATTGTTAAGAGAGAAAGTATAACTAGTGGTAGGGAATATTATAATATTTAGTTACATTGAAAGGGACTCAACGGAACCTAAACCCATAGGAAAAAATGAGTCGTTAGTGATTAGGGGTATTTGGAAGTGGAGTTTAACTCTATGTTGGGATGCTCTTCGCGGCACAAGCATTGCCATGGGCCTTAAGACCCTTGGGAACTTTGAAGTGTTGAAGAATTCAAAGGGGGCATCGACCTTGAGTAGAATTCCCCCCTTAGCCCGTAATTCATTGACACTTGTTGTTCTTTAGAGCTTTAGTATTTAATGACAACAAAAGGTTTTCGGTTAAATTATTTGCCATGTAGAACCACCACATTAGTATAAATTTCTCACAGTATTTGAGTATTGATAGGTTGTTACATTTTTTATTCGATCATTTGCTCATATGTCTGATGCATGACTGAACATATAGAATAAGTATCTAATGACTTTCTCTTTATTTTGGACATGTACATTTGTTTGGGCCTGTAAGGAACTCAGGCCCAAGCCTAGTATTGCTGCATTTTGGAAGTTTGAAGTCAGCTGTTGCCGTCCCTTTAGTGCTCGGCCTCCCTCTTTGAGTCCCAAATACAAGAGTCCAATCCTTTCCCTCCAAACTCCTTTATTATTGTTTACCGCTTCGCTAGTTTAGTACACTACCGTGTTGCATTATTGTTAAACCTTTGTTATTGTTCTATCTTACATGTATGCAACACTTATATATTGGATTACGTGCTTTAATTTATACCTTAAAGTCATATAAAACTGAGGCAAGACCTAAATAACATAGGATTAAAGGAATTAGTTAGTAACTAACTTCTTGTTCGCCAATTATAATTACTTATATCATTACCATATTTTCACTCACCTTCTTTTTGTTAAAAGTTTTTGAAGCCCAAAGCTTAGAAAAATCGGCAGCCTCAGTTCTAAAAGGAAAATCAGATCTGAATCATAAACTTATCTTCAACAAGAGAATCAATTTATCTCAAACATATGAAGTGCTGCCGCCCCAAATGGATTTTCAAAAAGATGGCTTTTCTTCAAGTTTAAAAGATCAAGGTATATTTAGGCTTACTCATGCTTTAGGAGCAAGTGTATAATTTAATTTTTCCCTTTTCACATACTTTTTTAAATACAAGCACCTTATATCTCTTTTCAAAAGCTTTTCAAGTGTATATGTGCTAACGTTATTTTTCTCTGTTACTCCATATCTTTTGAGTTAGATCTACCCGTTGTAAGAATAATGTCCCAATATACGGTAAGCCATATTTTTAGAATACTAGTTAAGGCATAGTACGAACAATTGATTCCAATTCTAGTCTAAGTCCTTTGGATCTACCTCGGGTAGATTTTACGGGGTGTCTAACACCTTCCCCTTTAGAAGAATAAGAACCCTTACACATAATCTAACAGGTTAGAAGACTAATAAATAATATGACTTAATAATTAAATAGGTACCCTAGTATACCTTTAAATATTAGGTGGCGACTCTGTTTTATCAACAACAGAGAAACCACAAGTTGAATCTTGTTTTGACTAGTGCAAAATAGGGTGCAAGAAATGGCAACTATGCTAGGATATCACACATAGGTTCTGATCTTAGCAGACTTAGACTAATTTTCCATCTAGATTTATTTGTACATTTCTTTAATTGTAGATAATATTGCAATTACGTGCTTCCTGCTTTTTTTGCTCTTCATGCTTATTGCTGCAACACTTTTGTCTGTTACTACTTTATGTACATTGTCATCACATCTCTTCCTATTGAGTCTTTGACGTACACTATCAAGCACAATGGCACACGAGGGTTGTCTTTTACACCCCTTCGAACTTTCTTTTCAAAACTCTCTAGTTTCAGAGAATGGTTTTGTCAGGTCAACTATATAACTTTTCTCGCAGCCTTCAGTTCAATTCCAAAGTAGGAAACACTGTGCTCTAGTAAAAATAGGTCATACTTCATAAATCTTAGAGGAATCGGTCCTTGGCATCGACACACAATTAGGAAAGCCACTCTAATATCAACGAATCATGCACCTAACGACATGATTTCTATGAAAGACAAACAAACCTGACAAGACACTTAATAATCTGAAGCAAACACTTACCAAACTTCTTTCTTTTCCACCTCAGAAAGTGGAAGTCAACCGAAATGTCCCTGAGATTAACATGGTAATGGGAGCACCACATAAATTGAAAAAGTGGTGGAAAAATATTCGCCAGGAACACGGAGATGAGGTTCGGACGCACTAACTGCTTTGCTGAACATCCGAGTGGACATGGTGCTCACTGGTCTTTTGATAGAATTTTGGGATCCCGGTAAGGTGGTGTTCAAATTTGCCGACAGTGAGTTAGTACCGACACTGGAGGAAGTCACGAGTTTCTCGGAGCTGCTGTTTAGGGGAAGGAAGCCGATATTGCCAGTTACTATGCCCAGTTACTGGTTCTTGGATGCTTTAGGCCTAGCCAACAGTAGTAGTCTCAAAACTATCGAGAAGGGATGGATGAGGCTCGACCAACTGTTCGACAAATTTGGGCATCGTGAAAGCTATGAGTGGTATTCAGGAGAGTTTCAATGTGACCAAGCAACGTGGGAGAGTCTCAGTCCTATCACTTTCTCAATGGAACTATTGGGACTATTAGTTTTCCCGCAGAGAAGGCGTCGAATAAATATCAACCTATTACCTGTGGTTCTGGCAACCTTCCGTGGCAACCTTAAAGCTACTTCGTTGTCGATGATGTTAGCTGAGATTCTGAGGGCTTTTTTTGCATGTGCACGAAGGCATGATTTCTTTAAAGGGTGTAACTTGCTGTTTCACATCTGGGTTACTGAACATTTATTCCAGCGAGAGGCCACCATCGACTACTTTGTGGGCGTCAGTAATATGATCTACAGCCATAACGAAAGAATGAGACATTGGGTCTCACCACTTAGTATAGAAGAGTGGAGCGAAATGCTGACAAACCTGAGTGGGGAATGGATCAACTGGATGCTATCATGGTTAGGTGGAAGAGCAATTTTGAGGACTTATCAGAAGTACTTTATTGAGCTAATCAGGCTTGAAGGTATTTAATGATATTCACCCACAATAACAAAAAGGGGCTTTAGCGGCAATAAAAAACAGCATTGGCGACAGTAACAATAGCTACTATATTATTTACCGGCAATTGGTGTTTAGCCATTGAAGGCGGGGTCGGTAAAGCCTTTAGCGGCGTTTCTGACAAAAGCTGATAAAAGGTATGACTTATTTCCACTAATACTCATTTGCTTTAACGGCAATTATTATGGCTGCTAAACCCATTCTAAAAACGGCTAATAATGCTCCTTTAAAATCCATTTTTATAGCCGCTAAATTCAAAACATTTATCGCTAAAAGTCCATACCTTTAGCGATAATTGTTTTGTAGCAATTAAAGTGGCAACAATATCTCTTCTAAAAATGTACTAGTATGACCCTTTAGCGTCCATTTTAATGGCTAGTAAAGTCAATTAAATTGTTTCTAAAAATCTTCTTTAATGGCAATATTATTGCTAAAATATCCCTGTGATGTCTTATAATTCAATGCCACACAAGAGGGGGCGGGGAGGGTGATTTGTGTGGTGTCCAATCTTTTGCTTAACCTGATTATGGAAGGACCTGGTTCTTCTATGTGTTCCAACTACTACTGTTGCGGAATAACAAGTACAGAAATTAATGAACACAAAGATTTTACGTGGAAAACACCTGGCTCAAAAGGTGAAAAAACCACGACCTACTTTCCAGTAGGATTTTCCCAAACTCTCCACTAAAATTACTGAGCCAAAAACTGCATTTACAAAACTCTTTTGTAAACCTAGAACTAACTCTAATCCCGTTGTAGCACACATCCTCAACTATTGCAACAACTTCAAGTTAACTCTAACTTGAAAACTCTAAGTACCTAATACAGTTGCTTCTAGATAAAGATGAAAGGTACAATATGAAAACACCTACTACAATTGAACTAGAATAAAAGACAGACACTTGGAACTGGTTCTTCTATCAGGTTCAAGTAGCTTCAGGTTTGCACGCTTGAATCACACACGAACTACATGCAAAATTTCCTTGCTATTTTGCTCTCAATTAACGTTTAACTTCTGCTTATGTGCATTACCTGCAAAAGAGAACAACACTAATATTTATAGAGTTAGTAAATAGAGATTGACTAGAATTCTGATGCTACTCTTCCTTGGTGGAAGAGTTCTAGTTGATCTTAACCTCTAACTCCTTCCCTTTCTTAAACCGTGTTCTCTTTGAGTAAGGAGTCCTTCTCCTTATCCAATATATAACCTTCGATCATGATCAGGAGATATTACTTCTTTCAAGTTAAGTATATCTCCTTCACGTGCATCTCACATGCTTAAGTCTATCCATATCTGTGCTCCACTAGAATGGACCTGGTTCATGTCTGAGTTCCTTTGTCAGTCTTCAAAACAAACCTTTACTTGGGCCAACAAATTCCCCCTTTTTGATGTTGACAAACTCTGTGCTTTTCATACACTTAGGCCCTGCCAGAACTCAGCTCAACATCAATGCAAAATTAGAAAATTTTCACTTATCATCAAGGACCAGGTTCATTAGGTTATAAACATCACTATTCAGAATATAAAGCACAATATCTTTAATTCCCCCTTTTGGCATCATTGAAAAGTTGCATAAACAAAGTGTGATTCCCAAATTTTAAAAATTACTCATGGCCACTGGGGCAACTGCAAATGCATTCATGGATTGATCATCAGTAATGAACTACACATATTCAAACTATCAAGGAAAAATAAACACTCAACAAGAGCAAAAACAACAAACTTCATTGATAGAGAATACGATTCTGCCACAATCCACAAAAGGAAACAAAGATAGTTAAAACATGAGCAAAACTAGAAAAATCCCTAATCTGGGTCACTGAAAGGTCTGGACAAGGTTCAGGAAATGAAGGCTAAAGAAATTAAGGCTTGGGAGAACTAGAGGGTTGGGTTTTGGCTTGGAGAAGGTGCAACATGTCTTGAAGAATTTCGTCATTCTTCTTCTTTTCCTTTGTGAGCTCAGTTTTGAGAGCATCTCTCTCAGATTCAAACCCTGCCAAACGAGTCTTCAGCCTAGCTATCTCAACATCCTTTGCTCCACTCTCCTGCAATAGAGCTCTAACCTTGCTAATGATAGGTGTTCTTTTAGATGAACCAGGTTCATTGGGAATGGCATTGACCTCATAATCACAAGCAATAAAAGTATTGATTCCAAAATGGTCTTTGCTTGTGGCCATCTCCCACTTCTTCAGTGGAACCTTACAACGAGCAAGAACAGTAGTGAGAATAAAACAATAAGGAGTGGCATGGGCCTTGGAACCATTGATAACCCTATCGATCAACTTGATCATAAATCCAGGCCAGTTGATCTGCCGCCCTCTTTCAAGACACTCCATCAAAACCAAATCCATCTAGTTAGCAATGTGTCTTCTTTCCTGCCTAGGCAGCAAACACTTGTTGACAAATTCAAACAGGACTTTGTGGCATGACTTCATTGCACTATTATACACAACCTTGGCCTCATTCACTTCTGTGCTATCAAAGAACTACCTAGTAATGGCAAGGGAAGTAGTAAGGGAGTCCAGACTTGGCCATTTTTGCCTTGTGTAGTCATCATACCCTTCAGAAGGAATGTCAAGGATTTCACCCAGCCTTTATGCATCATAAGACACTTGAACCCCTTTCACCTGGCTGGTCACTCTGCCATCCTTGACCTCCGCATTGCCCATGAACTCAATAATCTCATACCTTGCCAGCCTACCATCCAACTGAAGGACCATGTCCTTCCATCCCTTAACAGCTAGAGCATCAACCAGTCGACCATCCCTGGTTCCTCCAAATCCTTCAAAAGTCTACCCTTCAAGATGGTTCATTTGCAAAACTTGGCCAGCTTATCTGGTTCATTGTCAAATTCACTCTCTTCTTCACCACTCCAATCTTCCTCCTTAGTGATTTTAACTTGCTTGGCTTTCACAGTAGACCTTGTCCATTTAGCCAAAGAAGGTTCAGCAGTCTTAGATACAGATGAAGACTTCTTGGAGGAAGTCTTGGTCTTCTTGGGCTTAGGGGTCTGAACCTCCACAGTTATATGTTCACCCTGATGGACCGGGTCCATCTCATCCACAGCAACAGCCTCAACAGGCTCTGCAACCTTAGCTTTCCCTTTGTCTATTCTTTTCTTCTTGCTTTTTTCCATAGCTTTTTGCAACTCACCCTCACTCTTCTTCAACTTACTACTCATGACCCTTCCTTTTGGTAGAGGAATATCAGCAGTTGTTGTAGAAGTAGCCTCTCTTTTCTTGGTAGTTTTTGCAGTGCTAGGAGCTTTTGGTGTTGGAGTTCTCCTTTTCTTGGGGTTATAGCTTGCACCGACCTTCTTCAGAAGGTCTGCTAGGGTCTCCTCAATAGATGAACCATCTGCATATGACTGAGATTGACAAGCCCTTCAGCAGCTTCCCCTGAACCACTTCGCCCTGTTTTCTTGCTACTCTCTACTACCTTTTCTTGCTAAGCTCCACATATAGCCAGTTTAACCGCTTCAAAGGTGCGTGAAGAATCAGCCACTTCTTTCCCTTTTCCCCTCACATCACTAGGAACACTCTCACTCTCAGTTTCTTTTCCTCTTTTATTTTTACCTCCTCTCCTGCTTGACTCAGTCGTCTCCACATTCACAACAGACCCAACCAAAACAAAACGATTCTCCAAATTTTCAACTAGAACAGAACATACCTCAGAAGGGGGATTTTGCAAGATGTTGCCTGCTCGGAATCAGAAGACCCAGTTCCTTCCCCCTCACTCGCAAACTTGAAAGAGTCATCAGAATTTTCAGAATCTTGGGCTTGACTAGCCTTTAATTTTGCGTCCAGTTTCTTTGAAAGCGCACCTGTAGCCACAATTTTGCGAGCAAGCATCTTCATTCGCCTTCTCCTAGGTTGGGGGGTTTTGCTGGGTTGAGGAGTATTGGAGGAATCAGAGGGGGTAGGTGGTGGAGGTGTGCCAGGGTTATCTTGAGGGTTGGTCATCTTCGTTAATTCAGGGAGAAAATTTTGATTAGAGAGTTAGAAGAGAGAAGAGTAGCGAACAAAAAAAAGTTTTTGACGGTTTTGAGAATTATGGGAGTGGTAGTGATGATGATGATGGATTTTAAAGGGACAAGGTTATTTAATGTCCAATGACCTGTAGTCAATTCAAAGTTCAATCACTCTGAAATTTCAGGTTGAAAAGGCTGTTAATCTTCCCTAGAATCTAGGCATTTTAATACGGTGGGGAGTCTAATTGAAACGGAACTGGTTCAAACTCAAAAGGATAGGTTTTTTGAAGTTTTTGAACATAGGTAGGACTCTGCTCATGAATTAAATATTAATATTTCTAATTATGCAGAGTGTAGAAAACATACCTCGTTATTCAGATGAACCAATACTGATGAACCAGGTTCTTCACTAAGAATCCTCTTGATCGTGCCTCAATTTGCCAAAATAGAAGAAATTTTGTTAGAGATCAGTGAGTCATATTAATATATGGCGCAGGAGTACACTATTTACCGCATGAGACTGAGCAAATATTAATCTAGATATTTACACAAGTTCCAGATTTCCTAAAAAAAAAATCATTTTTTTTCGTTTTTTTTCATTGTGCATTCTGAACTGGTTCCATTAGGTGACCTTAATCCTCCCTAGTTCTAACATGTTCCTTTCAAAGCTTTTTCTACTCAGTGCTTTTGTAAATATGTCAGCAATCTGTTTATCAGTAGCAAAAAATTCTATAGTGATCAGTCCTTTCTCATAGTTGTCCCTCAGAAAATGGTGTCTAATATCTATGTGCTTAGTTCTCTTATGATGAACCGAGTTCTTAGTCATACTAATAACACTAGTATTATCACAAAAAATAGGGATGCAACCAACTTAAATACCAAAATCCATCAACTGCTGTTTGATCCACAGCAATTGAGCACAACAGGAAGCAGCAGCAACATACTCAGCTTCAGCAGTAGATAAGGCCACTGAATTTTGCTTTTTAGTAGCACATGACACAAGAAATGAACCAAGGAAGTGTGCCATACCTGAGGTGCTCTTCCTATCCACAGGAAAACCTGCATAGTCCGCATCAACATATCCTACTAGGTTAAAGTTACTACCTTATGGATACCAAAGGCAAAGGTCAGTAGTGCCTTTCAAGTATCTCAATATTCTCTTAACAAAAGTCAAGTGGGATTCCTTTGGATTTGCTTGAAATCGAGCACAAAGCCCTACACTGAAAACAATATCAGGTCTGCTAGCAGTAAGATACAAAAGTTAACCAATCATACCCCTATACAACTTCTGATCAACAGATGAACCAGGTTTATCTATATCCAATTTTGTGGTTGCTGCAATATGAGTATCTATTTCCTTTGATTCTTCCATTTTAAACTTCTTAATCAACTCTTTTGCATATTTCTGCTGATGGATCATGGTTCCATTTGAGTTTTGTTTAACTTGTAAGCCTAAGAAGAAATTAAGCTCACCATCATACTCATTTCAAATTCACTCCCCATAAGTTTAGCAAATTCCTTACTTAGTTTTTCAGTGGTTTCCCCAAAAATTATGTCATAAACATATATTTGTACTACAAGAAGATCCTTACCTTTTTCCCTCAAGAATAGAGTTCTATCAATTTTACCTCTCTTGTAGCCATGTTCAAGCAGGAATTTGTATATTCGTTCATACCATGCTCCAGGAGCCTGGTTGAGTCCATAGAGTGCCTTGTCTAGTTTGTATACATGATCCGGACACTCCTTGCTTTCCAACCCAGGAGGTTGTTTGACAAACACTTATTCATTTAAGTAACCATTTAGGAAGGCACTCTTGATGTCCATCTGGTGAAGAGTAAATCCCATGTATGCAGCAAAAGCTATGAGGAGTCTTATTGCTTCCAACCTTGCAACTGGAACAAAGGTCTCATCATAGTCTATGCCCTCCTCTTGGCTATAACCTTGAACCACCAACATTGCCTTGTTCCTTGTAACAGTTCCATCTTCATCAAGTTTGTTTCTGAAGACCTATTTAGTGCCAATTACTGATCTGTCCTTGGGTCTTGGAACCCGATGCCAAACTTGACTCCTTTCAAACTGATTGAGTTTATCTTGCATTGCATTTACCCAGTCAGCATCCTGCAAAGCCTCAGCAGCATTTTTAGGTTTAATAAGAGATAGGAAAGCATCAAAACCACAAAGATTCTTTAATTGAGATCTAGTTTTAATTGCAGAAGTTGGATCAGTAATTATGTTCTCAATGGGATGAGAACTTTGATACTTGTAAGGTTTCACAACCAACTGGTTTCTGTTTGATGTTTCTCCCATGTTTTGTTCCTGAGGAACAGGCTCATGGACAAGTTATTTGGGAAATAAATCCAATTATTCTTTGTTCAGTTCCCCCTGTCATGTTGCCCTGGATGGAAGAACATGTTCCATCACATGTTCCTTCTTCTTGTGTAGCTTCAGCTTGGGCTGTGACTTCATTTAAACCTTTTACCAGCCCAATCGCTTCATCTTCATGTTCCTGTCTCTCAGAAAGAATGTTAGTTTCATCAACAACGACATGTACACTTTCTTCTACACACATAGTTCATTTGTTCTACACTCTATAAGCTTTGCTATGTGAAGAATATCCCAAGAATACTCCCTCATCACTTCTGGGATTAAACTTACCTAGGGAGTCCTTTCCATTGTTGTGCACAAAGCACTTGTATTCAAATGCCCTAAGATGGGATATATTTTGTTTTATCCCTTTAAGTAACTCAAAGGGACTCTTCTCTACAAAAGGTCTAGTCATGCACCTATTAACGATGTAACATGCAGTGTTTACAGCTTCTGCCCAGAAGCTACGGGTCAGTTTACTAGAAAGAAGCATAGTCCTACACATATCTTCAAGTGTCCTATTTTTTCTTTCAACTACTCCATTTTGTTGAGGAGTCCTAGGGGCAGAAAAATTATGATCTATGCCATGCTCATCACAAAATTCAACAAACTTAGCATTTTCAAATTCAGTTCCATGATCAGACCTAATTGATGCAAGTTGATTACCTAGTTGTTTCTGAGTTTTTCTAACAAAAGAAGTAAACATGTCAAATGCTTCATCCTTAGATGTTAAAAACAATGTCCAAGTTAACCTAGAGTAATCATCAACAAGCACCATCACATATTTTTTACCACCTTTGCTTAATATTCTCATTGGATCACAGAGATCCATATGAACCAGTTCCATCGACATGGTAGTGCTTACCATTTTCTTGCTTTTGAAAGAGGATCTTACCTGCTTCCCCCTTGCACAAGCCTCACAAAATTTGTGTTCCTTAAACTTGATGTTAGGAAGCCCTATCACCAGGTCCTTGGAGACTAATTTGTTGAGTTGACTTAGACTTGCATGTCCAAGTCTTTTGTGCCAAAGGAGGGGATCATTGTCCAACACACTTAGTTAAGTGAGTTCATTTTCTGAAAGAGTGGACAAATCTACAATGTATATATTGTTTACTCTTTTTCCCTGCAAAACAATCTTGTCAGTGGTAAGATTTATCACAAAACATTTGGTAGAGGTGAATGCTACCAAGTTACCTCTGTCACATGGTTGAGATACACTGATTAGGCTATATTTCAAGCCATCTATCAAGTAGACATTCTCAATGGAATGTGAGTCTGTCTTACCTACCTTTCCAACCCCAATGATCTTACCTTTTTTACCATTTCCAAAGGAGACATTACTTCCTTTTAGGTCCTCAAGTAGAAGGAACTGGTTCTTGCTTCCAGATATATGCTTTGAGCAGCCACTATCCATGTACCATATTTGGCTGCTCCCCTTCACTTGGACCTGCAAAAGGAAATCAGGGGTTAGTCTTAGGAACCCAAACTAGTTTGGGTCCCTTTCTATAGGCAAAAGGGTGAATTAAATTCTTTTTAGCCCATCCTGGCAGCCTATTTTTCCCTTGAACAAAAGTTTTGTTCTTTTGACTAGCCTTTTTTTTTTGCATTACATTCACTTTTGTAGTGACCAGTCTTACCACAGTGTGTGTAGATTTTGTTCTCAGGAAATGTGACATACTAGCTTTTGGGATCCCACTTAGGTGCAGGGGTCCCATAGCCAATTCCTCTCTTATTACTACTATGGTGTTCTTGTAGCCATGATAGTGCATCAGAGGACTTATTCCATTTACAAGTTTTGTCTAGTTCATGCTTAACCTTGCTTAGATCTTCTTTTAGGACTCTTATCTGCTCATCCCTTTTGTACAACTCATCCTTCATTTTTCCTAGATTTTCTTCTAAGGTGAGATGTGCGTGATTAGCTTTCTTTTTACCTTTTCCTAATTTTACTTTGAAATTTTCAGATCTAAGCTCTAGCACAGTGGTGTCAAGTTCAAGAACCTGGTTCTTTAACTTAGCATTTTTACTATCACTTTCACTAGCCCTGAGTTTCAGATTTTTTCACTTACCTTTCAAGATTACACATTCCTTAGACAACCGTTCCTTTTCATTGTTTATGACCTTAGATTCATCCATGAAATCTAGCAGTAAATCATATAGCCTTTCTTTAGACAAAAATTTAATCTTGTCTTTGAGATGAATCACACTTACCTCTGGTTCCTCATCTGATTCTCCAATGGCCATAAGTGCTTGTTCATCTCCATCTTCATCTTCTGAATCCTCATATGAGCTCTCTCCCCAAGCAGCAACCATAGCCTTTGTTGATCCTTTGTTCTTCTTGGGATGATCCTGTTCCTTCTTCCTATTTCTTCGTTCAGCCCTTTCCTTCTTCCATTCAATTTCCCATTGAGGATAATTTTTGATCATGTGGTCAGTCTTACCACATTTATAATAGCCCTCTTTGGTCTGTTTTCAGGGACCCTTGGTTTGTTGTAAGTTGCACCTCTTGAAGAACCCTTTCCTCTCATTAGATACTTCTTGAAATCCCTCGTGATCATAGCCATTTCATCCTCCTCTAGATCTGCACCTTCATCGATTCTGAGAGCCAGGCTCCTTTCCTTCTTGGGTTCATCCATCTTCATGGTTTGCCTTCTAAGTTCATAGGCAGTGAGATTTCCAATTAGCTCGTCCAACTTGAGAGTGGCAATGATCTTTGATTCCTGAATAGTAGTGATTTTGCTTTCCCAAGTAACTGGCAAAACCCTTGTCAAAATTTTCTCAACCTTGTCTTCTTCAAGGATAATTCTTCCAAGACACTTATGTTCATTTGTAAGTGTTGTGAACCTTGTGTACATATCTTGGAGGGTTTTCTCCTTCCTTCATGGTAAAATTCTCATATTTAGAATACAACAGTGTTCCACTTGATCTCTTCACTTGAGGAGTTCCATCATGGCCCACCTGTAGAGTGTCCCAGATCTCCTTAGCAGTAATACAACTTTGAATTTTGCTGTACTCGTCTGGACCTAGTCCACACACAAGCCATTTCTTGGCCTTGGCATTCTTTTCCCACTTCTTCAAATCTTCAAAAGTACAGTCGGCTCCAGTTTTTGGCACATCCTCCCCTTCAGCATTCTTCTTTGTAGTAGCCAGGGGACTATCAGTAACAATGTCCCATAGTTCATAATCCTCTCCGATGATGTGATCTCTCATCCTGTTTTTCCACCACGACTAGTACTGGCCATTAAAGAGTGGAGGCCTTGCAGTGGATTGTCCTTCCCTGTTTCCAGGTGGTGCACTCATCTTGATCTGTTCCTAAGGTGTTAGCCTCTTCAAGGATAACCTGCTCTGATACCAATTGATGTTCTATACTTCAATACCACAAAAGAGGGGGGGGGGGTGATTTGTATGGTGTCTAATTTTTCGCTTATCCTGATTATTGAAGGACCTAGTTCTTCTATGTGTTCCAACTACTACTGTTGCGGAATAACAAGTACAGAAATTAAAGAACACAAAGATTTTACGTGGAAAACACATGGATCAAAAGGTGAATAAACCACGACCTACTTTCCAGTAGGATTTTCCCAAACTCTCCACTAAAATTACTGCGCCAAAAACTGCATTTACAAAACTCTTTTGTAAACCTAGGACTAACTCTAATCCCGTTGTAGCACACATCCTCAACTGTTGCAACAACTTCAAGTTAACTCTAACTTGAAAACTCTAAGTAGCTAATACAGTTGCTTCTAGATAAAGATGAAAGGTACAATATAAAAACACCTACTACAATTGAACTAGAATAAAAGACAGACACTTGGAACTGGTTCTTCTATCTGGTTCAAGTAGCTTCAGGTTTGCACGCTTGAATCACACACGAACTGCTTGCAAAATTGCCTTGCTATTTTGCTCTCTATTCACGTTTAACTTCTGCTTATGTGTGTTACCTGTAAAATAGAACAACACTAATATTTATAGAGTTATTGAATAGATCTGATGCTACTCTTCCTTGGTGGAAGAGTTCTAGTTGATCTTAACCTCTAACTCCTTCCCTTTCTTAAACCGTGTTCTCTTTGAGTAAGGAGTCCTTCTCCTTATCCAATATGCAACCTTTTCGATCATGATCGGGAGATATTAATTCTTTCAAGTTAAGTTTATCTCCTTCACGTGCATCTCACATGCTTAAGTCTATCCATATCTGTGCTCCACTAGGATGGACCTGATTCATGTCTGAGTTCCTTTGTCAGTCTTCAAAACAAACCTTTACTTGTGCCAACACCCTCTATAAACGTCTTAATTTATCCTTGTATCGTTATTGCCGGTATATCCTATTAAATTGGCGCTAAAAGTCACAAACTATAACGGTAAGTTTAGCCACTGTGAATAATAAATACTACATTCGACCAAAAAATAACGCAAATAACAAAACATATTAATTTTAATTCATAAAACCATAGTATATCTCGTTAAATCTTAACAAACAAAGGGGAGTACTAATCCAAGATATTAATATCACAATACCTTATATAATAAACTTATATTGTTTGAATTAAATAGCTAATATAATTATATAACTAATCTTAACGAATAACTCAAATAATCTTTGCAACTCTTCGTCATGTTGAAATCTTCCACCCGCTAAATTATCGAACATTTGACTGTTGTCACGACCCAAAATCCACTAGTCGTGATGGCACCTGACCCAACCCGCTAGGTAAGCCAACTAATAACTATCCAATTCCAATAATTTTGAATAGGACAATTAAAAAAAAGAAATTATCTGAATCTTATACATATCTCAAGGATTGGTAGTACAAATCATGAGCTTCTAAGAATGGAGTTTACAAAGCTGGTATGAAGTAAATACATCTTCTATCGGAAAAGTACATAAATAGAGTTTTACGAATGTAATGCTACCATGAACAAGAGACAGCTACAACAGGAACGCATGTACATCTTCAAATCCAGCTCCCATCGAACACAACAACAACAATAGCCAACATCTGCACGCAAGGTGCAGAAGTGTAGTATGAGTACAACCATCCCCATGTGCTCAATAAGTAACAAACCTAACCTTAGGTTGAAAGTAGTGACGAGCTGGAGCATAGGTCAGGTCCAACACCAATACCCAACAAGAATTCATAACAACATACAACATATAATAAAAGAAGTAACTCAGAGGAAAAATGCTCAGATTTTTCATAGCTTTTCAAAAAAAAAGTTTTTCCTTTCAGGCATGTCAGTGGAAACCCAAATTCTTTACCGAAATCGTTGAAAATATGAATAACTTTGAAAACATTGAATATTTTCCGAAAATCCTTTCCACAATAAGTAAAATGTTTCATTTCCTTTCCAGATAGCATGTGTGAAATATCTCTCTATGCCCACATATCAATATGTGTGAAAAGTCATGAATGACGTGATACCGTACAGCATGAGGAAAATGCATCTCTATGCCTGTATGTCATGTGTGCATGCCTGTGCCATGTATTTCAGAGATGAATCATGTACTCACACTTTCAGAGTACTCAATCTCACTGTCTCACACATTCTGCTCATCATGCCCAATCACTCTGTACTATATATGGCCAATCCGGCCCAGGGAAGATCCAGCCCGGAATATATACATCAACTGACTAACAGTCGCTCAGTACTGAGTAGCGCCAATCCAACCCGTGGAGAAGATCCATCTCCAAGTAAATAATGCTTCGGACAAGATCCATGTCCAAGGAAGATCCATCCCTCAATATAATCAACCGCGCTCACTAGGGGTGTGTGCAGACTCTGGAGGGGCTCCTACAGCACTAGCGCTATCATAAAATCTATATAACCGCTGCGGCGTGCAGTCAGATCCCACAACTGTCACTCATAATCAGGCTCTCGGCCTCACTCACGCATCAATCTCTCCAGTCTCACTCACGGGTTCACAATGTCATTAAAAGCCTAAAATATTATGTATCAATGAATAACAACTGAGACTGAGATATGATATCAATGCATGATTATGATTGAGTACGAAATATCAAAGAAATCAGTGAGATGACAACAAGAAACGACCACTATGGGTCCCAACAGGATAAGTATGTAGCCTAGACATGGTTTCTATCGTGTATCACAACTCAATAGCTCAAGTACGTAGAGATTTCATGGTTATATATAGGATCAGGTAACTACAAAGTACCACAGAAATAATTGAGTCACTATTCACACGGTACACGTCCATACGCTCATCACATAGCATGTGTGTCACCTCATCATCAATCACATAGCACGTAATTCGGGGTTTCATACCCTCAACACTAAGTTTAGAAGAGTTACTTACCTCGAACAAGCCAAGCGATGCTCCAAAAATACCATCACACGTGTAGCGACCTCCAAACGGCTCAAAACTAGCCAAAAGCAACTCAAATACATTAAATAAAGCCCAAGGAAACAATTCCAAATGATAAAGATCGAATCCTTAATCAAAACCCAAAAATGGCCAAAAATCACACTCGTGCCCGTGCCTCGAAACCCGTCAAAACTCACAAAATCCAATAACCCATTCAATTACGAGTCCAACCATACTAGTTTCACTCAATTCTGACTCTGAATCGATGTTCAAAACTCAAAAGTTCACATTATGAAACTTTAGTCCAAAACCCCCAATTACCTCTTTAAAATTCATCAACCAAAAAGCTAAATCCGAAGATAGATTCATGAAATATAACCAGAACCCAGTAGAGAACACATACCCCAATTAATATGGTGAAAATTTCTTCAAGAATAGTCTTAATCCGAGCTCCATAGCTCCAAAAATGTAAAAATGGCCGAAATCCTCGAAATAGAGTACTTATAATCTGCCTAGGCATTTCTCTTATGCGAACGCGGGAAAACCATCATTTTCGCGATGAACAAAAATGAATCTGCCACCAAATACTCTACGCGTTCGCAACATAGTCCTCGCAAACACGATTCACAACAGCTCCTCCTTACGCAATTGCGTATGATACTTCGCGAATGCGAAGGTATAATCCCAAGTCCCAGCTTCTCATCTCTGCCATACGCGAACACATACATAAGGGCGCAAACGCGATGCCCGGACCTCACAAAGGCTCGCGAACGCGATGCCACTAACTCGAACGCGATGAAGGAAAAAGGACAACTCCTCTGATATACTACGCCATCGTGTGCCAATCTTCGCAATCGCAAAGAAGGTTTGAAACAACAGCAAACAGCAGCTACCGACAGTGAAAACATGAAGGAAAATGATCCGAAATCAATCTGAAACATGCCTGAGCACCTCGGGACCCCGTCCAAACATACCAACAAGTCCCATAACATAACACGGACCTACTCGAGGCCTCAAAACACACATAACAATATCGAAATGATTAATCACACCTCAACTCGAAATCAATGAACTTCGAAACTTAAAACTTCCACAACCGATGTTGAAACCTATCAAATCATGTCCGATTGACCTCAAATTTTGCACACAAGTCACATTGGACATTACAGACCTGCTCCAACTTTCGGAATCAGAATCCGACCCGGATATCAAAAAGTCCACTCCCTGTCAAACTTTCTAAAATTTAAGCTTTCGCCATTTCAAGCCAAATTCTACCGCGGACCTCAAAATCACAATTCGGACGCACTCCTAAGTCTAAAATCACCCAACGGAGCTAACGAAACCATCAAAACTCAATCCGAGGTCAAACTTTGTCAACTCTTCCGATTTAAAGCTTCTTAGTTTAAAACCTTTCTTCCAAATAAATTTCGAATAACCTGAAAGCCAAAATCGACGATTCACATAAGTCATAATACATCATACGGAGCTACTCGTGCCCGTAAACTACCGAGCTAAGTGTAAATTCTCAAAACGACCGGTCGGGTCGCTACATCCTCCCCGACATAAACATATGTTCGTCCTCTAACGTGCCTAGAGTTGTTCTCAAAGCGATCAAACAGCAGTGTAACATTGCCATGCACATATGCGGGGGTGATCCCACGTCACCCTATCCCGTATAGGTCAGATAACACAACATAACTGAAATTTCTTAATTCAACCTAGCCCATAAACCTTAGAACCAATTTCCAACATCCGGAATTTCTATAAGATCATAGTCTCGCATCTACACACTGTATAAGTCTGAATAAGTTGTATCAAGCCTTTAGCATAACCCAATATGTAATCACATGAAATACCGCAAAACTTAAATACTCATAGCGATAATTTCCAATCACAGTAGCTACTCAAAACAACCCAATACCGGTAATAAACCTCATACCATACAAAGCCTCATTCTGAAACCTTCGTACACTACCGATGATGAAAGAAACATGCAGAAACTCATAACCACTCATCAGATCAACAAGTCATGGAGCTCTCTCTCATTCGACAAGAACTATGGTAAATTTCTAAGCCGACTTTCGATATTATCCTTCCACCCATGCTGTAATCAATTCCGATAGTATCCATTCTAGGTCCAATCACCTCATCTCATCCAACACGGCCACTCTAGTGACATGACACATCAATACAATCTAAAGCCACAACCCGTGCAATCCGTGCACCAATAAGCAACATCCCAAATGTACTCAAACATGGAAAATGACTCAAACAAGAGAACCGTCCCGCAAGGTCAATGGGTACCACCACAACGCAATGCTAAGAACCTATCACATACCACAGAACCAAAAACACACGAATCTAACACAATGGATCATAGCTCAATATAACTCTGCTACAATGCGTGACCCCATCCTAACACTGGTCCATATTATATACCTTGAGCCACCCTGCACAAAATCAATAACCTTGCGAAATGCGACATCAAGTACCCAGAGTACATTACCATAGCCACGGAGGAAATAATACAATACCACAATCCGGAAAGAACATAGCCAATGCGCAATCAATCATGCAATACCCAAATACTCATCTCGCTCAAATTCCGCTACAAAGACAAAATAGAACCACACCGTGTGCATATAACCCATGAATCGCAACTCCCTCGTAGCATAGAAGAGTAACTCACAGATCATTTCAGAGCTCGAATAAGATCAACAACAATTGAATGGCACATCCATCAATAATAGCAGTATGGAGCCAACCAATCCGTCTCGGTGTAAAATACACATCCTAATTGGGCCTACCAATGGACCCCCACATCAGCTCTAGTCACCCACAAATAGATAAATAACCCTATGAAAGTCCACAATGAGTGAATCATAACACATACTATTATCTGGCTAGCTTCGGCCACCACTTCACAGTCCACAACCATGAAAAAAATCTGCTCCTAAGAACTCACAGTCTCCAAATCCATAGAACACACGAATCACCATTTCATATCCCAACTCCACCGCCCGAATGTCTAACACATCTCCCATACACGATCATCCCACAAGGAATACTTCTATAATTCTTCCGTGCCACAAAGAAAAATTGGAATATCAACAGTCGATCAACTAGGAGAGTGCCGCAATACCAATGAAGTATCCACAAATCAAAACACATTGCCCCTTCTGAAATGTATACTCTCATCAAGCCACATCAAATAGTAATATCATTTACCTAGCCATCTGAAACCTTCCATGCTGCCTAAGAATTTTATGATCTTCCCTTCAAAACTGAACTGTGACGTCGCTCATGCAAATCTCAATCCTACACAACACACCGCATATACCATGCCATTATATGAAAAATACGAGAACTTAATAATCTACCCCGAGTCACAAGCAACTACATACTCAACCAGTTAGAAACCCTTCCATTTGATCTCATCCAGGAGAAAATCCCTATTCGCAACATGTTCCACACACCAGTAGGAAATATACACCTCGAACCATGGTAGTAACCATTGAAAACTCTTCGAAACCCATTTTCACATAATCAAGCCATTAGAACTAAATATCTCTAGCTCAGCCAAGCCACGCAGGTCGCCCAGACCCAAGAGCATTGCCACGAAACACCTGCAGAGACTCGCCACATCATAAGTACCCCAAGGAACCGGTCACATCCATTACCGTGCTAATCCAATCCTACTATCAAGCTGTTCTACTCCTCCGAGTTCCTTCCGAATAACCCTGAAGTTGACATTTCTCCTTGACAGAACACCACTATCCTTAACCAAAATTCACCCCACAAGATCCTAGAATAAAATCACACCGCCCGAAGGCCCATAAGCTATTGTATTCTCTTTTAGCACCCCAAGTCACCAACACTGATACACCCACTCTAAAGATACCATATGTGAACCTAAAACTTCTTTCCTTCACCTCCTTGATAATGAAGTATATAATCCACAATGATATAGAATTACCGCGAGTCTCGACACCATCCAGTATAAAACTCAATTTCTATCCATATACAAATCTTGAAAATTCCCAGTTGCTACATATAAATCTTGAACCCATTAGAATCATTCTCGAGAGTCATCCACTCTACTCAAATCTCAATTAAATCGACCAAATGGGACCAAATGACATGTGCCCCATTAGCACAACGACACCCAAGGGAGTAATCCACACTCCTAAGCAACCAAGTGAATTCCTACCCCAAGCACACTACATCCTTCATGAATAACCATTCAATCATTCCATGTTTTCTACATACCCATAGAGCATAATACAACCCGCAACAAGAAATTCCTTTACTCGAGTCATCCTCGATCTCAACCTCTGCAAATCATAACTTACTCACAAGTATACCTCATACCAAATCCAATACAACACATAACCGTGCAATCAACTTATCAATAACTGACTACCCCACTTAGCTCAAAGCCAAGGAATAAAGCATCTAATAACTTACAATAGCCACCCCCATACTACCATAATACGGCAATAGGATTCAACTAAATCCTTCATAAGCTCATGTAACACAACCCATCTAATACCTCGAATCATGTGCAAATCTCGCATTCACCCTTGTAACAGTCAAGCCAACTTCCACAAGTGGTCCAAACTCAAGTTGCAACATATATAATTCGCCGGTAAAGGAGAATTCTCCACAAAAACAACACAGGGGTCACACTACCTCAGGACCACCCTTGCCTCAAACTGACATCTTTCTATATCCTTCCACAGTCACAACTACTACGCAATCACTTAATTTTCCTGACTCTGAACTCTTCAACAAGACATGGGAATCTAATTCGTTCCACAATTAACCAACATGAAAGATCCTCCAACACACACATAACACGAGATTATACTTCTAATTAAGAAAGAAATATAACACCCAATTTACATCTCAATCAACTCTTTTCGTCATATTCGAACAATGTGAACACTTCCCGCAGTCACATCATACTCGTTATATAGCCATCCAACCACTCATCGAGCCACAAATTCCACTAATATGGACACTACCGGACTTATAAGTCCAAAAGCATGTGTTCACATAATCGAAATCTTCGTGCTCAAGCTATAGCCAAAAACCGGCCTCAAGTCCTCCAAATTGGCCCATCATCATCACACAGAAATCATATCTCGCACCTCATCCATAGAATCACATGCCATCGACGCACATCTTATACCGAGTGCAAACATGCGCATATGAATGCGTTGAAGGAATTCAAAGAGTTACGATTCAAGCTGAATCAATGCCGCATGATAAGGAAAGAAAGATGGGAAGTATATCCTACATGTCCTATAGCCTCTCGAAGATAGGTATGGACGTCATCAAACCAATCCGTAAGACTCTACTGGACACTTACTTGTGACTTGTAGAACCTATGAACCTAGATGTCTCATACCAATCTGTCACGACCTAAAATCCACTAGTCGTGATGGCGCCTAACTCAACCCGCTAGGTAAGCCCACTAATAACTATCCAATTCCAAAAATAGTTAATAGGACAATTAAACAAAAGAATTTATCTGAATCTTATACATTTTCCAAGGACTGGTAGTACAAATCATGAGCTTCTATGAATGGAGTTTACAAAGCTTGTATGAAATAAATACATCATCTATCTGAAAATTACATAAATAGAGTTTTATGAATCTAATGCTTCCATGAAAAGAGGCAGCTACAACAGGAAAGCATGCATATCTTCAAATCCAGCTCCCATCGAACACAGCAACAACAACAGCCAACATCTGCGCGCAAGGTGCAGAAGTGTAGTATGAGTACAACCGAACTCATGTGCTCAATAAATAACAAACTTAACCTTAGGTTGAAAGTAGTGACGAGCTGGAACATAGGTCGGGTCCAACACCAATAGCCAACAACAGTTCATAACAATGTAAAGCATACAATAAAAGAAGTAACTCAGAGGTAAAATGCTCAGCTTTTTCATAGCTTTTCAAAAACAAATAGTTCTGTCTTTCAAGTATGTCAGTGGATACCCAAATTCATTACCGAAATCGTTGAAATATGAATAAGTCTGAAAACTAGGAGTATTTCCCGAAAATCCTTTCCACAATAAGTAAAATGTTTCATTTCCTTTCCAGATAGCATGTGTGAAATATCTCTCTATGCCCATATATCAATCTGTGTGAAAAGTCATGAATTACGTGATACCGTACGACATGAGGAAAATGCATCTCTATGCCAATCCAACCCGTGGAGAAGATCCATCTCCAAGTAAATAATGCTTCGGACAAGATCCATGTCCAGGGAAGATCCATCCCTCAATATAATCAACCGCGCTCACTGGGGGTGTGTACAGACTCTGGAGGAGCTCCTGCAGCCCAAGCGCTATCATAAAATCAATATAACCGCTGCGGCGTGCAGCCCGATCACATAACTGTCACTCATAATCAGGCTCTCGGCCTCACTCAATCATCAATCTCTCCAGTCTCACTCACCGGCTCAAAAAATTATGAAACTAGCCCAAAACAATGATATGATGTATCAATGAATAACAACTGAGATTGTGATTTAATATGAATGCATGATTATGAATGACTACGAAATATCAATGAAATCAGTTAGATGACAGCAAGAAACGACCACTATGGGTCCCAACAGGATAAGCATGTAGCCTAGACATGGTTTCTAACATGTATCACAGCACAATAGCTCAAGTACGTAGAGATTTTCATAGTTACAGATAAGATCAGATAGCTACACAATACCACAGAAATAACAATGTCACTATTCACACGGTGCACCCCCACACGCCCATCACCTAGCATGTGTGTCACCTCATCATCAATCACATAGCACGTAATTCGAGGTTTCATACCCACATAACTAAGTTTAGAAGAGTTACTTACCTCGAACAAGCCAAATCCAATATCGAGCAAGCCAAGCGACGCTCCAATAATGCTATCACGCATAGCAGCCTCCGAACTTCTCAAAACTAGCCAAAACCAACTCAAATACATCAAATAAAGCTCAACAAAAGAATTCCAAATGATAAAGATCGAATTCTTAATCAAAACCCAAAACCAGCCAAAAATCACTCCCGGGCCCGAAACTGACAAAACTCAAAAATCCGACAACCCATTCAATTACGAGTCCAACCATACTAGTTTCACTCAATTCTGACTTCGAATCGATGTTCAAAATTAAAAAATTCACATTATAAGACTTTTGGCCAAAACCCCCAATTTGCTCTTTAAAATTCATCAACAAAAATGATAAGATCGAAGATAGATTCATGAAATATAACCAAAACCGAGTAGAGAACACTTACCCCAATTCATATGACGAAAATTGCTTCAAGAATTGCCTCAATTCGAGCTCCATAGGTCTAAAAATGTAAAAATGGCTGAAACCCTCGAAATAGAGTACATTATAATCTGCCCAGGCATTTCTCTTATGCGAACGCGGGAAAACTATCGCGTTCGGGATGAATGAAAATAAATCTGCCACTAAATACTCTATGCGTTCGCGGCATCGTCCCCGCGAACGCGATTCACAACAGCTCCTCCTTACGCAATCGCGTATGCTACTTCGCGAACGCGAAGGTATACACCCCAGTCCCAGCTTCTCATCTCTGCCCTACGCGAACGCATATATAAGGGCGCTAACGCGATGCTCAAACCTCACAAAGGATCGCGAACGCGATGCCACTGATGCCAATGCGATTAAGGAAAAAATCCAACTCCTCTGACATACTACGCGATCGCGTGCCAAACTTCGCGATCCCGAAGAAGGTTTGAAACACCAGCAAACAACAGCTACCATCAGTGAAAACATGAAGGAAAATGATCCGAAATCAATCCGAAACACGCCCAAGCCCCTCCGGACCCCGTCCACACATACCAACAAGTCCCATAATATAACACGAACCTAGTCGAGCGCTCAAAAGACACATAAAAACATTGAAACGACGAATCACACCTCAACTCGAAATCAATGAACTTTGAAACTTCAAACTTTGACAACCGATGTCGAAACCTATCAAATAACATCTGATTGACATTAAATTTTTCATAAAAGTCACATTTGACATTGGGGACCTGCTCCATATTCCGAAATCGGAATCCGACCCCGATGTCAAAGATTGCACTCCCGGTCAAACTTTCAAAAATTTCAACTTTCGCCATTTCAAGCCAAATTCAACTGCGGACCTCCAAAACACAATCCGGACGCGCTCCTAAGTCTAATATCACCCAACGGAGCTAACGGAACCATCAAAACTCCAATCGGAGTCAAATACTAAAAAGTCAAACTTGGTCAACTCTTTCGATTTGAAGTTTCTTAGTTGAAAATCTTTCTTCCAAATCAATTCCGAATAAGCTGAAAGCCAAAACCGACAATTCACATAAGACATAATACATCATACGGAGCTACTCATGTAGGTAAATGACCGAGCGAAGTGCAAATATTCAAAACGACCGATCGGGTCATTACAACTGTATGAGCTGAAATTACAAAATAACTATGTCAATAGATGAAATATAATAATTCTCAATTCCAGGCTAGTTAAAGCTTGCTTCAAATTATGATCAGATAAGTCAACTGTTCCATATAGTAAAAGAGAACACACAATGCTCTTGCAATGTTGGGAAGAGAAACTGCGATAATAGTGAAGCATGTCACTTTAATCTGCTCATAATACTAATTAGATTAAACAAAGAAAATGTTTTTAAGTTAATATGTGTTTGAAGTAATATGAGCATGGATAACAGACCACTAGGGAAAGAAAGGAAAAAAGTATACAGAGATGTTTACAAAATACTATTTTCATCTTTCCAGAAAAGGTCAGAAGTCATTGTCTAAGAACTTTAGCCCCTAATACGCGGTGCATCAGGATGGAAGATTATGTATGGAGGGATTAGAGTTGTCTATTGTTGTGTGTTGTGACTTTGTTTAGAAGGGCAGGCAAGTAGCAGTAGCAGCACAAGTTTGACAAACTTCACATACAATCAGTTAAACACAACTAAGAATGTTTGAGATGCACTATTGTCATGACCCAGAATTCCCACCGTCGGAACCGTGATGGCGCCTAACATTTCACTTGCTAGGCAAGCCAACGTTAGAACAATTTACCTATTTTAACAGTTTAAATGATAACGTTAATAAAAAACTGAAATAACTAAAATATTCTAAGTACAAATGCGGAAGCTAAACCAGCCAAATCCCTGAACCTGGTGTCACAAGTGCATGAGCTTCTAGAGTAATACATATAAGGGACTGAAATAAATACAAAGCTATTTGAATGAAAAGATACAGCTAAATAGAAAGAGGATGGGGACTCCAGGAGCTGCGGGCACTGAACAGTCGTACCTCAAGTCTCCAAAAATGTCCGATCCGAGCATGCTAATAATCGCCGCTTGGACCCACTCCAAAATCTGCACAGTGTGTAGAGTGTAGTATCAATATAACCAACCCCATGTATTGGTAAGTGCCGAGCCTAACCTCGACGAAGTAGTGAGGAGGTTAAGGCGGGTCACCTATACTATAACCTGTACACAATATATATATAATAATGATAAAATAATAGGAATACTAAAAAGATTTAAACAGACAACTGAAAATGATAACCCTAGCCTCAGAATAAACCAGTACCGTCCAGAATCACCAATCTTTAACAGTTCAAACAATTACCGTAAACCAACACAACTCAAGTAATGGAAACATATAGATTGTTGCGGCACGCAACCCGATTCCACCAGACAACACAATAACCTCCCTTACTTCACTGTATAAATATCAACAACAGTAAATAATATATGTATGTTGCGGCGCGCAACCCGATCCCACCATATATCAATATCAGTATCACAGTTCACCCTTATTTCGGCATATCAATCCACCCTTATTCCACCTGTTGTGGCGTGCAACCTGATCCCACCGTATAAAACATATTCAACCTTATTCCACCATATTAGTTAAGCCTTATTACACCTGTTGCGGCATGCAACCCGATCCCGCCATATCGGTACCAAATACTCAAAACATAACCAAATAAATAGTTCAACCACAAAGCCTGTACGATCAATAAATACCAACTTGAACCAAAAGAGAACTTGTACAATAAGGAAATCTACACGAGTAGTACTACACAGCGATACCAACCCAACAATTCACAATTTGAAGGTACGAGTAAATCAATTTAAACAAATAGCAGGGAGTCATGAAACCATGGAAGGACTAACATTGTGAACAAGAGAAGATAATGATTAACAAGTAGCAATTAGGCATGGAAAGCATATGGAGCATATAGCAGTTAAGACAAGAAAGGAGATAATTAACGAAAAGGGGTAAATCAGAGAAAAATAGATAATTCTGCGACGTATAAGCACTCATCACCTCGCATATATGCCGCTCAAATGAGAATCACATAGCACATAGTCCGAGGGTTCCTAATTCCCTCAAGTCTAGGTTAGACACAACACCTACCTCACTCCGCAGTCAATTCAAAGCTCTACCGGGGCCTTTTCCCTAGAATCGCCTCCAAACCACTCGTATCTAGCCACAATTAACACAATTACATCAAATATTTCTAAAGGAATAAACCAGAATGCATAAAATTAGATTTCCCAAACTTTTCCCCAAAAGGTCAAAAATCGACCCCGGGCCCGCTTGGTCAAAACCCGAGGTTCGGACCAAAATCCATTTACTCATTAACCCCAAGCCTGATTATGTAATTTGTTTCAAAATCCGACCTCAATTCGAGGTATAAGTTCGAATTTTACAAAAATCCCTAATTCTACCCAAACCCCCAATTTCCTCCATGAAAATCCTAGATTTTAGGTTAAGGATTTGTGAAATGTAATGAAAAATTGAAAGAAAATGTGTTAGAATCACTCACCAATGTTTTGGGAAGAAATGGTCTTGGAAAAATTGCCACTAGAGTTCTAGGATTTAAAATTTTGACGAATGAGAGAAAAATCTCGTCTAACTTAAGTTTTGGTCAGTTGCAGGTGTTGCATTTGGGACCTGCCGAACCCCGCAGATGCTACCTTTCCTTCACAAATGTGAAGATTGCCTGAGCCTCCTGCCATCGCAAACGCGAACAAATGTTCACAAATGCGACCTGTGGTGATCCCAAATGCGAACTGTGGTGATCGCAATTGCGATCCTGAACTTCGCAAATACGAAGGTCCCCTCCAGCCCCTCTGCTCGCAAATGCGATGGCCTCTTCGCAAATGCGAGGCTCGCATTTGCGAGCCAGACCTCGTAAATGCAAAGTTTGCAGACCTGATGCACCTGCTGCTCGGATTTCTAAGTTCAATCACTCCGCAGCCTATCTAAAACTCACCCGAGCCCCCGGGGCTCCAATCCAAACATGCACACAAGTCCCAAAACATCATACGAACTTGCTGCGCGATCAAATTGCCAAAATAACACCTAGAACTACGAATTGAACACCAAATCACACGAAATATTCAAGAACACTTTAAAACCTCTATTTTCACAATCGGATGTCCGAATCACGTCAAACCAACTCTGTTTCTCACCAAATTTCACAGAAAAGTCTTGAATATTATAATGGACATGTATTGGGCTTCGTAACCAAAATATGGACACCATATCAACAAGACCAAACATCAATCAATTCTTAAAAACCATTAATTTTTCAGACTTTCAATTTTCAACAAAAAATCATATCTCGAGCTAGGGACCTCGGAATTAGATTCCGGGCATTCGAACAAGTCCCAAATAATGATACACACCCACCGAGACCGTCAAAATACGGATTCGGATCCGTTTAATCAAAAGGTTGATCGAAGTCAACTCAATAAAGTTTTTAAGGAAAAAATCTTATTTTTATCAGTTTTTAACATATAAACCTTCCGAAGAAACACCTGAAACACGCACACAAATCGAGGAAAGCTAAAATAAGATATTTAAGGATTCGAAACGCGAAATTTAGTTCTAAAACATGAGATGAGCTATCGGGTCATCACAACTCTAGATGTACACATAAGCAAGAAAATCTTCTTCTCCTACTGACGCAACACTAAATATAAGAGGAATGCAAGACATAGATGATCATACCAATTTAGATAGCAAAAACATGTACACTTTATGAGAGACTTGGCTGGATTTCACTTACGAAGAAGCTGTAGTTCTTCTATAATCCTCAATTTTCCTACTGTCAGTATATATTATTCATTTTGATCATATCTTAATTACGATATTTGGTTTAATGTAGATGCTTAAATTGGATCCACATTACATATCAAATGTACTCGGAGAGATTAATTTACCTGTTGGTTTGACATTATTGATAACAACTTTACCAGCAATAACAAGAAAAATGATTGAGCTTTTCTTCGACACTCACTACAAAACACTACCCTAAGTTTTCACTGAAGAAACCGGCTTTTCAAATTCAAGGGGCACATATTTTTCTATCCAGATAAGTAATTGATCAAAATCAAGTATACCTTATTCGTTATTCTCTCAAGTTTAGCTTTTCAAATACTCTCCATTTTTACGCCTTTTGCCCAAAAATTGTGTAAACATGAAAAAGATATGTAAAATAATGGTTCACACAAAGAGACAGATCCATAGAAAACAATCCTTTGTTCACATCATGTCCAATGAAAACCATGGACTGGAATCCTAAGCTTTAGAAATGCTTTTAACTATGAGTTCTTTACTTCTTATCCCCTTTTACTAATACCAAATCAAATCAAAGAACAGTGTGTATCAAACCGTCCCACCAATTATTGAAGAGAAAGACAAATTCAAATCCAGATCTTGAAACACAATCAAATCTGGTATCTTTAGTAGTCAAACTAGCAACAATTCTGTGTTTGTTTTTGGGGATTCAGGTAGAAGTCAAGTTTCAACTGGTGATATTAAAAGCGTTCAAATCCAAAAGCAAAATGTGCCTGGAAGTTGCTCCAGAATTGATTCCCAAGTTGTCCTTTATTTACTCTATATCTCATGTTACGGGTGGAAGGTAGGTATTTTCTTTCCTTTAGCTGGTTATTAAGCCTGAGAAATACTAAAGAAGTTTCTAAGAGACAATAAAGAAGATGGTTATCATTAAGTAACTGTCTAATGCACAACACCATAAGACCAACCATTCGGACAGTAAAAAAAAAAGTTATCACAACTACGAACCAACTACATGTTAAATACCAATCTGCACAAGTTCATGGACTTTCCCTGCCTAAAAGAACACCAAAATATTGCTGCCACACTGAAGGTTGTAAGGGATCAGACTTCTAGGGGAAATTGGAGAAAAAAATAAGAAGAAAAGGGTGTATTCTGAAATTACAAGCAGTGACCAATAAGTGAAAGCAGCAAGCTTTTGGTTTTCATGCTAACTCTTGCAAGTTTACATGAAACTAAAGGAGGAAAATTCAAATAATAGAAAACTCAAATAGTAGCTTACCGAAGGATAAAGATGAGTAGTACCGTGAGACATTGAAGTATTTTCAGCATCATTAGGTATCCTTGATGTTTGTGGTACTCGTTCATGGTCACTAATTGGCATCACGGACCTGATAAATATTAACACATTAGATAATAATACTTTTATAAGATTAAAACTTCATTAATAATGTCCATAACTTATAAAACCGAGTTACCTATTCAATTGAGGTGCCATTGATATTTTGAGGCATCGATTAATTGGAAGCATATTTGCGCATAAATTGTCGCATTTCGAGTAATTCTGATTGCACCTTCTCCTGATTTTGTTTCATCAAATTCATTTCTTCATTGTATTTATGCTTTACCTCGGTTATCTCTTGTGTTAACCTTAGTATAACTTCATTAGACGAATCCTCTCCAACAATATTTTCTAAGGAAGATCTACTACCCAATAGAACAGAAGGAGTTGTACCAAGTCCTGAACCACGAAAATACCCGCTTTTGTCATTTCCGAACACCCGAGAATACACATCGCCTTCTCAAGCAACACTGTAAGGAGGTTTGTCAGTAGAGCTCTCACTATTGTTCGTCCTTTCATTTATCATTTCCTGGCCATGAAACACATAAATCCAATCTGGAATTCATTTATTCGCTTTTATGTTTTTTCCTAACTATTTACAATTAAGAAATTAAAAGAAAGAAAAAAGAAATCTTATGATTGCCTTGACAGAATCATCATCAAGTGGTCTGCCATCCTTACATTTTTTATGAGTTAATATGAAAACTTGTGCTCGTGTAAGCTCTTTCCCATTTATATCCTAATACAATAAAATTGATGTCAGATATGCGTAAAGAATAATTTGAAATATTATAGTTAGTAATTTCAATATGTTTACCTGCTCATCCATCAAGGTAGCAATACTTTTGGATCCTCCTGTGAGAGGCATCTTTGGATTGGCCCTATTATTTCTATTTGCTTGGGTACGCCTCCGTCATTAAAATATTAAAATGATATCTTATAAATTATACATAAAAATTGCGCATAACTAAAATTTAAATACTAAAAATTATCAATTAGAGGTGTTTTAAAGATATGTTAATACCTTTGCTTTATCTGAAAGCCAATAAGAGACGAGACCACTCCATTGATCCCTCGGTATACGACTTGGTCTATTTTTTAATAAAATGTCTTAAGTCTTAAAATAGCCATCCTATTAGTAGGTAATTCCATAGCTCAAAGCGTCACGACCCCAAATACCCCGGTCGTGATGGCGCCTATCACAGTACTAGGCAAGCCAACCCAACATTTAACCACAGTGAATTCTTTATATAAAACCATTTTCTAAAATCGATTAAGTCTTAAATTCTCATATGAAATATATAAAACAATGGAAATATGCAGAAATTAGTACAAAATACTCCAACACAGCCCAACAAATCCGGTGTCACGGGTCAAGAGCCTCTAAATACAACCCAAACTCTAACTGAATAATACATCATAAGTCCGAAATAATAAAAATACTAAGATAGGAAGGGGAAAAGAGGGGTGCGAACACCGCGCAGAAACATCAAGTCAAAGATCTGTAGTTAAATAGTCAATTCACTCGTAAAATCTCCAGTTTAATTCAAGTCTATGAAATCATTTATTCGACATTTTCTGTAGAGGCTTAGTTTAAAAGAAGAGTGAAAACAGTAAATACCATAAACAGGCCCCTCAGCAAAATATCACTCATACGTATAGCCCCTAGGGCAAGCCTCTCAGTCACTCATGACTCAGCTTTCGTCACACAGTACCCACGCTCTGCACTCCGGCTCAATAATTAGATCATAGTATTAATAATAATAATAATCGCTGTGGCATGCAGCCCGCTCCAATATATATAATAATCGTTGCGGCATGCAGCCCGATCCAATATATATAGTCGAGTACGGTCACTGGGGGTGTACAGACGCCGGAGGGGCTCCTATAGCCCAAGCGCCATATCGCTGCGGCGCGCAGCACGATCCAATACATATCGCTGCGGCGTGCAGCCCGATCCATATAAGTATCGCTGGGGCGTGCAGCCCGATCAATAATATATATATAATATCGCCGGGGCGTGCAACCCGATCCATAATGTATATATAATCCTCACCATAGGGTTTTCAACCTCTCTCAGTCATTAACCTCACTGCCACTCGGCTCATTAATGAAAAATGAAGGAAAACTCAGCCCAAACAGTTTTCATTTATTACGAAGTATAGTAATGAAACCGGTTTTAAACAATAAACTGGTAAAGCATGACTGAAGATGTGCTGTCAAATCAAATAAAGTGAGGAAAGTAGCAAAATACTCCTAAGGGTCTAAACAGGTCGGCACAAAGGCCCCAAACATGGCATACAAAGTCTCTATAATACGGAATATCATGAGGTTTCAAATTAATTATGTGGCTTAATAGCCGCTATGGGACGGACCAAGTCACAATCCCTACCGGTGCACGCCCACACGCTCGTCACCTAGCATGTGTGTCACCTCATTTATCAAACAATACAAAATACCGGGGTTTCATACCCTCAGGTCCAGATGTACAATGGTTACTTACCTCAAACCGGATGAAATACTACTCTGCGACGCCCTTGCCTCTCGACTCGGCCTCATCTCGTGTCGAATCTACCCAAAATCAGAATCACTACATTAGAATATGCTAAAAGAACGAAGCCCGCGCGAAAATAATCAAATTACAACACGAAACCCGAAATTTACCTAACCGACCCCTGATCCCACGTCTCGAAATCCGATAAGATATTTTATAAATGAAATCCTTATCCTTCCACGAATTCCATGCATACCAAGAATGCCAAAATCCGACCATAAATGACCCCTCAAATCCATAAATTTAGGTCTCTAATTTCCAAACCCTAAACCCCCAATTTTAACCACTAATTTTCACAAATTTCAAGCTTAAACAGTTAAAAATCATCATAGAAACAAGTTTAGGGTCCAAAAACCTTACCTCCACGAAATCTCCTTGAAATCTCTCTTCAAAATGCTCCCTCAAGCTTAAACCCGTATGTAAAAATGGTGAAATAACCAAAAATTCGCGAAGGAGGACTTATATACTTTCTGGCCCAGGTTTTTCGCACCTGCGGCCCATTTTTCTCTCCTGCGTAGCCGCTTCTGCGGCCAAATGACCGTTTCTGCGGTTCCCACTTAAAACTTCAAAATTTGCACCTGCGCATGAAATACCGCACCTGCGGTTTAGCAGGTGCGACCAAACTTCCGCACCTGCGACTTCAACTCTTCTCGCCCAATTCCTCATCTGCGCCTTTCCTTTCGTTTCTGCAATCCCGCACCTGTGGTCCCCAATCCGCAGGTGCGGTTATGACAGCAAAATCAACAGCTTCAGCGGCACAATTCCAACTCTCCACTTCCCGTCAACCATCCGAAATCACCCCGAGGCCCCCATGGCCTCAACCAAAATCACGAACAAGTCATATACCACTATCCAATCTTATACCAATCTTCGAAACACCTAAAACAACATCGAATCAACAAAACAACATCGGATTCAAGCCCAAGATTCCAAAACCTTTTGAATTCCGCTTTTGATCAAAAAGTCTATTAAACCTTGTCCGAATAACCTGAAATTTTGCACACACGTCATAAATGACACAACGGACTTACTCCAATTTCCGAAATTACGTTCCGACCCCTATATCAAAATCTCCGCTACCAACCGAAAAACGCCAAAATTCCAATTTCGCCAATTCAAGCCTACATCTACCCCGGCCATCCAAAACACATTCCGATCACGCTCCTAAGTCCAAAATCACCTCGCGAAGCTATTCGAACCATTGGAATTCACATCCGAGACCTATTTCACATAACTCAACATCCGGTTGACTTTTCCAACTTAAGCTTTCTCAAAAGAGACTAAGTGTCTTAAACCTTTCCAAAACCTTTCTTAATTCGAACCAACCAACCTGATACCATTTAACATAGATGAACAAATAATAAAGAAGCAGAAAAGGGGAAAACAGGGCGGTAACTCATGAAACGACCGGCCGGGTCGTTACATCCTCCCCCTCTTAAACAAACGTTTGTCCTCGAACGAGTCAAGAAACATACCTGAAGCCTCAAATAGGTGAGGATATCTGCCCCGCATCTCCCGCTCGGTCTCCTAGGTAGCCTCCTCCACGGGCCAACCTCTCCACTGCACTTTCACTGAAGCTATATCCTTTGATCTCAACATTCGAACCTGATGCTCCAAAATAGCTGCCGGCTCCACATTGTAGGTCAGATCACCCTCTAACTTAACCGTGCTGTAATCCAGAACATGAGACGGATCTCCAATATACTTCCGGAGCATAGAAACATGAAATACCAGATGCACACTCGACAAACTGGGTGGCAAAGCAAGCTCATAAGCCACCTCCCCAATCCTCCGAAGCACCTCAAAAGGCCCAATGAACCAAGGACTCAATTTACCCTTCTACCCAAATCTCATAACACCCATCATGGGTGAAACCTTCAGTAGAACCTTCTCCCCAACTATATAGGACACATCACGAACCTTCCTTTCAGCATAACTCTTTTGTCTTGACTGCGCTATACAAAGCCTCTCCTGAATCACCTTCACCTTGTCCAAAGCATCTTGCACTAAGTCCGTGCCCAAAAGCTTGGCCTCACCCGGCTCGAACCATCCAACCGGAGATCTACACCGCCTCCCAGAGGGAGCCTCATATGGATCCATCTCAATACTCGACTGGTAGGTGTTGTTATAAACAAACTCCTTGAGCGGTAGAAACTGATCCCATGAACCACCAAAGTCAATCACACAGGCGTGCAACATGTCCTCCAATATCTGTATAGTGCGCTCGGACTGCCCGTCTGTCTGAGGGTGAAAAGCTATGCTAAACTCGACCTGAGTACCCAACTCTCTCTGCACGACCCTCCAAAACTGCAAAGTAAACTGAGTGCCTCTATCTAAAATGATGGAAACTGGGACACCATGCAAACGAACAATCTCTCGGATATAGATCTCTGCCAACCGCTCTGAAGAATAGGTAGTACAAACAGGAATGAAGTGCGCGGACTTGGTCCGCCGATCCACAATCACCCAAATAGCATCGAACTTCTTTAAATTCCATGGGAGCCCAACCACAAAGTCCATGGTGATCCGCTCCCACTTCCACTCTCGAATATCCATCTGCTGAAGCAAGCCACCCGATCTCTGATGCTCATATTTCACCTGCTGACAATTGAGACACCGAGCTACAGATCCCACAATATCTTTCTTCATCCTCCTCCTCCAATAATGCTGTCTCAGATCCTGATACATCTTCGCGGCACCCGGATGAATGGAATACCGCGAGCTATGGGCCTCCTCCAGAATAACCTCCCGAAGCCCATCTGTATTGGGCACACAAATCCGGCCCTGCATCCTCAACACCCCATCATCACCAATGTCACATCTCTGGCATCGTCGTGCTAAACTCTGTCCTTAAGGACAAGAAAGTGAGGATCATCATACTAGCGCTCTCTGATGCGATCAAATAAGGAAGACCACAAAATCACACAAGCCAATACCCGACTAGGCTCCAAAATATCCAAACTCACGAACCGATTGGCCAAGGCCTGAACATCAATTGCAAGAGGTCTCTCCCTAACAGGAATATATGCCAAACTACGCATACTCACTGCCTTCCTGCTCAAGGCATCGCCCACTATATTGGCCTTCCCCGGATGGTACAAGATAGTAATATTATAATCATTTAGCAGCTCCAACCATCTCCGCTGCCTCAAATTGAGATCCTTATGCTTGAACAAGTGATGGAGGCTACGATGATCTGTAAACACCTCACAAGATACACCATACATGTAATGCCTCCAAATCTTCAACGCGTGAACAATGGCAGCCAACTCTAGATCATGAACATGGTAGTTCTTCTCATGGGGCTTCAACTGACGAGAAGCATAAGCAATAACTCTACCCTCCTGCATCAACACACACCCAATACCCACTCTCGAAGCATCACAATACACTGCATATGAACCTGAAGCTGATGGCAAAACTAACACTGGAGCCGTGGTCAAGGCAGTCTTGAGCTTCTGAAAGCTCGCCTCACACTCATCCGACCACTGGAATGGAGCACCCTTCTGAGTCAACTTGGTCAAGGGTGATGCAATAGATGAAAACCCCTGAACGAACCGACGGTAATAGCCCGCCAAACCAAGAAAACTGCAAATCTCTGTGGCTGAGGATGGTCTGGGCCAACTTTGAACCGCCTCTATCTTCTTCAAATCAACCTTATACCCTCACTGGACACCATGTGCCCCAAGAAAGCCACTGAACTGAGCCAAAACTCACACTTGGAGAACTTTGCATAAAGCTTCTCCTCCCTCAATCGCTGCAACACCACTCTCAAATGCTCCGCATGCTCCTCTTGACTACGCGAATACACCAGAATATCATCAATGAAAACTATGACAAACGAGTCGAGATACGGCCTGAACACGCTGTTCATCAAATGCATGAACGTTGCTGGGGCATTGGTCAGCCCAAAAGACATCACAAGGAACTCATAATGACCATATCGGGTCCTGAAAGCTGTCTTAAGAATATCTGAGTCCCAGATCTTCAACTGGTGATACCCTGAACGGAGATCAATCTTAGAGAACACCCTCGCTCCCTGAGGCTGGTCGAACAAATCATCAATGCGAGGCAGGGGATACTTGTTCTTAATTGTATCCTTATTCATCTGCCTGTAATCAAGGCACATCCTCATAGGGCCACCCTTCTTTTTCACGAATAGAACAGCCGCACCCCACGATGAAACACTAGGCCGAATGAACCCCTTATCGAGGAGTTCCTGAAGCTTCTCCTTTAACTTCGCTAGTGCCATACGATACGGTGGAATAGAAATAGGCTGAGTGCCCGGCACCAGGTCAATACCAAAATCAATATCCTTACCGGTGGCATGCCCGGCAGGTCTGCAGGAAATACATCGGGAAAATCCCTCACAACTGGAACAGAATCAATGCTGGGAGTCTCTACACTGACATCCCTCACCAACGCTAGGTATGAAAGGCAACCTTTCTCAACCATCCGCTGGGCCTTTAGAAATGATATCACCCTATTGGGAACAAAATCGGTCGAATCTCGCCACTCTATCCGTGCACACCCGGTATAGCCAATGTCACTATCTTAGCATGACAGTCCAGAATAGCACGGCACGAGGATAACCAATCCATGCCCAAAATCACATCGAAAACTACCATACAGAGTAACAAAAGATCGACCCGGGTCTCCAGACCCCCAATAGACACCACACACGACCAGTATACTCAGTCTACAACAATAGTATCGCCCACCAGAGTAGATACATGAACGGATGAAGCAAGAGACTCATGGTGCATATCCAAATAACGGGCAAAATATGATGACACATATGAAAAAGTGGAACCAGGATCAAATAATACAGAGGCATATCTGTGGTAGACAAAGACAATACCTGTAATCACAACATCCGAAGCAAAAGCATCTGGTCTGGCTGGGAGTGGATAGAAACAGGCCTGACCGCCACCTGATCAACCTCCCCCTCTGGGGCGACCCTAGCCGACTGACCCCCACCTCTAGCTGCCTGAGCGGGTGGTGAAGAAATTGGAGCTGAAGTCGAGGGCTGACCCTTATGCTGAGATGGACCCTCAAGAAGACGAGGACACTGCCTCCTCATATGCCCAAACTCTCCACACTCGTAACAACTTCCTGGTGCGGGGAACGGGGACTGAAGGGAACCCATAGCACCGGAATGACTAGCAGATGCACCTGGCATATAAGAGCCCTGAATTGATGGAGCACGGGACGAACTCTGGGCGGGAAGGGCACTGAGTGATGAATGACCCTGATGCGAGCTGTGAGAACCATGGCCCAATGATGCCCTACGATGAACCGGGCAAGCTGACTGAGCATGCCTGAAAGGACGGCCTCTGCCGTGCTGAAACTAACCTCTCGAAGGAGCACCACCAAAACTACCTGATCCCCAAGGCCTCTTGGCCTCCCTCTCCTCTCGCTCCCGGCGACGAACTGACTCAATCTCACGAGCGATATCAACAACCTCCTTAAAAGTAGCACCTGACACCCTCTCTCTGGTCATGAGAATCCGAAGCTGATATGTGAGGCCATCAACGAACCTCCTAATCCTCTCTCTATCAGTAGGAACCAACCAAACAGCATGACGAGCTAACTCTTAGAACCTCATCTCATACTGCGTCACAGTCATATCTCCCTGACGCAACTGCTCGAACTGCCTGCGCAGCTCCTCTCTGCGAGACTGTGGCACATACTACTCCAAAAAGAGAACAGAGAACTGCTACCAGGTAAGTGGCGCTGCATCAACAGGCCTATGCCTCTCATAAGCCTCCCACCAAGTGAAGGCAGCTCCAGAAAACTAAAAGGTAGTAAATGCGACCCCACTAGTCTCCAGAATACCCACGGTGCGAAGAATCCTCTGACACTTGTCCAAGAAACCCTGGGCATCCTCGCCCTTTGTACCGTTGAAAGTCGTAGGCTGAAGTCTACCAAACCTCTCCAACCGACGCTGCTCATCGTCCGGCATAACTGGTATCACATACTCTTGAGCTAGTGTAACCGGCTGCGCTGGAGGTGCCCCCGGTGTCTGAAGTCCCTGCACAACCTGCTCTGGTGTGCAAGCAACAGGAGTCTGAGTACCTCCCTCGGCCTGAGAAGTAGCTGCGGCCGTAGTAACTGAGACTGCCTGAGCCAGGCCAGTGCATACTTATAGAATCTGAGCTAGGGCCTCCTGAAGGCTTGGAATCACAATAGGCACAGCCGGTGCCTGAGCTGGTGTTGCGTGAGCTTCCACAACTGGGACCTGATCCTGAACTGAGGCGGCTGGTGGATCTGCAGGTGCTACCCTAGCTGCCATGCGGGCTATACCCCTGCCCTTACCACGGCCTTGACCGCGTCCTCCGCCTCTAGTGGCCCCAATGGGTGGTACTGTTGGTCGTCCATCCTGACCGGCAGCGCGTGTCCTCACCATCTGTGAGAGAATACAATGACAGAAGTTTAGTACTAGCATCACAGATTCGCACAACAGGAATTCAAGAATAAGAAGTTTTCCTAAAGGTTCTGCAGCCTCCCTACGATAAGTACAGACGTCTCCGTACCGATCCGCGAGACTCTACTAAACATGCTCATGACCCGTGGAGCTATGTAACCTAGGCTCTGATACCAACTTGTCATGACCCCAAATACCCCGTTCGTGATGGCGCCTATCACAGTACTAGGCAAGCCAACCCATTATTTAACCACAGTGAATTCTTTTTATAAAACCATTTTCTAATATCGATTAAGTCTCAAATTCTCGTATGAAATATATAAAACAATGGAAATATGCGAAAATCAGTACAAAATACACCAACACAAGCCAACAAATCCGGTGTCAGTCAAGAGCCTCTAAATACAACCCAAACACTAACTGAACAATACATCATAAGTCCGAAATAACAAAAATACTAAGATAGGATGGGGAAAGCAGGGCTGCAAACGCCGTGCAGCTACCTTGCGATCTCCGGAAATACTTTGATAGTGCTGGAAGCTCTTACTCTGAAGCACGAGCACGTGGATCTGCGCACAAGGTGCAGGGTATAATGTGAGTACACCTACTCAGTAAGTAACTTAAGTACATAAAGTCTGAGTGCAGGGAGGAGCATTTTAAATCATATATCAGGAAATCTCAACAGAAACATCAAGTGAAAGATCTGCAATTAAATAGTCAATTCACTCGTAAAATCTGCAGTTTAATTCAAATCTTTGAAATCATTTATTAAACATTTTCAGTAGAGGCTTAGTATAAAAGAAGGGTGAAAACAGTAAATATCATAAACACGCCCCTCGGGCAAAATATCACTCACACGTATAGCCCCTAGGGCAAGCCTCTCAGTCACTCGTGACTCAGCTCTCGTCACACAGTACCCACGCTCTGTACTTCGGCTCAATTATTAGCTCGTAGTATTAATAATAATAATAATCGCTGAGGCGTGCAGCCCGCTCCAATATATATATTAATCGCTGCGGCATGCAGCCCGATCCAATATATATAGTCGACTATGCTCATTGGGGGTGTACAGACTCCGGAGTGGCTCCTATAGCCCAAGCGTCATATCGTTGTGGCGCGCATCCCGATCCAATACATATCGCTGCAGCGTGCAGCCCGATCCATATAAGTATCGCTGCGGCGTGCAGCCCGATCCATAATATATATATAATATTGCTGCGGCGTGCAGCCCGATCCATAATGTATACATAATCCTCACCATAGGATTTTCAACCTCTCTCAGTCATTAACCTCACGGCCACTCGGCTCATTAGTGAAAAATCAAGGAAAACTCAGCCCAAACAAATTTCATTTATTACGAAGTATAGTACTGAAACAGGTTTTATACAATAAATAGGTAAAACATGATTGAGGATATGCTTTCAAATCAAATATAGTGAGGAAAGTAGCAAAATACCCCTAAGGGTCTAAACAGGTCGGCATAAAGGCCCCAAACATGGAATACATCCCAAAATATAGTATAAGTCTCTATAATACGGAATATCATAAGGTTTCAAACTAATTACGCGGCTTAATAGCCGCTACGGGACGGACCAAGTCACAATCCCTACTGGTGCACGCCCACACGCTCGTCACCTAGCATGTGTGTCACCTCATTTATCAAACAGTACGAAATATCGGGGTATCATACCCTTAGGTCCAGATATACAATGGTTACTTACCTCAAACCGGATGAAATGCTACTCTGCGACGCCCTTGCCTCTCGACTCGGCCTCATCTCGCGTCGAATCTACCCAAAATCAGAATCACAACATTAGAATATGCTAAGGGAATGAAGCCCGCGCGAAAATAATCAAATTACAACACGAATCCCGAAAGTTACCAAACCCGACCCCGGGCCCATATCTCGGAATCCGATAAAAATTATATAAATTAAATCCTTATCCTTCCACGAGTCCATGCATACCATGAATGCCAAAATCCGACCACAAATGACCCCTCAAATCCCTAAATTTAGGTCTCCAATTTCCAAACCCTAAACCCCCAATTTAAACCACTAATTTCCACAAATTTCAAGCTTAAACAGTTAAAAATCATCATAGAAACAAGTTTAGGGTCCAAAATCCTTACCTCCACGAAATCCCTTTGAAATCCCTCTTCAAAATGCTCCCTCAAGCTCAAAACCGTATGTAAAAATGGTGAAATAACCAAAAATTCGCGAAGGAGGACTTATATACCTTTTGGCCCAGTTTTTTCGCACCTGCGGCCCATTTTCCACTCCTGCGTAGCCGCTTCTGTGGCCAAACGACCGCTTCTACAGCCAAACTTAAAACTTCAAAATCCCCACCTGCGCATGAAATACCACACCTGCAGTTTCGTAGGTGCGACCAAACTTTCGCACCTGCGTCTTCAGCTCTTCTCACCCAATTCCGCATCTGCGCCTGTCCTTTTGCTTCTGCGATCCTGCACCTGCGTTCCCCAATCCGCAGGTGCGGTTATGATAACAAAATCAGCAGCTTTAGTTGCACAATTCCAACTCTCCACTTCCCGTCAACCATCCGAAATCACCTCGAGTCCCCTGAGACCTCAACCAAAAGCACGAACAAGTCATATACCACTATTCAAACTTATACCAATCTTCGAAACACCTAAAACAACATCGAATCAACAAAATAACATCGGATTCAAGCCTAAGGTTCCAAAAACTTCCGAATTACGATTTTGATCAAAAAGTCTATCAAACCTCGTCCGAGTGACCTGAAATTTTGCACACACGTCACAAATAACACAACGGACTTACTCCAACTTCCGAAATTCCGTTCCGACCCCTATATCAAAATCTCCGCTACCAACCGGAAAACGCCAAAATTCCAATTTCGCCAATTCAAGCCTAAATCTACCCCGGACCTCCAAAACACATTCCGATCATGCTCCTAAGTCACAAATCACCTCATGAAGCTTTTCGAACCATCAGAATTCACATCCGAGACCTATTTCACATAAGTCAACATCCGGTTGACTTTTCCAACTTAAGCTTACTCAAAAGAGACTAAGTGTCTCAAACCTTTCAAAAACCTTTCCGAATTCAAACCAACCAACCCGATACCATTTAACACAGATGAACAAAGCATAAAGAAGCAGAAAAGGGGAAAACGGGGAGGTAACTCATGAAACGAACGGCCGGGTCGTTACACAAAGATATCATTTTGACAATTAAAACTATCACACAGAAATCCATTAAAACTATCATTCTAGCAATTAAAACTATTAAACATTTAAACTATCTCTAATTTCTTCTATGATTTTCATATATTGGTTCATCAACTTTTTAAGAATAGAATTATTAAACTTATAAATTATACTTATTGTATCGTTTTCATATATTGGTTCGTAAACTTTTTAAGAATAGATTTATCAAACTTATAAATTATAGAAGTACTATATGTCATATATTTTAAAATTTTCAAATTTCTTGACTGTCCAGATATATACTCCATTTTTATCAACTGATTTATAACTCTTTCGTTCACTAAGTATCATTTTAACTAGTTCATTTTCTATTATACAAAAAAAATCTTGAAATTAGGAAACATTAAATTTTCAGACGGCTAAAACGAAAAGTGGAAACAACAACAATACTCCAGCAACTGCTCAGGTTAGGCTTTCACTTAAACAAACTTTGCCTACTGGAAAAATTGTTGATACCCAATCTGTTCTTAAAAGGTTGCAATCTGAATTGATGGCTATAATAATGATTGCTGATTCTAGGATATCTACATCTGAGATAACATATTTGTTTGGAAAGGGACAATATCTGGTAGTAAGGATACAGTTTTTGCAGGAACAGAATACAAGCTCTATCTTTCATTTCCTGTTGATTACCCTTTCAAACCACCATCTGAGTGAGACATTCTTCAGGATAAGTGGTCATTTGCTTATGATGTAAGGACTATACTTATTTCAAATTCCGATAACGATGAATGGCAAACAAAAGATTCGCCAAGCCATCTCACAACCTTAAATATCATGTGCAAGTCAAGGAAACCAAGAAAAACAAACATAGAAAGTATTGAAGGTTGTAGAGGTAGAGCAACGCTTGGACCATCAAGAAAAAGAAAATTGGATAGGTTGAAAGCACAATGCTACGACAATAAATTTATTAACATGTCAGAATTTTTACGATCCAAATTTATTATAGGCCGTGATGGTGTCCAGCGCCGCTGCTAGGCAAGCCAACAGTGAACTAACCATGTGATTTCTCTTTTTAATTGCTTTCCCAGTCATTAAACTTTGCTTAATTTAAAAGATTTAAATAATAGATTGAAATTAAATGAAATGAAAGCAACTGAGTGCAATCATGACCATAGAAATAAACCAAAACCACAAGTCTACTAGTATGTGCCAAGACCTGGTGTAACAAGTGTATGAGCAACTAGTAGAATATACAACAGAATATTAGTCTACTGTCTGAAGTATAGACAGAAAATACAAGAAAAAGAAAGAGTCTAGCTACTGCAGAACAGGCTCAGAAGGGCAGCTCACCGCGAAGTCTCAGTAATAAAGGATGCACGCCGGCCTGATATCCAGATGTACCTGCCTTAGATCCTGCACATTTAGTGCAGAAGTGTAGCGTGAGTACATAAATAACATGTACCCTGTAAGTATCTAGTCTAACCTCGAAGAAGTAGTGACGAGGGACGACTTCAACACTTACTATGGGCCAACAATATAATAATAAGAAATTCTACTTAAACATGATATATATAAATGACAGTAGAACTCGGGGTAAGAAATAAATAACCAACCCTTTTACCGTTAGTAAGTACCACGTCGTTTCCCTCATTTAACCATTCAACCGCCCAAGCCAATGAAACAATATCAAATATAATAGGGCTTCAATTATTATTACGCACGAATTATGCCGAGGATGTACGACCCGATCCAAATATACATATACATATACTCTGTGCACTGCCAAGAGTCGAATGGCACGAACCATAGATGCATCTATTAACCTGCCGAGGCGAACGACCCGCTCCCATGAGAGTAATGAAAATTTACCCCGCTCGCGAAATATACCTGCGATGCGGTTGCACATAGATTTTTCAAGTTATCATAATATCCCTCAATTTTTCCCAAACAAGAAATTCAGCTAGAAACATTTAAAATCTTGAAATCCCCAACATCAGCTCTATTCAAGGCAATTAATAAGCATAGTCAAATAACGGTGTCAACAAAGCATGGTGTAGATCTTAAACTACCCAGATAAGCAGAAATAGTGGCTATGTACGGACTCTCATCACCTCGTGCGTACGTAGCCCCCACACATAGAAGCACATATTAAATGAGTTCACCTATGGGGTTAATTCCCTCTTACAAGGTTAGAAAAGAGGCTTACCTCGTCTCAAAGCCTACTTTTCGGTCCAAGATTGTGCTCAAACCCTCAATTTGGTGCCAAACGACTTGAAACTAGTCAAATGTTATAATAAATAGTCAATACATGTTCAAAAGTTCATATCCTAACTATCAGAATGATTCTCTAACCCTATTTGAAGAATTCCTAAAATTCACCCCCGGGCCCACGTGCCCGGATTCCAAAAACTTTTGAAATTTTTTTTTTTTGCCCATAACCTCGTGAGTCAAAAATATGATTTTCACCAAATTCCATAGCCATTTTCATGGTCAAATCCAATTTTTATCCAAAATCTAGGTTTTTTTATCTAAACCCATGATTTCACCAATTTTTACTTGTTAATCTACCCCTAATCTATGTATTGAACTCATGTTGTGTAGAAATTACATACCTCAAAGTGCAAGGTGATCACCCTCTTCCAAAAGCTCCAAAAATCGCCCAAGAGATGAAAAAAATGAGCTAAATGACCTAAGTCCCGCATTTAATAAAGTTGTGCACAGGTCGCAAATGTCGCATTTGCGACACCTGGTTTGCAAATGTGAAGGTCGCAAATGCGACAAAATCATCGCAAATGCGAACCTGGGCTCTAACTGCTAAGGTCGCAAATGCGACCAAGGACTCGCAAATGCGAACTCTATCAAGGTTGCAAATGCGAGCTATACCCAGGTCAGGGTTCTTGGCAATTGCGAAGCCTTTCTCGCAAATGCAAGGTTCACAAATGCGAACAATTCTCACATTCGCGTTACCTGCGATACCAGCATAGAAACACCAGAAAACTAAAGTTTCCTCATCTTTCCGAACATGTCTGAAACTCACCCGAACCCTCGGGGCTCCACCCCAAACATCCACATATATTTAAAAATATCATACGAACTCGCTCGCGTGATCGAAATACTGAAAGAACATAAAAAACCACGAATGGATGCCAAAACGCATGGATTAACTCATGAACTCAAAAACTTCTAAAAATACTTCCGCGTGTCTGATTCCTATCAAATCAACTCGAAATGACGTCAAATTTTGCGTGCAAGTATTAAATGACATTACAGACCTACTCCAACTTTTGACACTGGAATCTGAACACAATATCAAAAATTCCACCCTCCGTCAAACATTCCAAAAACTTCAAACTTCCTATTTTCGCCAAATAACCCCGAAACAACCTACGAACCTCCAATTCCACTTCCGGGCGTGCTCCTAAGTCCAAAATCACTAAACGGAGCTATTCCCAGGCTCAAAATCCCAAACGGACCTTATAATGTAAAAATCCACTTCAATCCAAACTTATGAAATTCACCCAATATGCCAATTTTCACTATTAGGCACCAAAACGATCCCGGGTCATCCAAAACCTGATCTGAACATACGCTCATGTTCGAAACCTGCATACGAACCTATTGGAACCGTCAAATCCCGATTCTGAGGTCATTTGCTCAAAACGTTGATCGAAGTCAAACTTAGCCTTTTTATCCAACCTTAAGGAACCAAGTGTTCCGATTTATCCCGAACTAACCATCCTCGCAAGTCATTAAACGGTAAAAGCACATATGGAAAGTCTTATTTAGGGGAATAGGATTCTAGAAAGCAAAATGACCAGCCAAATCGTTACAATAGTAGTGCCCTTACCGGATCTATGCTAATTTGCCTTTTCCTACTACCAAATAAAGTTTCATGAAGAAATTATTGACATTGGAAAACAAAATACATAGAAAAGTGAAGCCTCATAAGCCCATTCTATGTGTCAAACCTCCTTTGCATGTATGAAAGATTATAGAAACACATGTTCGAGTGTTTCAAAAACTTTTTGTGTACATAAATACTTCCTTTGCATGAATTTAAAGGGACCAGAGTAGATATGTTTCATTCCTAAGCATGTCAAGCAAAATGAATTGGTTCATTCCTTTACATGAATCTCTTTAAATATGCTTTAGAGAAGTCTAACGTCAAAGATAGGGTATTGATTTTTTGTTCAATGCAAGACCGAAGATATTACAATTCTCAAATCCTCACTGTATACGGATATCAACTAGCTGAATAATTTGCAAATTGCAGCAATGATATAGCAATTTGCAATTTTAGAAATCTGAAAGAGGCTAATTCAAAGGCATACATTATTTTCTTGAAGTATGATGTGTTAGCATCCCTTGTAAAAAGATGATGAAATATTGTACTACAATTCCTAATTATAGCAGAAAAACTGATAGTTGAAACTTTTCTCATGGGTCCAACTTATTTCTTCACTTCACAAATTATTTATTCATTCGATAATTTTTCTTTACATCACTGTTTTGCAACCCTCATAGCAAAAATTGAAGTGTAGATTGTTAGATGAATTGAAAAACTTTCTGATCAGTAAAACCAACAACCTAGTGGAGAAACAGTTAGAGAAAAAGGATCAAATCAGTCAAACTGAGCATATGCTTATTTCGTACCGAGGCATCAGATTTATGAAAATCAGAAAAGCTCGCATCAATTAACAGAAATAAAAAAATAGTATATGTCGACTAGTGGGTACATATCTCGACTAGTGGTAGATTCAATGAAAATATCAATATGCATCGACGACACTTAAAAAATTTCTGAATAGTCACAAGAATAACAATATCCTTAGAAAATACACAGTGGAACAAATTCACAAAACAATAGAGAAACAGAGGAGGAATAAAATCAGTCAATCGCACATCAATTTAACAGCAGCAGGTTATCACAAATGACTTAGCATATGCAGAAAAACGATACTTTCACAAATCTCAAAACGCAATAGTTGGATATCAAAATTAAAAATTTGTACCCGTTAAGCAGATTGTTTGTTCCGATAAAGACGAGAAAGTGAGGGAGATGAATGATTTCTACAACAATCTTGAACCTACACGAAAAGAGAAGTTGGAGACGGATCAAAGGGAGAATACTAACGACAAAGATTGAGCATAATCGAGCAGCACCAATCAAAACTCAATTGTAAATCGCACTTGCTAGGTAAGAAGAGAAGTTATACCTGGGAAGAAGAGGATTTATCTCTGGAAAAAGATGACAGAGACCTGATCAATGTAGGCTTGCAGTATCGCAACTTTGTTAATCCTGTTCGATGTAGGCTGGGGCGCGATTCTCTATCCGTTCAACGATGGGAATAAGTTTTCCTCTTATTTTCTAATTGGAGGGAATAATTCATTGTTGTCCAAAAAAAATTGAGGGAAAGTTATTATTTTACGAGTGTGGAGGGAAAGTTAAAATAATAAAAATTGATTTTAATTAGGATATTTTTTACTGGGTAATGGTCATGTGCCACTAATATTTCATCTTAAAGAATCTATTAGCGGCAATTGTAATATTGCCGCTAAATAATTGCCGTCAAAGTTCCTTTTTGTAGTAATGACCCCTGCGGGTCCTCGGACAGTTCGCGATGATCCGAGATATGAATCTGCAAACAAGGACAACATTAAATGAGGATGAGTAAAACAGGCAGATTTTAATCCCCAGGATAAGAAGGCTCCAAGAAGAGTGGAACGACCTGGTCACAATGATGACGAGTCAAAACTCGTGGTCCACTCCTGCGTATTATGTCTGGATCAACGAGGAAGATGGGCTAGCCCGGCCAAGTAGAGAGGATATAGCCTGGTTAGAGGATGCAGTGGCTGCTCTGCAAATTTACCATGAGATCATGCCACATTATCTCGTTACTACTTTGATGCACCGTCAAGTGGTCCTAGGATCCATCGATCATATGTTGCCACCTGCTGAAGACGATGACCGGGTAGAGTGTATCCAAATAGAGTCTAGCACAGAGCAAGAGGAAGACCCGGAGGAGGGGTCAGAGTTCAACTATGATGAGTAGGAGTTTGAAGAAGACTTGGAGGAGGATTCAGAAAAAAAGCTAGAAAAAGGAGAGGAGATGGGAAACGACTCAGGGGATGGTTATTAGAGTTGGTTGATTTCCCTTTCTTTCCCACTTTGTACCCTTATCCCCAGTTTTCTCTTTTACTTTCCAAAAGGGCGAGTTCTCCAAGCCCATGCAGTTCTATGAAACAGTGATGTAATCTTTGTTCCCACTTATATCATTCCAAATTATCAATGAAAACAAAATTGCTTCAGATCTAAGTGTGTTAAATCTAAATATTTGTCAAAAATTTGAAATTTAGGCCTACAGCAATGTGAGGCCCCCACGAATCCTAGGAGTTGCGCTAGCCTTAATGCACGAATTAATTGCTCGATGTGATTTCCTTCTTGTATAAATGAAGAGAGTGACTCTTGTTCCTTTTTCCTTTTGTTTCTTCTTATTTTTTCTTTTGCTCTATTGTTACCCCCGAAAAGAAAAAAGAAAGTTGGTTTGTGTCCTCCGAAACTGGCAGAACAACCGTACAACCTAAGATCAAGGGAAAAGATGTTAGCCGCAGAAAACCCAATAGAACATGCTTGGGCCATAGTCGACAGCCCGGGGCGATCAGGGGAGAAGGACGACACCAGGGATGATGAACACGTGGCCAAGATGGCCCAACAAATGGAATCTCTAAGGGAGGAAGTACAATATATCAGGGAACTAGCACATATGGTCGTGACAACGCTTCCTCAACCACCTCGATTCCCTTCATTGGATTCAATTCCTGACCATTTTCCTTCCATATTGCGTCAAAACAACGACACCCCAACTTCAGTTACTACTACTTAAGTCATACCCCCAGTAACCCCCGCAAACCCACCAAATCCCCTTATCCACGCTGCCTACATATCATAGTACATTCAGACACCACAAAACCCGCATATCTCCACCAATGCAACTCATACCCCTCCACGTGGTGAAGTCACTTTTACTACTATCCAATGTATCCCTATGTCACATGTCGCCACCCATGAGCGGTATGTTCCCCCTATATATACCATCTATGAACCTACCTTTACAACGCCTGTTGTGGTCAGGGTGCCTTATGAGATTGAACGATACGCCAAAATGGAGAGGGAAGCCAGGCGTAGGGAAGAAGAGTCAGTATCTAAGCAGTTGCAAATAATGAGAAAGCAAATGAAGAAACTTCAAGTTGCCCGAGGAAGTGAAAGTGTGGACTACGATGATTTGTGTATTCATCCGGGTGTGGATATGCCAGCATGGTATAAACCCCTAAAGTTTGATATCTTCGATGGGACGGGTGATCCCCACGCACATTTGAGGGTATATTGTGAAAAGTTAGTCTGTGTGGGGAGGAATGAGAAGCTAAGGATGGAGTTATTTATAAGAAGTTTGACCGGAGAAGCACTCACCTAGTATACTCGACAGGATCCGCGAAACTGGAGAACTTGACAAGATATGGCGGAGGACTTCATGAATCGCTTTCGATTCAACACAAAGATCACTCCTGAATGGTTCGCACAGGTGAACCTGCTGAAAAAACCATTTGAGTCATTCCAAGAATATGCACGTCGGTGGAGTTTAGAGGTCGTCAGGGCACAACCTCCGTTGAACGATAGTGAATTAACCAAGTTTTTCATCAGAGCCCAGGAAGGGGTATACTTCGAAAAGATGATGGGGTCAATGGGACATAAATTCCCTGAGCTGGTCAAGATCGGAGATTTCTTAGAAGGGGTATAAAATCTGGTAAACTACAATCCATGGCAGCACTGCAAGCGACCAACAAGGCCATCAAATCATGGTCAAGCGGTTGCGAGAAGAAGAAGAAAGAAGAGGTCTCAGCAGTCGTCCCTTACAATCAACCCAACCCACATCACGGAAACACCTCCTATTCCCCAAACAACCATTCACTACCACCCACTTGTGCACTAGTCTATAACACCCAGCCATATTATCATCCTCAACAACAATACAACCCTCCTCGAGCCAATAACAACCCAAACCCACAACGACCATATGCTCTTGTCCAAACCACTACTCACCAAAATCGAACCGCTTATGCACCACGCCCTCGTCTCAACTTTCAAGAGAGGGGTCTTAGAATTTATACCCCGATTGCTGAGCCTCCGGCCCAATTGTTCTGGAGATTAAGAAGAGAAGGATTAATACATACAGTTGAAATAAGCGTTATACCCCTCCAAGTATTTTGATGCAACTAAAAGATGCGTGTACCACTCCAACGTACTTGGGAATGATACTATAGATTGTTTTAAGCTTAAAAATGAGATTGAAACACTGACCAAGAGCGGAGCCATCCAATGCACTCTGGCGCCTCCCAATGCACAACGCAATCTGCTGCCAAATCACCGAAACCTGGGAGTTAACATGATCACATTGGATGAAGAGTAAGACCTAAAGGGAACATTGTCACTATAGGAAATGCATAAGCTACCAGGATCCCTCCTCAAAGGGCTCCAATGATTATAGTACAAGTGAGACCTATAATGACGGTTCAAACCTATCAGTGACAAACTTCCATTGCTACAGAAGTCGAAGAAAGTCAAGAATACAAAATCGTCCTATGGACGTACCAGCAAAGGGGGAAGGCCAAAATGACAGACTCTGCCGCAGCCCATGGTATGACTAGGTCTGGGTGATACTATGCTCGTGAAGATGTCAATCGAGGGAACTTAGGATAAGAGCAAATTCAAAGAAGGAATATAACAGACCTAGAAGTCATCGAGTTTTAGAAGAGAATGTCTAATAAAGAGTATTCTATGGAGGAACAACTAAAGAAAACTCCAGCACAGATATCAATCATGGAGCTGTTAATGAGTTCCGATAGTCATAGGGACGCCTTATTGAAAGTACTAAGTGGGGTAAGTGTACCAAGTAACACCACCAGTGAAGCGCTGGTTGGGACAATTGGAAAAGTGGTCGAAGCAAATATGATCACCTTCAGAAGAGACGAACTTAATGTCGAAAGAGCAAGTCACAACAAAGCTCTTCATATCACTGTCAAATATTGGGATAAAGTGGTGTCTCAAGTGTTGGTCGATGGGGGGTCAGGAGTCAAGGAAAGCCACGTGAGGGTGAGGGCCTTTGATGGTTCAAAAAAGGATGTTATTGGAGAAATTTATTTGGCCTTGAAGATCGAGCCGATTGAATTTCCCATATTATTTCAAGTAATAGACATCTTTTCTTCCTACAACTTGTTGTTGGGAAGGCCCTGGATACATATGGCAGGGGCCGTTCTATCCCTTTTACACCAATGCATGAAATTCCATTGGGGATGTCAGGAGATCATGGCTCATGGCGAGTGGGGTCACTCCCCTTATTTGGAGTATGTTGTTACGTTCATTGAAGGACTAGACGGAGTTGCTTTCCATGTAGTGGAAATCATGCAGACTACCGAAATGGAAAAGACTGAACAAAACCTGAATGTAGTCACCATATGAATCCAAGATAATTATGAGGAGATGATGAAATATGGATACAGGTCAGGAACAGGACTGGGATCTAGGTCGGACGCGGTCACTGAGCCAATGGAGCATAATGGGTAGAAAGGAAGGGCCGGCATAGGATATCAACCTCCGGAAGGGAAAGCTCATACAGTTAGCTCCGGGAAAATCTTTTTTGTGCCAAAGCATGTTTCACGTCCGGGTTAGAGTTCAATACTAGAAGATGATATCATCGATGGGAGGGGAAAGATGTTCGTGAATATGATTGAAGAATGCTGTGAAGGGACTGACATCAAGACACTGACTATCAGTGATGCCGAACCAGGGAAAGATCTATAGAATTGGAGCGCTAGTGCGTCTTTGATTTGCCAGGAATCTTGGTAGTATGAAACTGTAAAAGTTTTCTTTTTGAAAAGCACACGGTCAATTGAGGATTGCACCGTGTACGTACCTTTTTCTTATTTGCCTCTTTTGAACGCTTAAGACGTTCCTCTTTTGATGAAATAAAAAGAAACATCTTCTCAAATATTGTAACTTTATTTACCTCTTCATTTATACTTAGCATATATTTTCAGCAATCAAAATGCTAAAAACTCGAGTTCCGCGATTATGACATGTAAGAAAACTGTCAAGTGCAATGACCCAGATTATGAGGAGTATGACGAGTGTATGATGCCAGACAATCTACCGTAAGAGATCGAGCAGTTGGAGAGTCAGAAAAAGCCCAACCTCTAAGAAATGGAAGTGGCCAATCTTGGAAGTGAAGAAGATATAAAAGAAACCAGGATCAACATTCATCTAAAAGCCGAGCAGAAGAAAAAACTAGTGGAGCTCCTGCGATAGTACATCGATGTGTTCGCATGGTCATATGATGACATGCCGGGATTACGTACTGACATTGTCTCACATAGACTGCCCACTAATCCTACCAGACCGCCGGTCAAGCAGAAACCCAGGAAAATCAAACTTGATTTAAGTCTGAGGATAAAGGAAGAAGTGACCAAGCAAATAGAAGCGAAAGTGGTAAGGGTCACCAATTATCCCAGCTAGTTGGTAAATATTGTCCTAGTACCCAAGAAAGACGGAAAGATCAGAATATGCATAGATCACCAAGATCTCAACATAGCTAGTCCAAAAGATGATTTCCCTCTGCCAAATATCCACATCCTCATCGATAATTGCACGAAACATGAATTGTTGTCGTTCGTGGATTGTTTCGCTGGGTACCACCAAATCTTGATGCACGAGGAAGATGCAGAGAAGGCTGCCTTCACCATACCTTTGAGAGTTTACTGCTATAGCGTCATGTCATTTAGTCTCAAGAACGCTGGAGCTACCTACATGAGGGCCATAACGACCCTCTTTCATGACATGATTCATAAGGAGATGGAAGTGTATGCAGATGATGTCATCATAAAATCTCGAAAGTGTTCCGAGCACTTGGATGATTTAAGGAATTCTTCGAATGCATGCGAAGGTACAATTTGAAGTTGAACCCGGCAAAGTGCACGTTTGGAGTCCCCGCTGGAAACCTGTTGGGCTTCATTGTAAGCAGGAAGGAGTTAGAACTGGATCCATCCAAAAATCAAGGCCATTCAGGAACTGCCACCACCAAAAAAAACAAAGAAAAGAATAGTAATAAAGTTNCCCTCGACAAAATGAATGAATTAGTTTTGAAAATGTCAAAGATGCAATTAGATAGGTCCACCTACCAAGCAATAACATTATCTTCAATAAAGTTGGCCTTACTTAAGGTAATAGATATCGTACTAAACGTAGATTTTTTATCTGATACTAAACGTAGATAAATAATTGGGTATTATTACTTTTAGCCCGCGACCAAAAACTATTTACATTCGGTAGTCGAAAAAGTATATGAAATTTGTATAATTTTATTTATATTTTATATAGGATGCATATCTATACAAAAAATATAATGCATTTTTTTCAACTATTATTTTTGAGATCGGCTATATAGTATATTTTTCCTAAATAATTCGCTATTAACATGATTTAATTTCCTGCACAACTACAAATGTAGTATGGTAAGCTTATGATAATGAAAATTATGGGCGCAAGTGGATGGGAAAAGAAATAAAGGATCACGTGAAAAAGAAATACTTAGCCGCTTGATTAACTGACAAACTTGTCTGCAAATCATATTTAATTAAGTCTGATAATAGCAAGATGCCTTAGTATCGTAAATAACAGATCTCCAAAGCTTTAGTACAATACAAATATGAATGGGTATGTCCTTTCTCAATTATTTGATCAAGGATAGTGCCGAAGCAAATATGATCACCTTCAGAAGAGACGAACTTAATGTCGAAAGAGCAAGTCACAACAAAGCTCTTCATATCACTGTCAAATATTGGGATAAAGTGGTGTCTCAAGTGTTGGTCGATGGGGGGTCAGGAGTCAAGGAAAGCCACGTGAGGGTGAGGGCCTTTGATGGGTCATTGATACATCCATGTATACTTTTGGAGTCAAGAAGATCACGCCAATCATCTCGGAGAAGTCTTGCAAATGCTTAGAGGCAATAAGTTATATGCAAAAATTTCAAAGTGTGAATTTTGACTTAAATCTGTAGATTTCTTGGGTCAGTGCTCCGGGTGAAGGTCTTAAGGTTGTCCTCAAAAATAAAGCCTTGAAGAATTGGTCAAGACCAACGATGCCAATAGAGATTCGGAGTTTCTTGGATTNAGCACAGATATCAATCATGGAGCTGTTAATGAGTTCCGATAGTCATAGGGACGCCTTATTGAAAGTACTAAGTGGGGTAAGTGTACCAAGTAACACCACCAGTGAAGCGCTGGTTGGGACAATTGGAAAAGTGGTCGAAGCAAATATGATCACCTTCAGAAGAGACGAACTTAATGTCGAAAGAGCAAGTCACAACAAAGCTCTTCATATCACTGTCAAATATTGGGATAAAGTGGTGTCTCAAGTGTTGGTCGATGGGGGGTCAGGAGTCAAGGAAAGCCACGTGAGGGTGAGGGCCTTTGATGGTTCAAAAAAGGATGTTATTGGAGAAATTTATTTGGCCTTGAAGATCGAGCCGATTGAATTTCCCATATTATTTCAAGTAATAGACATCTTTTCTTCCTACAACTTGTTGTTGGGAAGGCCCTGGATACATATGGCAGGGGCCGTTCTATCCCTTTTACACCAATGCATGAAATTCCATTGGGGATGTCAGGAGATCATGGCTCATGGCGAGTGGGGTCACTCCCCTTATTTGGAGTATGTTGTTACGTTCATTGAAGGACTAGACGGAGTTGCTTTCCATGTAGTGGAAATCATGCAGACTACCGAAATGGAAAAGACTGAACAAAACCTGAATGTAGTCACCATATGAATCCAAGATAATTATGAGGAGATGATGAAATATGGATACAGGTCAGGAACAGGACTGGGATCTAGGTCGGACGCGGTCACTGAGCCAATGGAGCATAATGGGTAGAAAGGAAGGGCCGGCAGACTAGGATAAGTCAACCGTCCGGAAAGGGAACGACGTCATACAGTTAGCTCCGGGAAAAATCTTTTTTAGNNGTTCCGAGCACTTGGATGATTTAAGGAATTCTTCGAATGCATGCGAAGGTACAATTTGAAGTTGAACCCGGCAAAGTGCACGTTTGGAGTCCCCGCTGGAAACCTGTTGGGCTTCATTGTAAGCAGGAAGGAGTTAGAACTGGATCCATCCAAAATCAAGGCCATTCAGGAACTGCCACCACCAAAAAAACAAGAAAGATGTAATAAGTTTTCTGGGTTGACTGAATTATATGAGTCGTTTCACAGCCGAGTCCACAGTAATTTGTGAGACCATTTTCAAGTTGCTGCAGAAGGATGATGCCACAAAATGGAAAGTAGAGTGCTAGAAAGCCTTCGAGAGAATCAAGGAGTATCAGTCAAATCCACCAATGCTGGTTCCCCCCGAAACAGGGAAGCGATTGTTACTCTATTTTTCAGTCTAGGATAACACCTTCGGAGAACCAGCATTGGTGGAAAGGACCAGGCCATCTACCACTTTAGTAAGAAGTTCACGTCGTGCGGGGCCAAGTATACTCTGATAGAATGCACTTGTTGTGCTCTGACATGGATTGCCAAGATACTTCGTCATTACATGTCAGCATACACCACACATCTGATATCGCGTCTTCACCCACTCAAGTACATCTTCCAGAAGTCGATGCCTACCAGAAAGTTAGCGAATTTGATATTGTGTACATAACTCAGAAGGTTATCAAGGGGCAAGCTTTAGCCGACCACCTCGCAAAGAATCCGTGGATGGGGATTACGAGCCACTTACTACGTATTTTCCTGATGAAGAAGTATTTTTTGATGGATAAGATATTGTAGAATCATACCAGGTTGGAGAATGTTTATGGATGAAGCATCAAATTTCAAAAGAGTCGGAATAGGGGCAGTCCTGATGTCAAAATCTGGAAAGCACTATCCATCATCGGCAAAGATAAGATTCCCTTGTACCAATAATATGGCTGAATACGGAGCGTGCATCCTTGGGATCAGAATGGCAGTTAGTATGAATGCCAAAGAACTTTTGGTCATATGAGATTCCGATCTATTGACACACCAAGTCCAAAGGGAATGGTCCACCAAGAATGTCAATATACTTCAATACCTACACTGCGTGAAGGAGCTATGCAAGAAGTTCATAGAGATTAAGTTCAAGCTGGTTCTCAGGATTCTGAATGAGTTCTCCGACGCCATTGCAACCCTATCATCTATGATTTATCGTCCATACAAGAACTACATCGACCCTATTGAGGTAGAGATTAGGGATCAACATGCATATCGCTTCCATGTAGATGAAGAACCAGATGGTAAACCATGGTATCACCACATCGAGAAATTCCTTGCAACTCGTGAGTACCCGGATAATGCTACAAATGGTCAAAAGCGAGCCCTCAAGAGGCTGGCAAACCACTTTTTTCCTCAATCGAGAAATCCTGTACAGGAGAACCCTAGATTTGGGGGTTTGTTGAGATGTGTAGATGTTACTGAGGCTACCAGACTATTGAAAAAAATACATGTAGGAACATGCAGATCTTACATGAATGTGTTCACATTAGCCAAGAAGATCTTGAGAGCTGGGTACTTATGGAAAGCGACAGTATCCGCTACGTGCAGAAGTGTCACCAATGCCAGATTCATGGGGATTCAATCTGGAGTCTTCCAAATGAGTTAAATGTAATGGGTTCACCCTGGCCATTTGCCGCTTGGGGAATGGATGTGATTAGACCTATAAAACCTACCGCATCAAATGGACATCGCTTCATCTTGGTAGCTATCGACGATTTAATTAAATGGGTCGAAGCGTCTACTTACAAGGCCGTCACAAAAAAAGTAGTGGCAGATTTCGTCCGGAACAATACCCTCTGCAGATTTGGAATACCAGAGTCTATCATCACTAACAATGTCGCTACATAATCGTCCACCAAAATTCTACAACCTACATACTGCAAATGAATGGGGCAATCAAGGCAGCCAATAAGAATGTCAAGATAATTCTACGAAAGATAGTAGACAATCACAGGAAATGGCATGAGAAACTATCTTTCTCCTTACTGAGTTATCGGACCACCTTGAGAACATCTACTAGGGCAACGCAGTACATGTTGGTATACGACACTGAAGCTGTGATACACGCAGAGGTTGAAATAACGTCTTTAAGGGTCATTATGAGGCCAAATAGGATGACACAGAGTGGATACGGGTCAGACATGAGTAACTCATTCTCATTGATGAGAAAAGAATGGATGCAGTATGTCATGGTCAGCTATATCAGAACAGGATGGCCAGCACAATTAACAAGAGAGTGAAGCCTCGCCAGGGCAGTTGGTTTTTAAGAAAATCTTTCCCCACCAAGAAGAAGCCAAGGAAAGTTCGCACCAAACTGGCAAGGTCCTTACGTGTTTCACCGAGCACTGTCAGGTGGAGCTCTAATCTTGGAAGAAATGGATGGAAGAATCAACGCGAAGCCCATCAACTTAGACGCAGTCAATAGATACTATGTTTGAAGACAAATAGAGTTAGGTTAATATGCTATAACAGAACTACGTTCAACCTGACTTTCCATGGATGGATACGTAGGCAGTCTGAGTGAGACTCGGCCATTTTCATTCTTAATCTCATCATTTTGCATCTGTTGTAATCGAACTACGCTTTGACCTGATTCTATTTGGACACACAGGCTGCCTGAGTCAGGCTCGGTCATCTTCATCATATTTTATCATAATCTACGAACTATGTTTAGACCTGATTCCATTTTGAATACATAGGCAACCTGAAAGGGTTAGGTCATGACCCTAGGATAATCTTTGTAATGCACTAGTTCAAATTAGGACGTTGTCGCAACGGCAAGCAACCACGTCAGAAGCGACGCGGAAGATCGACATCAATAGAACAGAGTTTTCAAAAAGAGACGCTCGCATGAGGAGAACCTTTTTAATCATGTCATAATCTGGAATGACGACATTTGCCTTAAGAAAACAATGGTCAATAGGGAGCAAGGAAGCACTAAGACCACACTGGGGCAAATGATGGATCCGCCCATTGCCTATGATTATCTCTATTTCTCCTTTACTTGAATTTTTCTCGTAAAACTGAGGCTAATCTTTGAATCCTTTGAAGGTACCTCGGTGTCAGACCACTAATACGGGAAAGACATGTACATAGCAAATCGCCTGCTCAAACAATCGGAACACCTTATACAAAATAGACCATTGGCATCATCCATGAAAGCCATGTATATAGCAAATTGCCTGCTCAGCTAATTAGAGCACCTTGCACAAACGAGCTGTCGGATTAACCAATTGATGTCCTGTATATGGCAAACTGTCAGCTCAATAGATCGGAGCACCCTATACAAATCGAACGTCGGCTTTATCAATCGGAGCATTGTATATAGCAAACCATTCATATCGCTAACAGAACAATCCTCATCGCCACTCCGTCACAACGGATGCCAGAATAGACAGTCAAACCTCGTCACCGACGTTCTACCGATGGCTGCAACTTAGCTTCGCAGTCAAGAGTATCTCTTGGACCTACTTTCATTTTCTTTACTATTACTTTGAATGTTTGACGTTTTGCTCATGCAACTTCAAGCATGAGTACGATTTTACTCAATCACTTCCGAGTGAAGATTACTTTACATTTCAGTGCAACGCTCTCCTAACAAGAGGAGACACACTCTAAAATTAAAGCTCTCCCAACAAGCGGATGCGTACTCAAGAAATTATGTTCTCCCTACAAGAGGAGGCAATTTTCAAATTCTTCGACAACTGTGGAACAATACACAACCCGGCTAACAAATCGAGTCAACCTCAAGTGTCCTATTATTCCAATCCCGAATAATGGCTCGCTGGCAGCCATGCATCATCATTCCTGCCTCATTTACATCGCATCATAGTATATTCTACATTGCAATATATTGGCATATATGTATTTCATTTGTTTTGCAGGAGCAAATACCACAGCGTGGAACTTTTCTCCGAAACAGACCACATTACAACACTTTGAGGGACAACTAACCCATTAGTGGGCTAAGGATCCAAGTTCAAGCACGAAACAACCAGTGAAACTCAAATTTTTCAAATCCTTAAATTCAAGCCACAAAATTTAAGCTATCATGCGTGCCCAATCCTCCGCCTTGCCATATCGTCATAATATGATACTGGGGCAATTCCTGCGAACACCGTTTCCTCAGAAATCTTCACTCCAAAACTATATGAGGATTGATCCTCGTTAAGCCCAAGATATGTAGACAATTCAAGACCAACTGTGCAGAAATATAAAACTGTAGAGCCCAACTAAAACCAAACCAATCTAAGCACAAGACAAAAGGAGAAGAAATTGAATTAGTGTATCATTTTCTCACATCTTCAGCAAATTCCCCCTGGACTAGCAGCAAACCAAACTCAAGCTTCTATAATGCAGAATTTATAGGTTTTATAACACAGAAATAATAGCTCCAAGATTGCAGCTAATTGGTGCTAACATTGCTGCATAACTGATGCCAAATGAAGACTTCAACCAAAGAACAATATGAGTTTTCAGTCAACCAAATGCAGCCCCAAATGTTGTCCAAATCTTGGAGATATTCAGTAGCCCAAACAGTGCAGAAGCAGTGTTGCATCTTGAAGCCGAACAGTCTAGAAACTGTTGTCCAATTATTGTCTAGCTGAGTTCTTTTCCTACAGAAACAGTCTGATAACGAGGCTAAAAACTTGTGAAAATGATACTCAAAAAAAGTTGGTGTAACAGGAACAAAACAGTGCATAACTGATGCCCAAACAGTGCAGAATTTGCACTCAAAACTGTGTGGTTTGCTACTTAAACAGTGCAAAAACTTAGCAGAGTTTTCAGCAGCCTAACAGTGCAGACAATTGTCCAAAATATTGTAGGTTTTCTGCTCAGTTTACTGCTCAAACCGGCTGTTTTCAGCAGCTCAAAAGAGCAGATTTCTTATAGCTAGGGGTGGGCGTTTGGACAGTTCGGATTATTTGATTTGGATTTTTGGTTTTCGGGTTGAAGAAATGACAATACAAATAAGTTCGTATTGGATCGGATTTTGTAAGTTCAGTTTCGGATTTATTTTGGATATTATGGATTTTCGATTTTGAGCGTATAAGTTGAGATATTTCTACTATTTACAAAAATGAATATTCAAATGAAGTATTCAAGTTAATTGCCTAAAAGGTTCCTCATTCTTGCCCCAATCATCCTAATAAAGTATTCAAGTCAAAAAATTGTAATAGAAAATAATACAACAAAGACGTTAATATGGCCGATAAGAAATAACAATAGTAAAATCATGTCCAAATAAAAAGTATTATGATAGTAACTTAGTAATTAATATTAAATATGTGAGACAATATGTAATGCATATGGTATTTATCTTATTATGATTGGCGTATGAATAATGGACTAAATATAAAGTATACAAATTTTGGATTTTTGGATATTCAAAAATTCGAAGTACCAAATCCAATATCCAATCCGAAATCCAAATATTTTAAAATAAATTCAAAATCCGAAACAAAAATCCAAAAAACTCGGATTTCGATTTGAGTTTCGGATTTGCCCACACTATGCCCCAGTAGCAATGCAGACAGATTCAGCTGCAATTGTCCAATCTTAAACCTTGAAATGCAGCAGCAAACTAGCTGATTCGTGTGATGATTTCTCAGTGATTCGAATCGAAAGATCGCGAGGTTCTTCGAATTCACAGTTTGTGTTCTTCGAGTTCTTCAATGGAACGGAATTTGATTCTCGCTCAATCTTCCACCAAATGAGCTACAATTTCAGCTATGACTTCCCAACAACCATAAGTTCAAACCCCAGTAACCAAATTTGTAACAAGCAACAAGAAAATCAATAACGTCCAGTTCATCTTCCTCAAACAGACTTCCGAATTTTTTTGACCAAACCAATTCGAATTCAGTCGCAAATGAACCAAAGATACAGATTACACCTCTCAACAGAAATTAGAATAAAACCCCCAAATCAATGTGTTCAAACACTCTCGAAAAGGATGAACCCTAGATCGTTTTCTCCGTCAAACCGCTTCGCAAATTTGAACCAAAACCCTATTGAATAAGTTTCAATCGAACTAAACCTTCAGAATCAGCTTCAAAATGATGTTTCCAACTAGAATCATGATCGGAGCCAACCCTACACCACAGTAGAGTGGCAAGAGCGGTCGATGTAGCTTTTACCCAATAAGTCGGATCGAATCCACAGAGAACTAAGAAAGGTTTGGAATTTGATTCCTATCTAATCTAGCAATGTGCTATGTTTTCAATTGCACTTTCACTCATTCTTGTTTGTTCACTATTCTATTTTTATACTAAAGATGCAAGTAGTCAGACTACGTATGATATTTTTATAAGGTTTTCTTAATTGATGGAAAGGCACTAGGGAAATGACTTACTCCTAGGTGAGTACCTAACGGGATCTAAAACTTAGGACAAAATTGTTATAGATGGGATTGTGATATAGCCAATGCACGAAACTATTCACTCTATACCTCTCGGTAGTTTGAGTGACTTTGCCCTAATTGGCTTTCTCAAGCCTAATTAGGTGTTCAAATTGTGCAAGCAAAATTGGCTCAAGTCGGGTATTACTATCTCTAGGTTTAACCCTTTAATTGGGGCTATCAATCTCTTGAATGAGATAGAATGCACCCCAATTCCTTGTTGGCCTGAATTTCCTAAACTCTGGATCTCTTTCTCAAGAAAAGCATAAGTCAAAAAGGCACAAATTAGTGTTTGCAACCACCAATTTAACATTAAAAGCACAAATCAGACCAAATATCATTCACCCATAAACATTAAAGACCTAAAATAAAAGACCCATTGAATACCCACACTAGGGTTGAGCCACAACCCTAGCTAATGGGTCTAGCTACTCATAATAACTGAAGAAATCAAATATTGAGATAAATAACCCATAAAAATTAATAACAAGATAAAAGTCTAAGATTATTTGCTAAACTAGCTATAAAATTACTCAAAAAGGCAAGAGTAGGCGGTTCACGTGCTCAGCTAAACAATAGATGACCTAAAAATCTGAAAAGAAGTATTTATACACTACTAAATTTTCCGGACAAAAATGCCCCAACGGAGGTATCGTTGACAGCGCAAAATGGACAGCTATCACAGTGAGCCTACCACGACCGCATAAAATAAAGCGTGGACCGCAGTCTTGAACTTTCAGCTCCACTTCGGACTCTCTGAATCTCTCCTCCGCTGACCGCGATAAAATGACCGCTATCGTGGTAGAGGTACCGCTGCCGCATAAATCCACCGCGGTCAGTGGTGACTTGAAAAGCCTCAGATTGCAACTCTCCGAATCTATGCCACCACGGATCGCGGTAAATGCTCCGCTGTCGCGGTAGAGGCACCGTTGCCGCATAAAAGCACCGTGGTCAGCGGTGACTTGCAATCCCAAAGATGCATATCTCTGAACCTTTCCACCGCGGACCGCGAGATCAAGACCGCCTCAGCGGTAGACCCTCCGCGTCCGCGGTTGATTTTTCGCTGTAGCGCTCAGTTTACTCAGCTTTGCACTTGTGTAGTTTCACTCCTTTTTGAGCTGGTTTTTGACTTCCTTGTCTCTTTTTGACCAAACACTGCAAACAAGCATAACATGTTAGCTTTCAAGATTACTTCTATACACTTTTAATCCAAAACTAACGCAAAAGGAGTGTAAAACAGACTAGAATCCCTAGTTATCAACTCCCCCAAACTTAAGCTTTTGCTTGTCCTCAAGCACCCAAAGTGAAAAGAAAATTCAGCTGTCCTAAAGTGACCTCATCTAGCATCAATTGGGACTAACAATTGCCCTCAACTCAAATGCACCATGGATTTAGTGCAACACAAAAGCATCAACAGTTGACTCAACTCATCAAGGAAACTCTTTCTACTACTTTGGTCATTATGGAACCCAAACTCATACTCCTCAACTTTCCATAAGTAAAACCTCACTTTTAGATTGTAGCACTCAGAACGAGGATTGTGGAAAACACACTCATCTCCCTCAAAGGAAGGTCACAAGTCCTTCTCTAAGTACCATAAGCTTGCCTCTCATGTGAGTCACCACTAATGTAAGCTCACTCAACTCAAGATCATGTAGGACTTTTGTGAGGATGTAATGAATGCTTTTGGTTCAGGGTTGGATATATATTTGTCTAAGAAGGTTTCATCTTCCCCTAAGCACTTCATTTGCTTCATTTTGGAACATATTATCTTGACTCTTTGAGTCATTTACTACTTCTTTAGGGGCTAGAGAGACATACTGTCACTCTTTCTTGTGCATTTCAATTCTTTTTCTCCTTTCTAGTCATTCCAAGCCTTTCATTTTTGCTTTTATTGACTCCCTTCATTTTTTTCTTCATTGTTCACTTTCTTTTTGACTTTTTGACTTTTCTTTCTTTTTCTTTTTGCCTTTCCTTTTCTTCATTTTGTACCTTTTGTCACTTTTGCATTCCTCATCTCTCCCTCCAAACTTATGCTTTTGCCTTGTGCTAAGGAAAGATGAGGTGCCAAGAGAGGATCACTTTAGAACGGATAAAGGTTTGTATCATGGGTTTTGAAAGAATAAGGTTTATGGCTCAATGAGGTTGACCAGGGATATCATCATTGGTGGGCTATGGATGTTTTCAAGTCTCATTTAGGATCAAGGAGAGCCTATAATCACTTCTCAAGTCGAGCTACACTTAGGATTTCGCCTCAACAAACATTCAGGGCAAGTTCTAGACTCATTGGCACGGGACTTGGATTTGCAAATCAATACCTCACCACACAAGCTTTAAGATTGCTAAAGAGACAGAGTCGGGGGCCTGCAACAACCTTAGCTAAGATTTCAGCAACGCAAATGGTTCCGAAAAACCACTTGATGATTGTTTAGTCAACATAAGAGTCTCAAGGTCACAACTATCACCATCCTATACACACCAATTTGTTTCTAACCATAAGGTCAAAGGAAAATATGTTAGGCCCAAGTGAAGCTTTGCCCGAGGCACTATTACTTACTAGCTACTATTTACAACAAAAATGAAAAGAAACAGACTCAAACCCTTAAGAATGTTGTCATGCCATCCATCATCGGGAAGAGCCACCCGGTTCACACAAACTCCACCTTTGGAAAGAACCGTGGCATTAAGAAAACCAAAGGCTTATTGAACACAAAAGAAAACTTGTAAAATAAGAAGCTACGAACCGACAAAGAAGCTACTAAATGAAATAAGAAGCTATGCTATTACAGAAAGTTGCAAAAGAAGCTATGAAGTAAAATACGAGAAGTAAACTAAATATGTACAATAGGGAATTTAGCCGAATATACATAAGAGGGATGAATATATACATGAAAAAGTAACTTTATATACATACTGAAATTGGAAAATAGAAAAAAGTGAAATAGAGTTATGTACATACCAAAATTGCAAAATAAGCATAAAAGAGAGAAAACAAATAGTATCATCATTACAGACCAACTACCAAATCATTAAAAAGTAGGGCCGCCCCCTCAAATGAAAGCTAGCATTGTCCTCAATGCTAACTAACCAAAAATAAGATCAAAAAGAGAGGGTTAAAGAGTAAAGAAAACTCCCTATGGGTCCTCTGTCTGCATGGGGTCCTGTGGCTGGGTGCCTGGATCATCTGGCAAGGGGTCCTGTGGCTAGCTAGAGGTACCTCCCTCCGGTTCCTCCAGCTGAATCTCTACGTTATCTACCTGGGGCATCACTCTCCTCCTCTTGGGCTCTCTCTCAATTGCTTGCTCCTGAACCTGCTCTGTCTGAGCCGCTGGAGGCTGGTCGTGTAATAGTAGCTCCAAAGGTAAGTGGTCAGTTGCCTTCATCTTCTCCACCTCCCTCCTCAATTCCTTCACAGACTCCTTCGAGGCCCGAGTCTTCTTCAGCTTCTTTGTCTGCTTGCTCAGCTCCTTAAGTGATTTTCGTTGAACTTCTAGAGCATCCATTATAAGCTTTTGGTTCTCCAGGAGCTTCTTCTGGTTGTCCAGAAGCTCCTTGAGAGACTCCTCTACCGAAGCTGGCACCTGGGGCTGTGTAGGGGCTGACTGGGCTACCACAGAACTTGATAGCATAGGCAGCTTAGAAGTTGCTGCCTGCATCTAGTTGTTGATACTGGAGAGTGTTTGGCTCAACCTGTGAGCCGTCAATGATATGCTGAGGAGGATGGAACTGCTGAAGGCATGGAGGTAGATGGTCCGGAGGCAAGATCTGGTATGGCAGTGGGAGGCTGTGAAGTAGTGACCACCACTACTGGCTCTTCAGACTGGCTAGTAGAAGTAGCAGCTTTGCCCTTGGATTCCTTAGATTTCGGGTTGTCTGGACTCTTCAGGCTGTACCATGAAAAGGGCAACTTGGGTTTTACCTTGACATCAAAGTTTCTTTTCTCCACCTCCTGATCTTCCAAGTACATGGTAAGGAAGTTCGGGAATGGGTACGATCTATCACCCTCATTGACCACTCTGGTGATCACCCTAGACATGATATTCCCGACATTAATCGGGAACCCCGCCATAATAGCCGCCATTATAATCACCCGGGAGACCGGCAAGGTGTTTTCTTGAGTAGTGGGGTCTAGCCTGCTGCATACGAAAGTCTCCCAACCCTTCGCCTCAAAGTTTAGGGTGTTCCTCAAGATAGGAACCCCTGCTGCCAACCATACTGGGGTTGTATCCGGGAGAGCCAGGTATGATGCCAACCACGGGCAGGATGCCTTATTCATCGCCACCTTCTCCAAGTACAATGTCTCATCTTCATCATTGAAGCCCAGGTAGTCATTGATCGTCTTTCCATCAAACTTAACTTTCAAATTCCACACCTTAGTCACTTTTGTATTCTTCTTAATGTGGGAGGCATTGGCGTAAAAGTCCTTGACTAAGTGCTCATTTTCATCCCACGCCTTACTAGTGAAGTAATCCCATCCCACTCGTTCATTGAAATGCTGCTTCACGTTGGGGTTGTGAGGCAGGAGATCCCGCTCTATGAACTGGCGCTCATGAATAAGTGACCTTAGTGGCCACCACTCCCTGAACTTGTGATATGCCAGCTCACTGACAAACCTCCTTCGCCACACTTCAGGGTTTCTTATTCTTTCCACTCCCCCGAGTTGGGTCACACCCCCTCCCTCCTCATCCGGTACCTCATCATCTACGGGATCCTGTCCAGGTGACGAAGCTATAGGTGAGGTTGAAGCGGAAGACTCACTACCCTCTACTGAGCCATCAGACGACTCAGCAGAAGAGGCAGCAGGAGAAGTAGGAGAGGCTGGGGGTGTAGGTTCATCTCTCAAACGGAATCTTCTTGGGAAGTCAGGCATGAGTAGGCACTGAATCAGACTCTAAGACCTCCCGTGAGGACACATACTCACTCCTCGTGGATTGGGAAGTAGCTCTATCTGCATCTTTGATATTCTTCCTCATTTCCCCAATTGATTTTCGAACTGCTGGAGTCAGTTTAATCTGTCCTCGTCCCCTACCCCGGGAGGACTCTGCTCTACCCTTTTGTTTCTCACCACCGCCTCTAGATTTAACCATTGTCTACAATCATAATTCATAGTATATTGTTAGTTGCAAAAAGAAGCAGTGAAGAAAACAACAGAATAATTTACAGTGCAGGGGAAAAAAAATTGCAGACCGCGGACCGCAGAAAAAGGAGCGTTGCCGCGGTAGTTGCACCGCTATCCGTGGAAAATCAACCGCGACCCCGGACCCTTGTTTAAACCTCTCTGAACTTGAGCACTGCGGACCGCGAAAAATCCATCGCGACCGCGGAAGTCAACATTGAGCCCAGCAAACCTAGGGTTTCAACTGTTCCTGCATTTACCCATTTTTAAGCCCCACTAGTTGTTCATTAACCAATTCTAACAATCTAAGACTAATTTTAATTAACACTAAGGAACCCTAAGTCAAAATTACAAGAAACGAGATGAAGAAGAAGTAAAAACTATCAATTAAAAGAAAATAATTACAAAATTAAAGACTAAGGGATGTGTGGAATTACCAGATGTGAGATGAGTGGGGAAAAATGAAGTCTAATTCTTGTGTTTGTGCAAGCTAGGGCGTGGATGAATAGTGATATTGAGTTTGAGAGTGAAATAAGCGAAAAGTGTAAAATGTTCCCTGAAGTTCTATTTATATATAAAACCCAAGGGACCCACTACACATACCTAGCTCGGTCCGCGCTGGTGTAAAATTGAAGAGCTGCAGTTTTGAGACCACCGCTGAGAGCGGAAAATGCTCCGCGACAGCGGTAAGCCACCGCTGACCCTGAAAAATGCACCGCGGCAGCGGTTGAAACTTCGGAGAACCCCAAACTTCGGAGAACCCCATTTTGGACTTTTTAGCACCGCTGACCGCGATCAAATCTCGCCTCACCGACAAGGCCACCGCGACCACAAAAAATAGAGCGCGGCAGCGGTCCAAACTTCAAAGAGTGGAATTTTTCCAGCTTGATCTGCACTGCATCAAACATCCCTACACACGTCTCACAACCAGTTAGTTCACCATCGAATCCTAACAACAAAGAAAATACAAAAAAAAAAAAGAAAAAGAAAAACACATTGGTTGCCTCACAGGAAGCGCCCGATTTAACATCGCGGCACGATGCAGGTTACCATCAATCACTTGAGATGGATCATTGCCACCACATGGCTGTCATCAAACTTGCCAAGATACTGCTTCACTCTGCGCCCGTTAACTCTGAAGATTTCACCATTCTTGTATTACAAATCAAGGACACCAAACGGAGTCACAAGCACCACCTCAAAAGGTCCACTCCATTTGGACTTAAGCTTTCCCGAAAACAGTCGTAACTGGGAGTTGAACAAGAGAACCAAATCACCCACTTTGAACTCCTTGCTACGAGCATACTTGTCATGTAAGTACTTCATCTTATCCTTATACAAGGACGCACTGGAGTAAGCATGAAATCGGAACTCATCAAGCTCATTGAGTTGCTCCACACGCAGATTCGCTACAACATCCCATTCTAGATTTAGCTTCCTCAAAGCCCACATTGCCTTGTGCTCTAACTCAACCGGGAGATGGCAAGCTTTCTCAAACTCCAACCGGTATGGAGACATACCAATTGGAGTCTTATAAGCAGTCCTGTAAGCCCATAAAGCATCACCCAGTTTCGTTGACCAGTCGGTCCTATTTGCATTCACCGTCTTTGACAATATGCTCTTGATCTCCCTGTTGGAGACTTCAACTTGCCCACTAGCTTGAGGATAGTAAGGGGTAGAAACCTTGTGATTAACACCATACTTTGCAAGCAAAGTGTCAAATGCCTTACTGCAGAAATGATAACCCCCATCACTGATGATAGCTCTAGGAGTGCCAAACCGAGTAAAGATACTCTTCTTAAGAAAAGCCACCACACTCCGGGCCTCATTGTTAGGCAAATCCACTGCCTCGACCCTCTTTGAAACATAATCAACGGCCACCAGAATGTATGTGTTGCCACAAGAACTCACAAAGGGTCCCATGAAATCAATGCCCCAAACATCAAATTTGTCAACCTCAAGAATAGTGTTGAGAGGCATCTCATCCTTCTTTGAAATTCCACCTGCTCATTGACACTCATCACAAGCTCACCCGCATCCTTGTACAGGCCAATAAAAACCACAACTAAGAGCCTTTGAAGCTGTCGTCGCCCTACCATGATGACCATCGTAGGGAGAGGAATGACAAACCTCCAGAATACTCATTTGCTCCTCTTCCGAAACACATCTCCGGATCACACCATTATTAAAGATTTCGAACAAGTGAGGCTCATCGCAATAGTAGTCGAATCTATCCCTTTTAAGCTTCTTCCTTTGGTTAGAAGAGAGCTTACACGGGACAATACCAGTCACAAGAAAGTTGGCAACATCCGCAAACCAAGGCATGCCATTCACAGATACCGAGAGGAGTTGCTCATCAGGGAATGAATCATTAATTTCAAGGCCGTCAAGGGGCCTCCCTTCCTCCTCCAAGCGGGACAAGTGGTCCGCCACTTGGTTTTCACACCCCTTACGATCAACAATCTCAAGGTCAAACTCTTGAAGCAATAGAATTTGTCATCAAGTAGCGGAGTGCTGCATGGTCTGTATGAACTATCACCTTGGCCCCCATGAGATAGGGCCTAAATTTCTCCATTGCGAACACAATTGCCAACAACTCTTTTTCTGTCGCCGTGTAATTCATTTGAGCATCATTCATCATTTTGCTTGCATAATATACCGGGTGAAACATCTTGTTTATCCTTTAAACTAAGACCGCTCCCACCGCAACATCACTTGCGTCACACATAAGCTCAAAAAGTAAGCTCCAATTGGGTGCGGTAATGATAGGAGTGGTTGTCAATTTTTACTTGAGAAGTTCAAAATCTTTCATGCATTCCTCATTAAACACAAACTTTTCATCCTTTTCCAATAGTTTGCACAAAGGATTCACTACCCTAGAAAAGTCTTTGATGAATCTTTGGAAAAAACCCGCATGCCCAAGAAAACTCCTAACTCTGAAATCACTTTGATCTTAGCCTTGTCTACCTCTATTCCATTCTTTGAGATCTTATGGCCGAGGACAATGCCTTCCTCGGCCATGAAGTGGCATTTTTCCCAGTTGAGAACAAGATTGGTCTCTTTACACCGAGCCAACACTTTGTCAAGATTCTTCAAACACTCATCAAAGGAGTCACCCACAACACTGAAATCATCCATGAACACTTCCAAGAAATCCTCTACCATGTTGCTAAATATAGCCATCATACACAGCTGGAAAGTGGCCGGTGCATTATACAAACCGAAAGGCATCCTGGAAAATGCAAAGGTCCCATACGGGCATGTGAATGTGGTTTTCTCTTGATCTTTCGGAGCAATCAATATCTGGTTGTAACCTGAGTACCCATCCAGAAAACAGTAGAAGACACGCCCAGCAAGTCTATCTAGCATTTGCTCATGAAAGGGCAATGTAAAATGATCCTTTCGGTTAACTATATTCAGCTTGCGATAGTCCATGCACACCCGCCATCCGATGACAGTCCTGGTGGGAATCAACTCGTTTTTCTCATTGGTAACCACGGTCACACCACCCTTCTTTGACACACACTGCACCGGTGAAGTCCAAGAACTATCCGAGATTGGGTACACAAGCCCCACATCAAGCCACTTGATCACCTCCTTTTTGACAACCTCTTGCATAGCCTCATTCAACCTCCTTTGATGTTCCACGAAGGGCTTGGAATCATCTTCAAGTATAATCTTGTGCATGCAAAAGGCGGGGCTTATTCCGCGAATATTAGCTAGAGTCCATCCAATTGCCTTCTTCTATCTTTGGAGCACCACCAACGTGGCATCTACCTGCATGATAGTAAGATAAGAAGAAAGAATAACAGGCAAAGTTGAACTAGGGCCCAAGAATTCATACCTGAGGTGTGAAGGCAACGGCTTCAACTCCAGAACGGGAGGTTCCTCAATTGAGGGCTTTGTTGGGGGAGTTTTTCTGTTCTCAAGAGCCAAAGAGAGCTTACGGGTCTCATAAGAATAAGAGCCCATACCATGCAAAGCATTGATACACTCCACCCTTCCTTCATCCTCATTCACATCAAGGTTCAAAAATACCGCTTCTAAAGGATCCTCCACATTCATCATGGCACTAGTATCATCAACTATCACCTTGGTGACAAGGTCCACAAAAGAGCACACTTCAGTACTATTCGGCTGCCTCATTAATTTGCACACATGAAAGACTACTTTTTTATCACCCACCCGGAAGGTGAGTTCCCCCGCTTCCACATCAACCAATGACTTTGCGATTGCAAGGAAAGGTCTTCCCAAAATTATAGGCACCTCATAGTTGACTTCGCAGTCCAGAATCACGCGGTACGCATACCTGATATGCGACCGCATTCTTGACTGCAGAATTGCACCTTTCTGGAAACATAATTTATTGACTTTTTAATGCATAGCTTAGTCCAAAAAGGTCTTAACCGCGGCGAGCTTGAATTTTACACATTTCTAACACATATTCCTAATTTGGCACTATGAGCTTTCGGGTTTATAGTAAAAATCTTTCATGGGCCTCACATTCTCCCCCACTTAGGATCATTCGTCCTCAAATGAGGATCAAGGTTCCCTCACTAGCATTTTTCTCATGAACTCCCAGTTTTTCACAATCATGGGATATTTCAATAGCTCCGAGTTTGGCTAACTCCCTAAATTTCTGAAAATTTTGCCAGAGTTCCCTTTGTATCTAGGCCTATCCACCTGTCAGAGGGCCCCAGAAAACATGTCCTAACTGCATATACATAATCCATAGACACAACATGACCTTTACAATATTAACCATGGCCACATAGGCAATCATATAACCAAGATGAAGCAGGACAGTTTTCACATAGATTGAAACAAGATACGTTAAAAATCAGAGGGCTCGATTTTGTGACCACTGGGGCGGCTAAAAAAAGACCACCCCCGGGAGGCTCGAAATCTAGCTCGGAGTTCGTCACCGAGGGTTCGTGATGATCGACCTCGAGGCAGTACAAACCAACGGCTGCGATGCACCAGCGGGAAGTTCCCAAGGCACATGGTCAAGACTGACAAAGCCTACAAGGGAAACACTAGTCTGTACCAGACTAGTAAGTAGTTGTTCCAGCTATGTTTCTTTATAATAATTACTCATGTATTAGGATGGGATTTCCCTCCTTATATAAAGGGGATTCTTGTCATTTTGTAAAGGCATCGAACACACAAGATACTTCATTCAATACAAGAACATTCTTTCTGCTCTCTAACTCAAACATACTCTCTATTTGACTCTGTTGCTTACATTCATTGCTTTATTCATATTTATTATATATCATTAATCATTCTTCATTTATTGCTCGTTATTGGTCATAAAGAGCCGCAATCACAACCCTAATAGTTGTTAATCCCACATCGACCACCCTTAGCCGGGCGTATTTCATTGTATTCATTGTCTTTTTTTTTTCATTGTATTTCAGTGTATCTCGTTGTACTCTGTGTATTTTATTGTATTCATTGTCTTTTTTTTCATTGTATTTCAATGTATCCCGCTGTATTTTATGTATTTCATTGTATTCACTGTCTCGCTATATTCCATGAATGTATTCATATGTTTTTTTTAATTAATATAATTTATGTATTCAGATGTATTATATAATTTCTCTGAAGATTGCTATATTTTTGGGGTGCTTTTCGGTTGAGAATCTTTTTTATAACTGGAAATACAAAATTTGTGTGTTATAATTGAGTTTGTTGAGTTATATTAGGAGTCTATTATGTTAATTGATTCACTTTCCGTTTAAAAACAGTGTAATCCCCTGTTTCACGCCGTGATTACAGTTGAATACAGTCGAATACAAAAATCTGTCCAGCTATAATCCCATGTTTCAAGCCATAAATACAGTCGAATACACTCGAATACAAAAATTTGTCTAGCTGTAATCCCTTGTTTCACGCCTAGAAATGTTACTGTATTCATGAATACAGTAGCTTAAATACATCGAATACACTCTAAAAAAATCTGAAAACATAGCTATATGAAGTAATATAGTAAATGGTAGCTACAACTAGCTAATAACCACTAAAACATAGAGGTTTTTGAAAGTTTCTCTTTAAATATAGCCAGATTTACTAGTGGTAATTGAAAAATAGTCACAGTTACAAAAGTAATCGAAATTTAGCCACTTTTCATGTAAAGATAAATCTGAAGAAAATATTGTTCAAAATCAGAAAAATATTCCAGCATAATGCACTGGAGTTCCAGCATAATATAATGGAGTTCCAGCATAATATACTGGAGTTCCAACATAATATGCTGGAAGTTCATATACATGTGCTCCAATCTCCAGTATATTATGCTAGAACTTTCCGTGTGTTGGAGTTCCAGCATAATATGCTGGAAGTTCATACACAGATACACCAATCTCCAGTATATTATGCTGGAACTTTTCGTGTTGCAGCAAAATAGTGACTATTTTTCAATGACTTTGCAAACGATCAAGAATTCTCACCATTTCTTAGATTCATGGACCCAATTCAATTCGGTGGGATCCTTCATTCATATTTTTTTCCATCAAGAACGTTTTCTAAAACTCTTTGACCCCCGAATTTGGAGTATCCTACTTTCACGCAATTCACAAGGTTCAACAAGCAATCAATATTTCACGATCAAGGGTGTAATACTCTTTGTAGTAGCGGTCCTTATATATCGTATTAACAATCGAAATACGGTCGAAAGAAAAAATCTCTATTTGATAGGGCTTCTTCCTATACCTATGAATTCTATTGGACCCAGAAATCCATTTTTTAATTATCTGTCCGAAAATTGGCTAACCCGTGTTGTTTTCACCTTTTTCGTCCGAAAGAAATAAACCTTTCAATGAAATTTTTATACGTACTACATTGTGACTTTTAATTAAGTTAAATGTCTTATTTAAAGTCTAAAATCAGTCAAATTGACCTTAAAAAAAGAGATTACGGTCAGTCAAATTGACCCTAAAAAAGAGATTACGGTCACATAATATGCAAAAAAGTTATTCACATCGTTTGTACCACATTATATTATTGTATACGGTTGAGATCGAATCCTTCGATCTATATATACTTGAGAGGTCGTCAGAAGTCCGAGTCCGGGTAAGGTCAGGTTCGAGCTCGAAGGACCAGACCGGAGTTCGAAGGCGAAATACGATGCAGACTGAGGTCGGGTGTGTTCAACCCCGAAATAGTACCGTTATGGATTTGTACCAGAACAAGCTAGATCCCAGCCATGTCCCCAAAGTCATGGCACAAATCACGGAATAGGATTGCACAATTCCGTACTAGGCGGTTAGACAGTTGTACCAAGAATATTCCCTACTGTAAATGGAAATATTCCTTATTTAGGGTTCCCCGTTATATAAAGGGGACCCCAATCATTTGTAAGACCATCTTTTACTGAGAAAATAATATAGTCTCTACTTTTTGCCTGTTGTTCATCAGACCTAGCTTAATTGTTCTTACTTTGATTTTCGTATTTAACTGTTCTTACTTGCCTAAGCCACCTCGAGGTCATCGTCTCGAGGTCACTGCTGCTAAGCAACATTGGTTTGATTCACCTCTAACTTTCATTTTTACTTCATATTTCTTGATTATTAATTGGTTTTGAACTAAATCACGTATCTTTAAAACCACAAATTAAATTAATTGTTACTCGTATTTTCGAGGTAAAAAATTACATGCATATAAATTGCTAGGATCGGCATTTCTGCTCCAACTCTTTCTCAATTATTCTGGTATATAACTTTGTACATGCATTGCTTCACCTAAGAAAGAGGAAGAAGTTCCCTTGATCATTTGATCATTTAAAAAGGACTGGATTAGGTGATGACCTTTCCTTTGCTTCTCTCCTTATTTATTGAGTGAAAAGGGATCAACTGAGCTCACAATTTGATTTTGACAAGCACGACGAAGGTCTTGACTTTAATCAATTGGTTTTACTTTTGTTTCTTTATTAAAAGCACAAAATCTATTAGAGTAGTAGATTACTTGTAAGAACTAATTTATCAGAATTTAATGAGTTTAACTTTTATATATTAACGGCGTATGAGAATTTTTATACTATTAAGCCAACTAATAAATAATTATTTAATCATTTATAGTAATCGAGATTAGTATTTTGAAAATAATGCAGATAACCTGCTACAATATATTAAAAAGAACTCACAACCAAAAAAATATTAAACTATTAGGGTATATAAGTTTAATCGAAATTTGTTCCTTTATTCCATTATATCTACCTAGTTCTAGAACTTTGTTTAGTGGTAATAAATATATAATGGTACTGTAAATTAAATTTTTGCCATATGGTTGTTGATAGTCAATCCCTTGTTAGAAAAGGAACAGAAGTCCACCTACTCACTAAAAAAATAGTGGATAACCCAAGGTACTTCTCATCCTACTATTTCATGTATTTGGTCTTTTCTTGGTCCTATAATATTCAAAATCGTCCTTTGCTTATTAATATATAAATTTTGGAACTTTTGTTTAATATCGTTGTGTTTTTTCTTAATCAAAGTGATAGTTATGTTTTTTTTTTCATTGACTAAAATGCTTCATAAACCGGAGGGTTGACTTATATTCTAACAAAGTCGTCTTTGTGTTCTTTTGAGCTGTGACTCATTACACATATTTTGTTACTCTATGAAATTCTATTAGCACTCTCATTAATTTCCTTAATTAAATATTAGAAAATTCCTTTCAGCGAAAACTTGAAACTGCGCATACTCACCGTGATTCTATATGTTACACTTTAATTTGTTTTTTTTTTTTCGTTATATTCTCTGACAGTCATTATATATCTAACGTAAATTACGACGAGAATATGTCGATGGATTATAGCAAAGAAGTTGTTCTTTTTTTTTTTTTCCAATTTCATTCCGGTCTTTATTCACTGACAATAATGTCGAGGGTAATAGCAAAAAGTCTCATTTGTAGCTTTACAATTATTTGGTTTCAATTTCAATCTAGCTCAAGGTTGTTAACTTATTAAATGAAAAAAAAAAAAAAAGTGCAAAATAATACGAAAATAGCTTGACCAGATCGAATCCCTATGAAAACAACCTTAGAAGAAATTAAGATACCTTATGAGGATGTTTGGCTAAGCTTATAAGCTGGTCAAACTAGCTTATAAGCACTTTTCGGCTTATCTACGTGTTTGGTAAAGTTAAAACTGCTTATAAGTCAAGTGCTTATAAACCAAAAATAAGCTAAAAGTAATAAGCTAGTCACCCCCAGCTTATGAATTTTTAGCTTATAAGCACTTTAAGTTTGACCAAAATTTTTACTATTTTATCCTTAAAATATTTCTTTTTAGAACAAAACTCCTACATCGATACTCACTGCCTCAAGTATTCAACCTAAACCTCCCCCCCCCCCCCCAACCTCTTTAAGTCTGCAATTCTCATTGTATATTTAAGATAAGCAAATTCTCGATTCTTTTGCATACTTATATCTATGTGAATGTGTATTAATCTTTGAACTGTATGTAATAAATGAGAACATATCAAATTTTTGGTTTATTGCTTTCTAAGTGTTGTGGTGATGAAGGCAATGTTTGTTTCTCTTCAAATAATTTGTCCTATTTAGGTTTATTTTGTACTGAGAAATATTTGTAAATTTATTATTTATTATAACTTATGATTATATGCTTATCATAAAATAAATTATATTTATCACAAAAATTATTTTATCTAAGTACAATTATATTTAAAATAAAATGACAAATAGAATATTTTGTATTTGAATCGATCTGGAATCAAAAATTTTGAAGAAATTACGCCCTTATACGTGTAAACAGTTCTAAATTTATTTAAGTCATTTTAACAAAAAAGAAGCTTATCAGCACTTTTTTTATCAAATACTGCAACAACTTATTATCAATTTCAGCACTTGTACCCAAACACGTAACTGCTTATTTATTAAATCAGTTTCAATACTTAAAAGTACTTTTCAGCACCCAATATTTATCAGCCACTTCAAATCAGCTAATCCAAACGGGCACTATATATCTCTTTATATCTATGTCTAGATCCAATCTAATTAACTTCACGAAAGCAGTCTTTAGACTCGAGATATCTAAAGATCCCTCCCTCCTTTTAGTTCTTTTTGGGAGACCAACTTGGTATTTTGGCTTTTTTCTTCACAATCAGTCTAGGCCGTAACTGTTTCGGGCTTTCGAACGACTAGAACACTGACAAATAGGGCGAACAGTTCATAAGGAGAAGAGTCAAGGTTTATCAAAGATAAGAGTTATTGTTTACCCTTAAAATTGGATAACATTAAACTTATAATGTGATTTTAAGGATACGTGATTTCACCTAATACCAATTGATAAATGCAAGGAATAATAATAAAAATTAACAATAATATAAGGCAAACCAGTGTTTGAACAGGATTCAGCCCTCGAGCTTGAATACCCTCGAGCTAGTTGTGCAAGAACAATTAAAATGTAACAAGCTGATGAACAAGAGAGTGTGAATTAAAGAGAGAATATTGTATTGCTTTGATCTGCAAGAATGTAATGTCTACAAAATGATCAGAACCCTCTTTAGTAGAGGAATCCTATCTATGGTATAATTCTAATTGCGGAAGTAAATCCCATGATTAGCCTAAACAATCGCCCTTGATTTGATCTATTCCAGGATTTCCGCCGTGATCTTCGACCGGTCACGGATATCTTGCTTTTCCGTTACTGCGCTTTTCTCTAAGTCTACCATATTTGGTCTCGATCGCTGCTGGCCTCGATCTCGACAGGCACCTCGATTCTCGAACTCGATACCTTGTCTTCGTGCTCTGGCCTGATCTATTACGAGGCTGACCCTCGATGCAATTCCCTGGTCTCGATCAAATAGTAAAATCGGGTAGGCCCAGTTTTAACCGTATATAGATAGTCCCCTCATTTCTTGGAATGTAATGACAAGAAACGAGTTGAGCCTCCGATTTTGTACCTCTATCTGTTATGACGTCACCCTCGTGACGTAAGCAACGGAAATAACCGAAACGTCCCGTCGGTACAGTTCCCAAAATCATTAATGAGCGTCAATTGCCGGTCGGCCACCAATGCCTTTGAACCGTCGCCATGAATCCCTTAAATAGGTCTTCTTCTCACTTCCTCAAACTTTACTTTGAATTTCTCTTGTACTAATCTTCAAAATCCTTTTGAGTTCTTCAAGTTTATCTGCGAATCTTCAAGTTTTTCATCTGTAAATCTTCCAAGTTTGATCAATAACTCTTTCTTTTTTGAAACAACAAACATCCCCGTTTCCTTTGTTCATAAAGATAGAAATTGCAAAAACATCTAAAAACCGTTCCGCAGAAGGAAAAATCTTCCTCATCTAAGCCGGCCGGCGATAAAACTTTGGTAGAGCCACGCCCTGAGGAGTGCGTTCCTGAGAAGGGGTGTGTCCTTGATTCCGACTTCAAAGTCGAGAAGACTTCGTCGATCCCCTATGTCGAGATACATATGCTCTATAACTGAGAGTGACCTTGAGCAGGCAAAGAAAGACTGCCATTGGGAAGATAAAGAGGTGGTGATTCCGGCCCCCGAAGAAGACATTACTACCCATGTGGAAGGGTTTCAAAGTGTTTACACTTACCTTTTCACCCTGGGCCCTATCGATCCCGTCATTATCGATTTTTGCCACAAATATCAAATAACCCTCGGTTATATCCATCCTCCTTTTTGGCGGATAGTCACTCTACTCCGATTCTTTGCGAACAAAGCCGAAGGAATGCCTTTCACCCTCGACCTTCTCATCAGGTTGCATAGCCCCTGTCTCTTTCGGGGCGGGTTAATAAAACTCCAACGTCGGGCCACCAAGGTATTGTTCTCGAGTATAGATGAGGACAAGGATCGAGGGTGGATAGGAAGGTTCGTTCGAGTGAAGACTCCTGACCTAATCCCGGCCGAGAAAATTCCATTTCCCGAGGAGTGGAATATGGAGCATAAGTACAATCCTGCCTTTAGCTTCCATTTATTGTTTTGTTTCCTTTGCTTCTTCTCATCGACATTCCTTTTTATGATGTAGCGGTTTCTTGGACGTCGGTGCAATTCCTAACCTCGAGAGATGGGTTCGGAAACTTGCTTCGACTTCCTCGTACGTTGAGAGCTCGTGGCGCGATTTGGTAAGGGGCCGATGGAAGGCCAAAAATTATGGTAAGCCCTTTTTCACATACTTGATGATTTTCGCTAAAATATTTCTTTTCATACTTACTTGACTCCCTTTCATATAGGCCTTGGAAAAGACGCTATCATGAGGCCCCCGTCTGGGGAGGAGAAGGTTTCTCCCCCGCTCCCGAAGCCTGCAAAGGATAAGAAGAGAAAAAGAGTCTCGACCTCCAAGACTCCAAAGCTAAGAAGAGTAAGGCTCGTAAGTCGAAGAAAGACGCCACCGTCTTGCCTGCGGATGTAGTTCAGCGACTGAGACACGAAGAAGAGGAAAACGAAGATGATGGCTACGAGCTGCTGGCCCGAACGAAGAGGAGCACCGAAGCCCCAAAGGCCGTTGAGCCGGTGATGGTCGAAGAGATTCAACCCCGAACCGAGGAGATCTCGGAAGAGGGCCCGAGCAAAGTTCCCGAGTCGTCAGAGGATGAAGATGCCTCTCGCCAAAATGCGCAATCGGTGGATGTGCCTGAAGGGGCTGGCTCCGAGGCCCTTCAAAATGAAGAGAACGCCCCAAGTAACTTGCTTGGGGCAATAGAAATTGGTGATTCGCCGATCCTCCCTACATTTTCTGAGGGGAAAATTCAAAAAGCCCAGGGGAACCCCGATATGGAAAGAGCCCACGAAGGGGAGGACCTTTTCCATGGTTTCTTTACGGGAGTCGAAGATGCTACCGACGTGAGTGAGGCATCGAGTCTCTTTGACGAGGCTCAACGACTTCTGAGTCGGGTAAGTCTCAGCTCTCCTTATGGATATTACACTTGTATTTATTTTTTCTTGCCTAATTTCCTTTCTTTCTACACATGCCTTGACACTTCATCGGGATGCATTTTCTAAATCCCAAGCAGAGCTGCGCCAATGCGAGGGCGATCTTCAAAGTCTCACGGAGGAGAGAAATGCCCTCAAACTTCTCAGCGGGCAAAAAGAAGATGAGATCAAGGACCTCCGAGCTGAATTGGCTACAGCTCATTAAGAGCAGACCGACCTGATTGAGCAGGTAATGAAATTTTTTAGAAGTTCACTATATCAATTCAGGGACGATGACTAATACTTCGATCGTTCAGGTGCAGCAAAAGGCCAAAAAGATCGAACAGCTCCGTGAGGAGGCCAACATGATGAGGGCGGAGACTTTGGGGTGGAAACAAAACATGGACCGCCTTGCCTCGGAGAAAAATGTTGCTCGAGCCCAACTGTCATCGGCCGAACGTCAACTCCAACGCATAAAAGCGGAATGCTCAGCCCAAGCCAAGAAAATTATGGAGCTCAAGGCTCAATTGGACGCCGAACTTGCAAAGGTTACATCCGAGGCAGAAAAAGTAAAGGGTAATGCGGAGGCGATCGTGGCCGTCTACAGAGCTGATGCTGAAGCTGCTCAAGCTCGAGCAAAGAAAGTTGCTGATACCGCTCAAACTCGAGCGTACTGGGCTGTCGAGCATGCCAAGTACTTGTCTCGAAGAGAGACTCTTGAGGAGATTCATGCTCGTGGCTTTAACCTTGCTGTCGAGATCGAGAACACGGAAAAGCTCAAGGCCGAAGCCAAAGCGTTGCTTTCTTGCGATGATGATGATTCCGGGAGCGTGAGTGGATCTGAGAGCGGAGGGGATTCCGATGGTGAAAATGTAGCTCCCGGGGAAAATTAGGCACTTGAATTTTTTCTTTCTCAAAATTTTTTGTGTAGTATCCTAGCCGATCCATGTAAATATTGTTCTTTTATAAAAGATCTCTTTTCTCTTTGATTTGTCTTTATTTCAATTTCCGCCTCGTACAAATTCTATTTTGACCATGTCTTGAAAATTTTCATAAGTATAAGGCTTGGGCAGTTTGATCGAAGTCGGACTAGTGTAGTCTTTATAATCGAGCGAGTATTTGATCGAACTCGAAGTAGGATGACCCTTAGGTTTTAGTTGAGTGAGGATGACTTCTTGAACTCAAAAATAAAATGGCACTTAAGCTCTTGATTAGGCCAATATGGCCTAAAAAGTATGGCTTTTCTCCCTTTTCGGCATAAAAAGTTAATCACATAAAAATTTGTTATGCCTTAGCACGAGATAAATATGTACCCATTAGGATCTTCGAGGGTTAGTGTTATCAAAACCTTTTACTTTGCTATGCCTTAGCATAAGTTTGTTCGAGAGTTCGAACAATTTGGTACCACTTAAGGTTTTTGAGGGTTGATATTATCGAAACCCTTTGTAATTTTGCCGAGGGTAGCCTATTTAACCGATTTTGTGAAAATATTAGAAGGCCTGTTTTATTACGGAATTAGGACGTCTCCGAACCGTGTTAGTTTGGCCGTATCCTTTAACTTGAGATTTGCCTCTTGGGCTTGTTTCTCAATTATACTTCGAACTTGTTCGAAGTGTCAGTCCCCGAGTGGGGTGGCCGTGGCCTATAAAAATGAGGGTTGCCTTTTTAAGGTCTTATGATCTCGAGATTTTAGTAATTCGATTACATCGATTTTTCGAACGGCAGTCCCCGAGTACGGGGTAAGTTGTTCGAACTTCAGTTGTGATCGGCCCTTAAGCCTGTTTCCACAACAGACCAAAAGTAAGAAATTGTAAAGTAAAATTTTCTCTAAGGCATGATATATTTGGCAAGGAAAAATACTTCTCTCAATAGATTATACATGCGTACATGTTTGTCTTTAGGGCTCGAGTAATCTACATGGGCACGGTTCGTTTGGCCGTTTGGCCCTTGCAAAGTTTTACCTATCGAGACCCTGTTGACACGAAGTACCTTCCTTGTAAAAAGGTTATCGTCCGAGGGTGATGCCCGCCAATATTCGAGGTTGATATTAAAGAAGCCTCGGATACTGTTGAATCGCCTTAAGTTAGCACAAATAATTGTTGCCTCGTTAAAACCTCGCCGGAAAAACCCATTTGGGACCAAACCCGGTCAAAGGGAAAAATAGTGCAACGCGTGCTTTCAAACCTTAGGATTTTTGTGTGAATAATTCCTCGATGCCTGCGATCGAACACCTGCAATTGGTTAGTATAAAATATAAATAAAAATGGAGAAAGTTGTACCTTAGCAGTAATATCTTTTGAGGAGCGATACATTCCAGTTGTTTGGTAATTGCTCGCCGTCCATTGTGCCAAGTTTGTAGGATCCTTTTCCAATGATATTGAGGACCTGGTATGGTCCTTTCTAATTCGGGCCAAGTTTTCCTTCGTTTGGGTCTCGCGTATTGAGGGTGACCTTTCTCAGAACTAGGTCCCCGGTTTTAAAGTGTCGAAGATTGGCTCTTCGATTGTAATACCTTTTGATCCGCTATTTCTGTGTGGCCATTCGAACAAGGGCGGCTTCCCGTCTTTCATCTAGCAATTCGAGGCTTGTATTCATAGCCTCGTGATTCGACTCTTCCGTTGCATACCAAAACGTAAAGCTAGGTTCCTCGACTTCGACTGGGACCAGTGCTTCGCCACCATAGACTAAAGAGAACGGTGTTGCCCCCGTACTGGATTTCGACATTGTTCGATATGCCCAAAGGACCTCGGGCAACATTTCTCTCCATTTTCCTTTGGCTTCATTCAATCTTTTCTTCAGATTTTGGATGACGATCTTGTTTGTCGATTCGGCCTGTCCGTTCCCACTGGGATGATACGGCGTTAACAGTATCCTTTTCATTTTGTGATCTTCGAAAAAGTTTGTCACTTTGCTGCCGACGAATTGTCTTCCATTATCGCATACGATCTCGGCAGGCATTCGGAATCGGCATATAATGTGGTCCCAGATGAAGTCTATGACTTCTTTTTCTCTAACTTTCTCGAAGGCATGTGCTTCAACCCTCTTAGAAAAAAAATCAGTCATAAACAAAATGAATTTAGCTTTACCTGGGCCGATGGTAGGGGCAGACGATATCCACCCCCCATTTCATGAACGGCCATGGGGATAGGACTGAGTGGAGTTGCTCTCCGTGTTGGTGGATCATCAGCGCATACATTTGACTTTTGTCGCATTTTCGAACAAATTCTTTAGTGTCTTTTTCCATATCGGCCCAATAGTATCCTGCTCTGATGACTTTGTAAACCAATGACTCGGCACCAGAATGGTTTCTGCAAGCGCCCTCGTGAATTTCTCATAGAACGTAGTCGGTGTCTCCTGGTCCCAAACATTTTGCTAACGGTCCATCGAAGGTTCTCCTATACAGTGTTCCATCTTCGGCCAAAGTGAACCGTGCAGCCTTGGTGTGTAGAGTCCTTGATTCTTTAGGATCTGATGGAAGTTTCCCATTCTTTAGCTATTCGATGTACTTATTCCTCCAATCCAGGTTAGACTTGTCGAGTTTATCTCGGCGTGTCCTTCTTCGATCACTGACCTCGAAAGTTGTACGATTGTCCCCGAGCTAAGCTCATCATCTTCGATCGACGACCCCAAATTAGCAAGGGCATCGGCCTCGCTATTTTTTTCTCGAGGTACGTGCTGTAGCATCCATTCCTTAAATCGATGTAGAGACACTTGTAATTTGTCTAAGTACCTCTGCATTCGATCTTCCTAAACCTCGAAAGTTCTGTTGACTTGATTTACCACAAGTTGGGAGTCACATTTGGCCTCTATGACCTCCGCTCCCAAGCTCTTAGCTAGCTCGAGACCTGCAATATTGGCCTCATAATCGGCCTCATTGTTAGTCAATTTCGAAGTTTGATAGACTGCCTAATTGTTTTTCCTGTGGGTGGCTTTAAAATGATGCCTAGCCCAGACCCTTTCACGTTCGAAGATCCGTCCATGAAGAGGTTCCACACCCCCAATGATGTACCCGATTTTAATAATAGTTCCTTTTCGACCTCCGGTACGAGGGCTGGCGTGAAGTCGGCCACGAAGTCTGCCAAGATTTGAGACTTGATGGTTGTTCGGGGTTGATACTCGATATTGTACCCGCTGATCTCGACGACCCATTTGGCCAATCGTCCGGAGAGTTCAGGCTTGTTCAAAATGTTGCGAAGAGGGTAGGTGGTTACAACACAAATTGGGTGACACTGAAAATATGGTTTTAATTTCCTAGAGGCGCTTATTAAAGCAAGCTCTAATTTTTCTAAGTGTGGGTACCGGGTCTCGGCTTCACCTAAGGTCCGACTAACATAATAAACAGGAAATTGCGTACCTTGTTCTTCTCGAACTAAGACTCCACTTACCGCTATCTCCGAGACTGCTAAGTACAAGTAAAGTTGCTCGTCCACCTTCGGGGTGTGAAGCAATGGCGGTCTCGACGGGTATCGTTTGAGTTCCTCCAAAGCCCGTTGGCATTTCGGGGTCCATGTGAAATTACTCTTTTTCTTAAGCAGTGAGAAGAACTGGTGACTCCTATCTGAGGACCTCGAAATAAATCGACCCAGGGCGGCTATGCGTCCTGTTAACCTTTGTACAACCTTGACATTGTCAACAACTGTGATGTCTTTGATTGCTTTGATTTTATCGCGGTTGATTTCGATCCCCCAATTTGACAACATAAAGTCGAGGAACTTGCCCGAGCCGACCCCGAATGTACATTTCTCCGGGTTAAGCTTCATGTTATACTTTCTCAGTATGTTGAAGGTCTCTTACAAATGTTTCAAATGGTCCTCTGCTCGCAGGGACTTAACTAGCATATCGTCAATATAAGCCTCCATTGATTTACCTATTTTCTCTTCGAACATTCGATTTACTAGGCGTCGATAAGTAGCACCAGCAGTTTTTAGTCCAAACGGCATTACATTAAAGCAATAGGTGCCGTACTTGGTGATGAACGAAGTCTTTTCCTGATACTCCGGGTTCATCTGTATTTGATTGTACCCCGAGTAGGCATCGAGAAAACTAAGGATCTCGTGGCTGGCCGTTGCATCAATCATGCGATCGATATTCGGCAAAGGAAAAGAATCTTTAGGGCATGCCTTGTTTAAATCTTTATAGTCTACGCACATTTTAAGTTTGTTTCCCTTTTAGGGACTATAACTACGTTTGCTAACCATTCGAGATATTTTACCTCCCGAATGGATCCTATATTGAGAAGTTTTGTTACCTCGTCCATGATAAATGCATGTTTTACCTCGGACTGAGGTCTTCTTTTTTGTTTCACCGGGCGGAACTTCGGGTCCAAGCTCAGTCGACGCGTTGTATCTCCGGTGGGATACATGTCATATCTAGGTGGGACCAAGCAAAACAATCCATGTTATTTAAAAGGAATTGAATGAGTTTTTTCCTGAGCTCGCGAGTTAACCCCGTGCCCAAGTATACCTTTTGATCTGGCAGATACTAGATCAGTATGATTTGTTCCAGCTCTTCGATCGTTGACTTCGTTGAATCGGAATATCGGGGATTATGAAGGTTCGAGGTATCATATAATCATCATCCTCGAAAGTTTCCTGCTCCTCCGATCGGACCGAGGCCGGTGACTGTAGTTTCTGTTTGACCTCCTTCAACTCCGATCCCTTTGTTGACGACAGCGCCGATACTGGTATTACCTCATCAATTAAACATTTCTTTGGCGACAGGTTGTTCATCGTTCACCATTTTGATTCCTTCCGATGTTGGGAATTTCAAGACTTGATCAAGTGTCGAGGGTACTGCTCTCATATTATAAATCCAAGGTATTCCAAGCAGCGCATTGTTTCTCATGTCGCCCTTGATCACGTGGAATTTCGTTTCTTGGATATTCCCGGCCACATTTACTGGCAGAATGATTTCCCCTTTGGTAGTTTCACTTGCCATGTTGAAGCCCTTAAGTACCCGAGCTGCGGGCACGATTTGATCTTAGAGACCGGGTTGCTCTACGACCCTTGATCGAATAATGTTTGCCAAGCTACCTGGATCAATCAACACACGTTTAACTTGAATTTTATTCATAAGTATAGATATTACCAGTGCGTCGTTGTGAGGTTGTTCGATCCCTTGTGTGTCCTCGTTGTTGAAAGATAAGGTTTCTTCTGGTAAGTAGTCCCAAGTTCGCTTCTCCCTTATGATTGTCAATTTGGTGCGTTTGAATACTAGTCCTTGAGGGATATCCACCCCACCAACGATCATGTGAATTACATGTTGTGGCTCTTCCTGCTCATTCTGCCTGTTCGAATCTCTGTTTTTGAAGTGGTTCTTGGCCCGATCACTTAAAAATTCTCGAAGGTGACCCTCGTTGAATAAACGGGCTACCTCTTCCCTCAACTGTCTGCAGTCTTCGGTTTTACGACCATGGGTACCATGGCATTTACACATTTGATTAGGGTTCCTTTGAGCTGGATCGGTCTGTAAGGGTCTGGGCCACCTAGTATCCTTAATCCGATCAATGGCTGATATAATACCTGACGCATCGATGCTGAAGTTGTATTCTAACGGTCGAGGTGCCTCTTTGGGCCAGGCATCCCTATCGAAACCATTTTTGCTCATAAGCCCCCGGGAACGATGTCCTCGATCATTCCTTCTATCATACCGTATAGGGTTGCGTCCAGGCCCGTTATTTCTCCGATCTCCACTATATGGCTGGTATCTATCTCTATGTAAGGTCCCGTAAAAATTTGTGCTCAAAACCTAGTAGGTTGTAGTGTCAGGTTCCGAATATGTGTTGGGAATGTGTAAAACTCTTCGCGGCGAGCTTGCGAGCCGCAGTTCGGACCCATTGTACTGATCTAAGTATTTAAAAATCAAAGAATCAAGTTTTCCAGAAATGTGCTATTTTGCGGTCCAGAATGCGGTCGCAAATCATGTATGCGGACCGCATTTCTACCGCAGATTGAGTCAGTGGTTTGGTTAAAATTAAGGTCAAAATGCGGTCCATTATGTGACCGCATAACTAATATGCGGACCGCATTTCTATCGCAAAGTGAGTCAATGTGTCAGTCAAATCTGAGGTCAAAAATGCGGTGCATTATGTGACCGCAAATTGGGTATGCGGACTGCATTTCCGCCGCAGACCCAAATAGGAGGATTGGATTTTGGAGCACTTTTGCGGTCCATTCTGCAAACCGCATTTCCTCTTTTCAGTCGCAAAGTGTGACCGCATATCTGACTCGGGTACCTATTGTTCTAAATTTTAAACCCGACCCCCTTTTTAACAAAATACCCCAACCCCTCATTTTAACGAGTTTTCTGAACAAAATAAGAGAGAGGAAGAGAGGGTTCTTGAGAGAGAAAGTCATCTTCATCGAATTTGATTCTTCAAAACTATCCGGGCCGGGAAATTTCAAAGTGATTATCTTCATCCCCATTCTTGCAGGTAAAATCCCTGACCCTTTTTCATTGACTTTCAGGTTTAAACATAAAGGGGTATTCTCATGCATTGATTCTTGAAAACAAAGTTGAAACATACATGCATATCTTTTTAAAACCTAAAACCTAGTAACGGAAATTGGGTAGAAGTAGAGGTTTCCAAAAGAAGGGTTGATAACCTAAAAATATTCGGGTAGTAATTGTGAGCTTCAATTCTAAGAAATATGTGTTAACTTGTGCACTAGATTTACATTGGTAGACCGTTTGGTGAATTGAAAGTAGACGTTAAAAGGAAATTCGGCTCCAGGTATGTATGGCTAACTTTAACCTTTGTAGAGTCACCTTGTTTGGTGTACGAGTATTTGGTATGTGTAACTTATGTGGACTATTTGTGAATTTTGGTTGCTTCACGGGTGTTAAGGCAGGATGGCCTATTTCATGAACTCTTGCGATTAATATGCCTGGAACATTGTTGGTTAAACGTTCCGATATAATGGTGTAGATAAATGGCTACAAACCATGTGTGTGTGTAAATGTGTTTATGTGGTAAGGGTTGTGTAGTAAATTATGGAAAGAAGTCGTAATTGATACAAATGAAAACTCTTTGTGAATTGTTATTGTTGTTGTGAATGATATTCTGGATGGCCTGAAGCCATGTGATTGAACTATGGACTATTGTTGTTGTGTGAAATGTGATTGTCCGGTAGGATCGGGTTGCGCGCCGCAACACAAAATGATAAATTGTGGGTTGGGGTGATAAGGGTGGCCGAGGTAATAAGGGTGGAAAAGTGATAGAAATCACTATTGAAATGAACGTATGTGAAAGTTGTGAAATCGTTGATGTAATGAAATGATGTTGGAAGGGAAAAAGGAGAGATTATGAAACTTGTATGACTTTGGTTTTTCCTTTCATGTGCATTTGATTGTTGATTCTATTACTGCACATTACTTGTGTATTGTTTGAGTTTACTTGGGGTAAAGTGTGTTCATACGTACCAGTACAATTCAAATGTACTGACGTCCCTTTTGCCGGGGGCGCTACATTCGTGTTATGATTGTAGGTGGATTTATAGCAGGTACTCCAGTCCACCGTCCGTAGCACTCCTTCACATTCCGTCAGCTGAATTGGTGAGCCCCTTTTCTCTCGGGGCCCTGCGTGGCTCATGCCGCTTTTATTCCGGAGTCTTGTTTTTGGCATTTGTGTAAGGTATAGCTGGAGCCTTGTTACCGGCAAGTATTGTATCATCCTTTTGTATCCTTAGAGGCTCCGTAGACACAATGTGGGTGGTGTACGTATGTATTTTGGGTAAGTAATGGTACGGTTTGAAATCGTGATCCACGTTGGTAAATGTTGTAAGTATTTGGTATCATATGATGGTAATGATAAAAAGTAGAAGTGGATTCAAGTTGTAAGTTTATGCTTAAGTTATAAATGGCTATTTCACAGGAATAATGTATATTGAAATCACGGGGTAACGCGTGGGATAAGAAAGGCAATTCCAGGTCCGCTTGACTGGGGTCCTCCGGTTGAGCGCCGGTCGCGTCCCTCGGTTATGGGGCGTGACATTACAGTCCATATATTCTATTCTATGTGTTTTGCTCCATTTTCTGAGGAAAGTTCATATTTAGCTGCGTGAGTGGGGTAGTCCCTTCTAGAGCTCGTCTTTCTTATATATCACGTTCGAAGTTGGTAGCCTATGGGCACATGGTGGCATCATATGAGACTTTTGGTCATTTCTGGGGTGGCTTGTTGCCTGAGCAGTTTGTACTGAGCAAGATAAGGTTATTGGATCTAGGATCAGTGCAATCGGATTGTATGAAGTATATTAAAGAGCAAAGATCATTATTTGGTTCAGAATGAGGTAATGTTCTTCTCAAGAGTGTAGCCTCAATGATTTGTTGACCCGGCAGTTGGTTATGAATTTCTGCATGCCTCTTCCGTAGTGGCAGTATTGTAAGAGATGGAACAAGACTTAAATGTATGATGAGGTGCATTGTGAGCATCAGATTCGGGGAATGTCGACTATTATGATCAGAGAACGTTATTATGGTCCTATGAATAACGTGGTACATAGTGTGAATTCAGCAAAGGTATGTAATCTTGTGTCGGTGCATCATGTGGTGATTGATACGGTGTTCATATTTGAAAGAAGGCCTGGCTAAGAATTTCGGATGTTGAAACTGAGCTCTAAGGCTTATTTTTTTGAATAAAAGAGAATATCTTCAGATTTGCTCGAGCTAATGTGCTCAACTGAGCTGTGATAGCTCGGGTAGGTGCACGAGGTGCTAAACAGTGATGTCGGACAACTCCAGCATAGTTCTTAGCATGTTCGAGGACGAACGTATGTTTAAGTGGGAGAGAATGTAACGACCCAACCGATCGTTTGGAGCTCTAGAGCGTCGTTCAGCTGTTTGAGTCCATGAGCAGCTTCATTTCAAGTATTATGACTTGTACGCATGGTCGGAATTGAATTCCGGGATGTTCGGAGTTTATTTGGAAAGAGAATTCTCATTTCAGAAGCTTTAAGTTAAAAGAATTGACTAAGATTGGATTTTAGAGTAAGTGACCTGGGAATCGGGATTTGAAGGTTCCAGCAGGTTCGCATGATGATTTCAGACTTGGGCGTGTGCCCGGATCAAGTTTTGGGTGACCCGGGAGCGTTTTGGCGCCTATTGTGGAAGTTAGCATTTTGGAAGAATTTCATAAATTTGGGTTGAAGTGAATTTCAATGTAATCAATGTTCGTTTGGGATTCCGGGTCTGGGAATAGCTCCGTATGGTGATTCTGGTATTGGGAACGCGATCGGAAATGAATTCAGAGGTCTGTAGGTCGTTTTGGAGTCATTTGGCTAAAGATAGAAATTTGAAGGTTTTCGAGAAGTTTGACCGAAAGTGGAATTTTTGATATCGGGGTCGGATTCCGATTCCGGAAGCTGGAGTAGGTCCGTAATGTCGAATATGACTTGTGTGCAAAGTTTGAGGTCAATTGGACTTGATTTGATAGGTTTCGGCATCGAATGTTGAAGTTTGAAGATCTAAAGTTCATAAAGTTTGAATTGACGTGTGATTCGTGATTTCGGCGTTGTTTGATGTGATTTGAGGCCTCGAGCAGGTCCGTATTATGTTTTGAAACTTGTTGGCATGATTGGTTGGGGTCCCGGGGGCCCCGGGTGGATTCCAGATGGTTAACGGATTAAATTTGGAGTTTGAAGAAGGGCTTCAGCAGCTGGTATCTGGTGTAACCGCACCTGCGAGGATTTGGCCGCAGGTGCGTAGCCGCATAAGCGGCCAAAGGAGCGCAGATACGGTTGAGAAGGGAGGAGGCTGGGACCGCAGATGCGGTCAAGTTGCCGCAAAAGCGGGACCGCACCTGCGGAAGGAGGAGGGCAGAAGTGAAAATAGGGGGCTTGGGAAGGACCGCAGATGCGTTGGTGGGGCCGCACCTGCGGAACCGCAGAAGCGGTCAATTGACCGCCGGTGCGGAAAGGCTGGAGGCAGCGTGTTCTTTTAAAATCGGGAGATGGTCATTTTTCTCCCATTTTCATTTGGTGTGGGCGATTTTGGAGAGCTTCAAGGGGAAATGTTCTTCAAGTATCTCAAGGTAAGTCGTTCCCGCTCATTACAAGTTAAATACATGATTTAGATATGGATTTGAACATGGAAATTAGTGGAAAACTTGGGGTTTGAGGGAAAACCTAGAAATTTAGTATTCTTGGATTTTGACCACGATTTTGGGCAAGAAATTGAGAGTAAATTATATATTTGAGTTCGTGAGGTTATGGGCAAACTTTATCTTCGAAAAATTTTAGAATCCAGGCACGTGGGCCCGAGGGCATGTTTGTCAACTTTTCGATCGGGGTTAGGGATTGTTATAAATTGGATCATTAGGAGTAATTGAGCATATATTAATGGATTTGCATAATTATTGGCTAGTTTTGGAGCGTTGTGCATTGATTTGAGTCTTCGGAAGGGCATGGAATACCGGTTATGGAACTTCAGAGCGAGGTGAGTCTCCTTTCTGACCTTGTAAGAGGGAATTGTCCCCATAGGTGAATTAATTTGATATGTGCTGCTATTTGTGAGAGCTACGTACGCACGAGGTGACGAGAGTCCGTGCGTAGCTACTATTATGCTTATGTCCGGGTAGTCTAGGACCCAAAAGCATGCTTTACTTGTAACCTTATGGATAGTTTAAATAGCTTAAATCACATCGAAGTGGCAAATGACTTTCTAAAAGAGTTAAACTTCATTTTCTTGACTTGTAAAAGATAAATTTACACCTCCTTGAATAATTGTTTCCCTGATGAAGTCTTGATTGACTGCTTAAATGTGTGTTTCTATGTGTACCTACGTCGCATGTATGATTCACGAGCAGGGTGATTGTTTATTTATATTTGACCGCGTCGCATGTATGATTTGCGAGCGGGGTAATAGATGCATCTATGGTTCGCGCCATTCGACCCTCTGGCAGTGCACAGTTTAAATATTGTTGGATCAGGCCGTACATCCTCGGCATGATTTGCGCATGCTTGTATCGCTTGCCTTGAAATTAATTGAAGTTAATATTGTTTCTTCTCGGTTTAAGAGTATATGTTTATATGATGAAAAAGGAATTTGGGAATTTCCTATGAAAGAAGAATTTGTTTACTTGCTTCATTCTATTGAATTACAATCATGTTTATAACAATCCTCGATTTATTATATATTATTGACGTATCATTACTGGACCACTAGTAAGTGTCGAAGTCGGCCTCTCGTCTCTACTTCTTCGAAATTAGACGGGATACTTACTGAGTACACGTTGTTTTCGTACTCATGCTACACTTGCTGTGCATTTTTGTTGCACAGGCACATGTAATTCTAGTGGCTTACTGGGCGTAGCAGCGTGGATGATACGGGGACTAGGTGAGCTGCATTTCTCGAGGCGACCCGCAGCCAGTATAGTCTCTTCAGCGTATCGTATTTACTTTGTGTCCAACTTGTATTCCGGACAGTTATTGTACTTTATTAGATTTTTCATAGTAATTTCTCATGCGCTTGTGACACCAGGTTCTGGGATGTCTATGGAATTATTCTGTATTTTGAAATTGGTAAAGATATTATTATTTACTCAGTGGAATCTATTCTTTATAGTTTAAATGTATAAAAGAAGTGAATTCGGAAATATTTAAAAGGAGAAGTTACTAGTGATTTAGTGTTGGCTTGCCTGAAAATGGTGTCCGGCACCATCACGACCCTTAGTGGATTTTGGGTCGTGACAATACAGGTATGTTAAGGCTAAGCCCTTCCATCATTTTGGCATGATCTCGTAATTACACAAGTTTGATAACGAGGCATAAAGAGAAATTCATATTCTTGAATTTATGTACATTTTTCTAGTCTCATATGTTACAGTATTCTCCCTTATCATATTCAATTGAGTATTTTCTTCTTCCAGTCAAGAGAGCAGAGAGCCTAAATATACAATATTACAGTATTTTCATTACCATCGAGCTATAATCGATGGGAGGCCCCTATTGGGCAACCTCTGATCAGATGGTAAGTTATATACCGAGCCTACTGTGGCCGAGCACCTATGAGCGAGCCCAGCATGGCCGAGATATAGAGCCTAGTATGGCCGAGCGCCTATGAGCGAGCCTACTACGGCATATATATATATATATATATATATATATATATATATATATATATATATATATATATATATATATATACCGAGCCTTATAGGGCCGGACATCTATTTTACTTACTATATTGAGAGAATTGAGTCAGTATCAGTAGGTAAGCATATCTTCAGATTATCTTTGACTGTCAGTTACTTTCAGTTATTATATTATTAGTTTAGTTTCAGCTTTTAGTGATTCTATTGTCTTACATACTCGGTACATTATTTTGTACTGACGTCATTTTTGGTGGGGATGCTGCGTTTCATGCCTGCAGGTCCTGATAGACAGCTGGATAGATCTTCCTAGTAGACAGAGTCAAACATCAGCTTGGTTGGTACTAGTAATATATAAATATC
>NC_031991.1:2018864-2035034 GCF_001879085.1 Nicotiana attenuata | reverse complement strand
TATATATATATATATATATATATATATATATATATATATATATATATATATATATATATATATATATATATATATATATATATATATATATGAGCTTTTGGGTATGTTTACCCCTCAGATGTGAGAGATTTTTAAGATGATTCAGAGTATGGCCTCATTGGCCTAAGTTAAGGGTTACCCCTCAGAGTTCATAGTTACAGAGTGGTACACTCGGGCCGAGTATGGCATCGGGTGCTCGTCGCGGCCCATTGGTTTGGGTCATGATAGATTCTTGAAGCACTTTTCACCTTATGAATTGTGGTAAGTATTCTCTACTCGATTTTAGTTATATTTCATGAATCTATCTTCAATTTTAGCGTTTGGTTGATGAATTTTAAAGAGGAAATTAGGGGTTTTGGCCTAAAGTTCATAATATAAATTTTTGAGTTTTGAACATCGACTTGGAGTGGGAATTGAGTAAAACTGGTATGGTTGGACTCGTAATTGAATGAATTGTCGGTTTTGTGCGTTTTGTCAGATTCCAAGGCGTGGGCCCGGGTGTGATTATTGGCCGGTTTTGGGTTTGAATTAAGGATTCGATCTTTAACATTTGGAATTGTTTCCTTGGGCTTTATTTGATGTATTTGAGTTGCTTTTGCCTAGTTTTGAGCCGTTCAGAGGTCGCTACGCGTGTGAGGGCATTTTTGGAGCATCTCTTGGCTTGCTTGGTATTGGAATTTGCTTGTTCGAGGTAAGTAACTCTTCTAAACTTAGTGCTGAGGGTATGAAACCCCGAATTATGTGTTGTGTGATTGACATTGAGGTGACACACATGCTAGGTGACGGGCATGTGGGCGTGCACCCTGTGGATTGTGACTCTGTTGTTTCCATGGCACTGTATTATGGTCCTATTTGTTCAATATCTGTGTTTTCACCATGTGATTAAGTAATTGAGCTATCAATTATGCTAGATATCATGTTTAAGCTTTATGCCGATATTGTTGGGACCCATAGTGGTCGTTTCTTGCTGTCATATTACTGATTTCATTGATATTTCGTACTCTGTTATAATCATGCATTCATATCATATCTCAATCTCAGTTGTTATTTACTGATACATCATATCATTGTTGCCCGTCTAGTTTCATGACATTGTGAGCCCGTGAGTGAGACTGGAGAGATTGATGACTGAGTGAGGCCGAGAGTCTGATTATGAGTGACAGTTATGGGATCGGGTTGCACGCCGCAGCATGTTATATTGATTTATGCCTAGATCTGGCTTATGATAGTGCTTGGGTTGTAGGAGCCCCTCTAGAGTCTGTACACACTCCCAGTGAGCGCGGTTGATTATATTGAGGGATGGATCTTCCCTGGACATGGATCTTGTCCGAAGTATTTATATACCTGGAGATGAATCTTCTCCATGGGGCTGGATTGGCCTTCCTCGGTACTGGTGACTGATGATCAGTGATGTATATATTCCGGGATGGATCTTCCCTGGGCCGTATGGGCCATATACAGTACCAAGTTGTTGAGCCTTAATATACCTGGAGATGGATCTTCTCCACGAGTCGGATTGGCCTTCCTCTGTACTGAGTGACTGATGGTCAGCTGATGTATATATTCCGGGATAGATCTTCCCTGGGTCGGATTGGTCATATACAGTACTGAGTGATTGAGCATGATGAGTGAAAAGAGTGAGACAGTGAGATTGAGTACTCTGAGAGTGTGAGTACATGGGATCATCTCTGAGATACATGGCATTGACATGCACACATGACATACACGCATAGAGATGCATTTTTCCTCATGCTATGCGGTATCACATCATTTATGATTTCTCACACATATTGATATATGGGCATAGAGAGGTATTTCACATATGCTCTCTGGAAAGAAAATGAAACATCTTATTTGTTGTGGAGAGGATTTTTAGAAAAATTACAGTTTTCAAACTATCTCATATTGTTCGACGATCTCAGTAAAGGGTTTGGGTTTTTCACTGATATACTTGAAAAGTAGAACTATTTTCGGAGATTATGAAAAAAGCTGAGCAGCTTAAATTCCGAGTTACTCCTTTTGTTATTTGCCTTGCATTGGTATGAATTGTTGTTGGTTATTTGTGTTGGACCCGACCTATGTTGCAGCTTATCACTACTTTCAACCTAAGGTTAGGTTTGTTAAGTATTGAGTACATGGAGTCGGTTGTACTCATACTACACTTCTCCACCTTGCGTGCAGATGTTGGATGCGGTTGTTGCTGTGTTCGATGGGAGCTGGATTTGAAGACGTACATGCGTCCCTGTTGTAGCTGCCTCTTGTTCATGGTAGCCTTAGATTATAAAACTCTGTTCATGTACTTTTCAAACAGAAGATGTATTTACTTCATATCAGCTTTGTAAATTCTATTCTTAGAAGCTTATGATTTGTACTACCAGTTCTTGGGGAATGTATAAGATTCAGAAAATTCCTTTTGTTTAATTGTTCTATTAATATTATTGGAATTGGATAGTTATTAGTCTTACCTAGCGGGTTAGATTAGGTGCCATTACGACTAGTGGATTTTGGGTCGTGATACATGTATCGTTAAATAGCTTGTTAACATATATTTTTATTTAACCATAGTAAATTAATGCACATTCTCACCTCAATTTTATCACTAACTACAATAAACTAATTTACTTTAGTATAGATATTGATAAGTGTGAGTAAATATTTTTCTATGTCTTCCAGAAACAGTATTCCTACCTCCACAAGGTAAGGTTAAGATGTGTATATACACTATTCTCCTTAGATACACTAGGTATGTCGTTGTTTTTGTGAGTAAATATTTTTCTATATTAACCTTCCCTGCTTTTCCGTCTATACCATCATAAATATCCTACAGTACTATAGTCGGTACAAAAATAAGTATATTTAGGTAAAAAAACTGAAAACTCCAGAGGAGAAACCTTATCTAAAACAGGTTGAGACAAACACAAATATTTATGTTTTACTATCCTTTTCCCTAAGAGGAAGCAATCTAAGAAGCAGCCAAGTTAGGTAGGTCACTTTCTCTTTACTTGGCCATGTTCTACATGAAAATTTCCTCTATCCATTACCTTTCTGATACGTTCCAGCAATTATCGAGCTAAGAAAAGAGAAAGAAGAGAAACCGAAAGAGTAAAAATGGAGGAATTACTCTTGAATAGAATCTCTAGACTCAATTGTGAATTGAGTGTCAATGAAAGAGAAGAGAGAAAACCAGTTTATTGATATTAAACTTTACAAAAACTGAACAATACAGTAGTAGGAATCAAAACTATATACTAATATATTTGGCGGGAAAGTTAGTTATAACTAACTTTTGGAAGTCACATACACTAAGAACCTTCCAACTAACCTCTGACTATCCAGCTTCTTATTCCTTGCGTGAGCTACTAATTTAACTAACTACCGATTTAGTAATTGGACTAATAGGATCGTAACAATACCCCCCTCTTCAAGAATCCTTGTCCTTAAGGATTGAATTGAGGAAACTTCAACTTGAAGGATTGTAAGTCTTCCCAAGTGTTGTCTTCAGGTGGTGCATTCAACCATTTCACCAAGACTTATGTGATAGCCTTGCCATGCTTCTTGGCTAATCTACTGTCAATAATAGCTTCAGGTTCCAATAGAACATGGCCAGAGTCAGAGTGCACGATAGGCAATACTGCAGAGGCAGTGTGGTTGCCCAACTTCTTCTTCAGCAAGGAGATATGGAAGGTGGGGTGAATCTTAGAATGAGAGGGTAGATCTAAGGTATAAGCAACAGATCCCACCCTGGCTAGTATCTTGAATGGTCCAAAGAACTTTGTTGAGAGTTTCTGATAGGCATGATCCTTCAAAGAAAGCTGCTTGTATGGTTGAAGCTTGATGAAAACCCAATCACCTACCTTATATGACCTTTCAGTTCTACTTTTGTCTGCCTGCATCTTCATTCTATGTTGAGCTCTTTCTAGATGATGCTTTAGAGCCCTCAAGGTGGCTTCCCTAGCCTGCAAACTCCTATTAACCACATCTAACTGAGAGTCAAAGGGCATGTAAGGAAGGAGTGGATGAGGCTTCTGTCCATAGACTGCTTCATAAGGAGTAATGTTTGTGGCTGAGTGATAGGTGGTATTATAACACCATTCCGCTAGGGGTAACCATAGTGGCCAATCTTTTGGTTTTTCAAATGTCATACATCGTAAATAGCACTCCAAACATCTATTAACAACCTCAGTGTGCTCATCTGTTTGAGGATGATAGGCAGAAGAAGTTATGAGTGAAACTCTCTGTAATTTGAATAACTCCTATCAAAATCTGCTGGTGAAAACCTTGTACCTATCTGAAACTATGGTCTTGGGCATACCATGTAGCTTAAACACCCCATCCATGAAAACCTGAGCTACATCTAGAGTTGTATAGGGATGTTTGAGTGCCATGAAGTGAGAAGCTTTACTCAATCTGTCCACCACCACCAAAATAACCTCTTTACCCGCAACTTTAGGTAGACCCTCTATGTAATCCATAGAAATGTCATGCCACACCTTTTCTGGAATTGGTAAAGGCTGGAGTAAGCCAGGGTATGCCACATTTTCTCCCTTGCACCTTTGACAAGTGTCACACTCCCTTATATGTTTGTAAACATCTTGCTTCATTTTCTTCCAATAGAAAACCTATTTTATCCTCTTGTATGTAGCAGTGATTCCAGAATGACCTCCCATAGAACTGTCATGATAGAATGTTTGGAGCTGCTTCCTCAAAGACTGGTCAGCTCCTACCATCATCTTACCCTTCCTGTTTAGTATACCCCAGAGAAGGAATAATAAAGCTTGGGAATAGAAGAGGACTGAATACTATGTATCAGTTTTTTCAATTGTGGATCTTGATCCCAGCTAAGCTTTACAGATTCCAATAACTGTGAAGAAACTCCAGAAATACTGAAGAGTTGAATGGCTTCCTCTTTTCTTGAAAGAGCATCTGCTACAAGATTTCCCTTCCCTTTTTTATAGGATATGGTAAAGGCATATCCTAATAGCTTTACCAACCACTTTTGTTGACTTGGAGTACTGATTCTTTGTTCCAATAGGTACTTAAGGCTATGATGGTCTGTCTTGATCACAAAGTGCCTTCCCAAAAGATAAGGTCTCCATTTCTGAACTGCAGTTACCTTAGCCAAGAGTTCCCTTTCATATACTGTTAGAGCTTTGTTCTTCCCTGACAACCCTTTACTAAAGAAAGCTATTAGCTTGTTGTCTTGCATCAGCATTGCTCCAATGCCTTCACCTGAAGCTTCAATTTCTTTTACAAACTCCTTAGAGAAGTCAGGCAATGTTTGAACAGGAGCAGAGGTAATAGCCTTCTTCAAAGCTTCAAAGGCTTCAGTAGCCAATGAATTCCAAACAATGCTCCCCTTTTGAGTAAATCATACAGTGGTCTAGCAATCAAGCCATAGTTCTTGATAAACCTTCTGTAGTACCCAGTAAGACCAAGGAAACCCCTCAATCTCTTCAATGTGTTTGGTTGAGACCAACTCAATACAGCTGACACCTTCTGTTGGTCCATGGCCACTCCCTCATTACTGATGACATGGTCCAAATAGTCTATCTGTGTAACTCCAAAAGCACACTTGCTTTTTTTGACAAACAACACATGAGACCTTAATATCTGGAAAGCCTCTTCTAAATGAATCATATGATCTGACCAATTGGAATATAAATGAGTATGTCATGAAAGAAAACCAAAATGGATTTCCTAAGATAACTATGAAAGATCTGGTTCATGAGATTCTGAAAAGTGGAAGGAGCATTAGTCAAACCAAAGGGCATGACCATGAATTCATAATGACCATAGTGAGTCCTAAATGATATTTTAGGAATGTCCTGCTCAAACATCCTAATTTGATGATACCCCGACCTTAGATCCAACTTTGAAAAATACTTGGCTCCATGTAGTTCATCAAACAGCTCCTCAATAACAAGAATTGGAAACTTATCCTTTACCGTACTGTTGTTCAACTCCCTATAATCCACACACATTCTCCATGTTCCATTCTTTTTCTTCACCATTACAATAGGAGATGAGTAGGGACTGGTACTGTGCCTTATCACCCCTGAACTCAACATCTCATCTACCATTTTTTCAATCTCATCTTTCTGAATAGCTGGATATCTATAGGGCCTCTTGTTTATTGCAGTAGTACCTTCTTTTAGAACAATCATGTGATCATGTACCCTTGAAGGTGGTAATCCCTTAGGCTCCTCAAATATGTCCTTGTACTTTTGCAGAATCAAATCTAGTTCTGCAGTTTTTTCTCGGTCTTGGTCTTGGTCTACTAGTGAAAACAAACCAGCAGCTTCACTTGTATTCTCTTCTGCTAGTACCCCCACTGATATCATGCATAGCTCTGCTGGCTTAGCAAGAAGCTTGTCCATTCTTCCTACTTGAATTAATTTAGCAGCAGGAGGTTGAATCTCCCTTAGAGAGATCTTCTTGCCTATGATAGTGAACTCCATTTTATGTTTCCTAAAATTCCATAGGATATCACCTAAAGTGATCAACCATTGGATGCCCAGAACCATATTACACCCCCCAATAGGCAATACAAGCATATCAGAGTCAAAGGAGACTTCCTGCATCTTCCACACCAGTTTTTTGCAAACATAATGGCTTTGCACCATCAGCTACTGATATTGCAAAAGGAGCTATGGCAGTCAGAACACACCCTAACTTCTTTGCAGTGTTAAGGTCCAAGAAATTATGGGTACTACCAGTATCAATAAGTACATGAATTGCCATTCCTTTGACTGACACTGTCACCCTCATGGTCCTAAAATCATGTGCACCATTCATGGCATGCACAGATACATGAGGTAGAATAGACACTTCTGCATCAGTCTCTATGCCTTGAGCTAACATGGTTAACAACTCTACTAGATCCAATATGACATCTTCCTCTACTTCCACCATTCCCTCTCCTTCTTCTACTTCCATAGAGAAAAATTGCCTTTTCTTCTTGCACACATGTCCCACAGTGTATTTCTCATCACAATGGAAACATAACCCCTTGCTTCTTCTTTCCTCCATCTCACCAATAGTCAAGAGCTTAGGATTTTTGTAAGCTCTGTCGCGCCCTCTTTTTTCCTCCTCGCAGAGACCGTCCGGGTTTTGACATTTCATGGGGGAACAACTCTTTTCCTTTTGGGAATTGGGTATTTGAAGAGTCGCCACCTAACGGATTACGGTGCGTTAGGGAACCTTGAGCAATTAACTCATGGACTAGTTTGCATCACTAGAGATTTAGCGTAAGGGCTCGAAATAACCTCGAGGGGAAGGTGTTAGGCACCCCTCGCGATCCACAGCAGTGGGTCCCAGCCGAACTTATATGAATCACTCACTTGAACAAGTATACAATTTCACCACGTATTTGCAAATAAGGGGGGCATATTTTCATAAACACCGGTACGATTCAGGCAAGAGATAAATTTGCACTTGCATATGTAAAGAGAAGAAAGCTTATTAAAACACATATGGAAGTGGGAAAAAGGGGGTCCTAGGTTGGTTAGCCTACAGGATCATACCCACAAAATGCGCGGTAATCACTCCTCAATGAGGGGCTACACGTGACATTAGCGCGTAGTCATCATATCCTTACTACCCAATTCCCTCTCCTTGGTCATAGCCTAAAGCGTTCTAGCAACCTTGAAAGATATCCTATGCGTGCTCTACCCATCCCTTCCTTGTGGCCCTGGAGGTGTTTAGGACCTCTAATTTAGGTAGTTCTAGACCATCCTAAGGTGTTTAAAGGAGAAAAGTCTAAGCGTCAACCAAAACAATTAGGACTGCATTTAAAAGGGGGGAGGGGGGGAACAATTAAAGGCTCACATTTTACCTCCACAAGCAGAACAAATAAGTGCACGTCTCAAACAACTATTTCAGGTATTTAAGAGAGAAACCTTAGAACATGATATCTAGGTGAGCAGAGAGTATACAGTATTGAATTAGGACCAAAGTGTCAAAGACCTATTCAGCTTGCCTACTAATTTTAGACCTGTTAAATATGAGCAATCACATATAAAAGAACATGGTTTTACAGTTGCAGAATTTTAATCGTCCTACAGGCTTACGTAGGCGTATAATAGTGATGTCCTATGAGCATGGTATCAATAATTGATCAGGAATGCAGTAAAATCGTAAACGATTTTAAACAGACAACTTGAGATCCTATAAGCATGCTTTCTAGCAATATTAATTAACACGAAAAGAGTAGGTTATTTACTTAAACTGATTCAAAACTTACCAGCATGAGCGTAGAGTTGAACTGATCTTAGGTCTAACTATAGGCATGATTTCTATTTGAACATAAAGTGACGCAGACAGGATTTATTTTATCAAGTCCAAATCCCTATAGGCATGGTTTCTATTAAAACTGATTTTAATCCTATAGACATGATTTCTAAGGAGACGAATTTAAATACATGTTGTAATGGAAACTGAACTTCAATTACTTTACACCCTATAGGCACGATATCTAATCATAGAGCTGATTTAGATCCTATAGGCATGGCTTCTAATTGTGTTAAAGTAAAGCATGCAGAATTCATTTAAACCAAAGCTGATCCTATAGGCATATTATCTAACAAAGACCCTATAGGCATGTTATCTACCCGATTTTACCCACAATATGCAACTACCCACCCCTTTTTCACTAATCACCTCCATGTTTGTTTAAAATAATTTTTACAGACCAAGAACTGAATATAAATTACATAAATAAAATAGAAGCTAAGCTATAGGGAACCTGAAGCAGGCCCAAAATAGTCATGGTGTACCAAGCCTTTACTGATCTCAAATGCCCAAAGTTCCATAGCCCAATTCATGTCTAGGTATGTCAGAGTTCCCAAAGGATCTCAAGGATCCCGGGCAGTACTCACACCCAGACTTTCCTCAAACAAAGACTGATTATGTGCAGTGTGGAAGTGCTAGCCCTGATATGCCAGAGTTCAGAGAGATCTCAGGGGTCTCAAGGCAGTACACATATCAGAGGGGTAGAACCTAGTAATCTAAGAGTAATGTGAGAGTGTGATGTTTAGCTTAAAGCATATATATTTCTATGTATATCGCCTCATATTTTACTTTTGTTTCGTGAATTTGGGATGTTCAATGTTATGATTTATATTAATTTGAAAGTGTTTTTATGTGTAGGAATGATTCGGGATCAATTGGGGGCGAAACGCGCAAGATTTGAGCTAAAACGAACGAAACCGGGAAACTTGCGAATTTGGGCGCCCCCAGCCATACCTGTGGCGCCAATAACAGTATACTCTAAACTGGAGCGCCGTGGAGGGCGCCTGGCGCTAGCCAGGGCTCCAGTGATGGGAATTTTGTCCAACTTTGCCTGGGAAAAGTTTATTTCGGCCCTAGACCTACCCAACACGTATAAAAGCAAGACTAAACTTATTTTTTGAGGGGGGGACGCCACTTTTGAGGATATCTAACATACTTTGAAGGGAGTTTCACGTGGAGGAACACACACCAAGCTTGGAGGAGGCTTCTAATTAGTTTTTCTTCTTTTCTCTTCCTTTAGTTTCATAGTTTATTAGTTCTAGAGTTTTGGGTGCTACATGAACGTTGTAGTTTGAAGCTTGAATTGTTCTTATTATTTTATCATATTGGTTTATTTATTCAATCTTGCGGTTAATTATTTGATTGCTTGATCACAAATTGAATACTATCTACGAATCTAGGATTGAACTCGGGAGAGGGAATTCTAGATTGCATATAACATTGAGTAGAGCAAGATCTTAACTCTTAGGGGGAGCGGATTTGCCGTTAGGATAGGAATAGACCTAATCGCCTTGCTTGGTTATTATATGGGAATTATAAATGCGTTCTTGTTAATCCTAATTCCATAGAAATATAGGCGTTAGGTTAGCTTGAATAGGCGAGTTGTACTTCGGGAGAAAGCTACGAGCAATATTAACCCTGTCAACCAATAAACCAGATAAATTAATTAGACGATTTAGGTGGAAAACTCAACGGGATTGTTAGCCAACCAATAGCTCTAGAATATTCACTCACATTGAATTCGTCTCTATAATTCACCAACTTGTTTTCTTTAATCTCTTAGTTTACTACTCTAGATTATCTTTAGTTAAATATTCATACTTTAGGATTCGCTTGAATAGATTAATTGTTTAGTTTAATTTAGTTGATAGTTAATCACAAGTCCCCGTGGGTACGATATCTGGATTTACAATCCTATATTACTTGTCGACCACGTATACTTGCTTGTGCGTTTGGAAGCAACAAGTTTTTGGCGCTGTTGCCGGGGACTTAGAAATTAAATATTTTACTAGATTGGATTTTTACTTTTTGCCTATTTAAGTTTTATTTTTTATTTTTATCTTAGTTTAATATTTTATTATCTTTGTTGACATGGCATCTTGGAATGATAATTGGCCGAATATTAGTTATTGTTATTATGGTGATCCTTGTCCATATTGTAGAGGACCACACATATGGCAAAATTGTACATCTCAATCTGATGTGTGGAATTTTTGTAATGTGTGTGGTTGTCAAGGTGGCCATTGGGATGGTTGTCCTAATTCTTGTTATCCTTCCCAGAGTTCTTATTATAATGTTTCTAATAATGTTTATGAGTTTGATAGGAGCAACGAAGTAGAGGATATGGAAAGCATGGCTCGTATTATGGACATGATGAGGCAAGTAGTCGAGCAACATGACATGATGATGAGGCAAGTAGTTGAGCAACAAGATGAAAATTGAAAGGCTTTACAAAGAATTAGTGAAGCAATCACGAGAATGATGGTTGAGGCGGAGGAAGTGGCTGAAGAGAGAGAGTTCCCACCAAAAGAAAATTTTGAAGAAGCAGATGTAGTGAGCCAATCTTGTCTAGAGGAACAAGCTCAACTGGTAAAATCTCATGAGTTTCTCCATGATGGTCTTTCAAATATGACAGAACAGCTGATAGACGAAAGAACTGAGCTCAGGCAAGAGATAGACCAATTTAGCTTAGATATCCATGACTTGCACAATCAATTGAATAAAAAGGTTGAGGCGTCTGATGCCCTACAACCAATTTTTGTGGATACTGGCCAGCTTGTGAAGCACAAAGAGGAATTCCAACTATTCGACCAAAATATTATTAATGATGCCAAGGTTGATGAAGAGTGCAAAATTGAGGATGTCAAAAATAATGCAATTTTGGAGTTGGAGCGTATTGGACCTCATTCTAAACACTTTTCAACATTGTATTNCTCATGGACTAGTTTGCATTACCAGAGATTAGGGTAAGGGCTCGAAATAACCTTGAGGGGAAGGTGTTAGGCACCCCTCGCGGTCCACAACAGTGGGTCCCGGCCGAACTTAAACTCATGTGAATTAGTCATTTTAACAGAGAAACAATTTTAACATGTACTTGCAAGTGAAGGCATGTTTTGACATTCTAAGCACATGTATGATTCAAGTAATGAAACAAGGGAAAAGGTTTGAACAAGTTGCATATATATATATATATATATATATATATATATATATATATATAAAGAAAAGTAAATTCATTTAAACAATGGGGGTTGAGAAAGAGGGGTCCTAGGTTGGTTAGCCTACAGGATCATACCCACACAATGCCCGGTAATCACTCCTCAATGAGGGGCTACACGTAACATTAGCGCGTAGTCATCATATCCTTACTACCCAATTCCCTCCCCTTGGTCATAGCCTAAAGCGTTCTAGCAACCTTGAAAGATATCCTATGTGTGCTCTACCCGTCCCTTTCTTGCGGCCCTGGAGGTATTTAGGACCTCTAATTTAGGTAGTTCTAGACCATCCTAAGGTGTTTAAAGGAGAAAAGTCTAAGCGTCAACCAAAACAATTAGGACTGCATTTAAAGGGGGGAACAATTAAAGGCTCACATTTTACCTCCACAAGCAGAACAAATAAGTGCACGTCTCAAACAACTATTTCAGGTATTTAAGAGAGAAACCTTAGAACATGATATCTAGGTGAACAGAGAGTAAACAATATTGAATTAGGACAAAGTGTCAAAGACCTATTCGGCTTGCCTACTGATTTTAGACCTGTTGAATGTGAGCAATCTCAAATAACAAAGCGCAGTTTTATAGTTGCAGGATTTTAATTGCCCTATAGGCTTGCCTAGGCTTATAACAATGAGGTCTTATGAGCATGGTATCTATTATTGATCAGGAATGCAGTAAAGCAGTAAACGATTTTTAAACGGACAACTTGAGATACTATAAGCATGCTTCCTAGCAATATTAATTAAGGCAGCGTTTGAAAACTTATTAAAAACGGACAGATTAGTTAATTAAATCGATTCAGAATAAACAAGCATGAATTAAACTATTTTTCTAAGTAAACTGATTTTAAGTCCTATAGGCATGATTTCTATTAGAGCTGATTTAGATCCTATAGGCATGATCTCTATTATTAAAGCTGAATTAGATCCTATAGGCATGGCTTCTAATTTGTGTGGAAGTAAAGCAAGCAGAACTTATCAAAACCAAAGCAGATCTTATAGGCATGTTATCTAACAAACACATTTGATTCAACATGGACCCTATAGGCATGGTATCTACCCACTTTTACCCACAGTATATGACTACCCACCCTTTTTCACTAATCACCCTAATGTTTGTTTACAATTAATTATTACAGACCAGGAATTGAATGAATTACATAAACAGAACAGAAATTAAACTATAGGGAGCCAGAAGTAGGCCCAAAGTGATTTCCAAGCCTCCAGTAGTCTCAAATGCCCAAAGTTCCATAGGCAATTTCATGTGTAGGTGTGTCAGAGTTTCGTAAGGACCTCAAGGATCCCGGGCAGTGCTCACACCTAGACCTTTCCAAATGAACTGATTTATATGCAGTCACAGGGCCAGCCTTGATATGCCATAGTTCAGAGAGATCTCAAGGGTCTCAAGGCAGCCTTGATATGTGGCTTCTTTTCAAACCACATAGCCCTCATTAGCTTCTATTTTTCCAACATTGAGCCACCTTAACTACCTCTTTAATTCTCATCAAGACTCCATATGTATATATACTTACAACTCTTTTTTTCTTTTCTTTTTCTTCTTTTTTCTTGCAAAATTTGTTTTATTTTTTTTTTTTGCTTTTGGAGCTTGAGTAGTTTCACACCTTGAGGTATACTTTCCTACACTCACTGCACAACCTTGCCGATTTCTGGCTTGGCACCACACCCCCAACTTAGGCTTTTAGCCTAATTCTCACTGTTCAAGGAGGGACGGGTTCAAAAGAGGGAATTATTTTACAAAAAGGGAAAGGTTTGTAATGAGGTAACCAAAGAAAAGGTTAAAGGCTCAAGTGGGGTGACTAGTGATACTATCTGTACAATGGGTGGCTTGAAAGACTAACTGGTTTTCCAAAATCACAAAGACGGCCTAAGGTTATTTCTCCAACCAAATGTAATTATAATAAGCATCTAAAGACCAACCGGGCAAGTTCTAGATGGAAGAAGTAAACACAAAAATTATTTACACAAAGACTCACACACATGGCACACGAACTGTTTGGCTCAACATAGTTTTTAGCCCTCGAGTCAACACTTGGCAACTCAAAGCTTTCATCATATTTACAAGTATAACTCTAGGTAGACATAGAGTCAAAGAGCGAGCCTCAAGTTCACACAGTTGATCTCTTTTTTTTTATCTTAATGGAAGGGTATAGGCTATATACAGGCACGCATGCTTGAAACTAGACAATTACACCAAACCGGTCAAACTGTTTCATTCTACTGCCCTGGTTCTACTATTACACCCTTGGAAAAGAACCCGGCGAAGAANAAAAATATAAAAGACCATTTTATACATAAATAATGTAGTTATACATTAGTATGGGCTATTATTGCAAAGATATGCAATTTAGCCTAAAAATATAAATGTAATTATAAAAAAATACACTAGAAATATTTAAACACTATATTGGTATGAATAATGAATTTAGATGGCTAAATCACCACAAAAGTAATATGAAGAATAATTATTGGATATTTATATAATAAAAAGAGAAGAAATAAATTGATTTGGAGCTTTTAAAACTGTAGACAGTTTATAAAAATGCTTATGCATGCTTATAACTGCATATGTGCTATTTTTAAAGTATATATATGTATTAAATATATGTGAGAAAAAATTGGGTATCAACAGCTGCCCCTCTTTACCCGGAAAGGATGAAAGAGTTTTCGGGTAAATAAATGATGGCCAATTTTGACAGAATGGGGTGTTTCTAAAGATAGAGATCAGACTCCAGCCTTGAGTTCCTACATATCCCTGGTTTTACAAGAATCAGGTCATGTGTAGTTCTGATCATGGGCGGAATATACCGATGAAGTCATTGCAAGGACGGACACGAGATGCAAGAGCGGTTATGGTGAATGGTTAAACTTGAGATAGTTTGAAGGAACTGGAGCGAGGTCGCTCCTGCTAGGATAGCGGTTGCTTGCAGGTCACCTGCAGATAAAGAGATGCTACAGACATAGATTTGTGCGGAAATTTAAACATGATGCAGATTCCCTTTGGACCATGAAAGATATCCTTGGACGGTTAAGGATGACGTCCTCGGACCATGATGTCCTGGGTCATGAATTGTTTAGTGAGGGATTCGTAGGCCATGAAATGGTGTTCTCGGGCCATGCAGATGGTGCCTCCGAACCATGACGCCTTTGATTAATGATATGCAAATTTGAAAGATTCTCAGGCCATGGCATGGTGTCTTCCGGCTATGAGGATGATGCCATTTAGACTATGACGCCTTTGGATAGATTGGTGATATTTCAGCCCATGAGGTGCAGTAATATGATGTTAACAAGACAAGGCTTATTCTTGTGAAATGAAGGGCTGAGCTTAGCCTGGTTGCAAAGCAAAAAGATAGCGCCGGAATAGAGCAATATTTATGCAAGGAGTCCCATACAAATATGGAGGCAAGGATTAGTCTCATGCAGGTATGGAGGCAAGGATTAGCCGCATGCAAGATAGGGAGGCAGGTATTAGCCTCATACAAGTAGTGAGGCAAGGATTAGCCTCATGCAGATACGAAGGCAAGGATTAGCCTCATGCAAGTAGAGAGGCATGGATTAGCCTTATGTAGGTGTGGAGGCAAGGATTAGCCTTTTGCAAATATAGAGGTAGGGAATAGCCTCATGCAAATATGGGGAGGCAAGAATTAGCCTCATGCGAGTAGGGAGGCAAGGATTAGCGTCATGCAGGTATGGAGGAAAGGATTAGCCTTATGCAAGTGGGGAGGCAAGGATTAGCCTCATGCAGGTATGGAGGCAAGGATTAGCCTCATGCAAGTGGGGAGGCAAGGATTAGCCTCGTGTAGGTATGGAGGCAAGGATTAGCCTCATGCAAGTGGGGAGGCAAGGATTAGCCTCATGCAAGATAGGGAGGTAGGGATTAGCCTCATGCAAGTGGGGAGGCAAGGATTAGCCTCGTGCAGATATGGAGGCAGGGATTAGCCTCATGCAGGTAGGGAGGCAAGGATTAGCCTCATGCAAGTATGTGGGACAAGGCTTAGTCCCATGCAAAGAACGAGTAGCAAGTAAGAGTTGTATATGTCTTTGCTGGAGATATATTCGGTGCCTGATGGTCCAGTTTGTTACATTATATATTTGCGGATGCTATTGCTACATCAGATGTACCTGCGTTCAAAGAAAAATTGTAAGTTTTTTGGGGGAGGTTGGTTCGTGCTTCTGCCCGCTGGCCTTGCTTTGCTCCGTTCTGGAGGCCTTTCGAGTTTCCTTGTGTAACACCTGACTGTTAGGGAAATAGAGATTTCGAAAATATGCAATTATTGATAAAAATAGAGTTATTTAGAAACATATTGAAATATCAAGTAATTTAGATGAACTAGTGACTGTAACACATTTCAGAGACACTGCAACTTTCTTATGTTAGAATTTTGAGGGTCCTCCTCAAAATTCTGCCCCAGCTTGGTAGATCATCCTTCGGCCTCTTGCGAGTAACGAGTCTTGTTGAACTTTCTTCGGAATTTTGAGAATCCTTCTCAAATTCTACCCCAGTTTCTTAACCAATTTCTGATCATCTGACATATGTTAGCGTTGGCTGGACTTGCTCCGTAATTTTGAGGGTCCTCCTCAAAAGTTTGCCCCAGTTTTTGATCTTT
>NC_031991.1:1989472-2015961 GCF_001879085.1 Nicotiana attenuata | reverse complement strand
TGAATAGACGAGTTTTACTTCGAGAGAAGGCTACGAGCAATATTAACCCTATCAATCAATAAACCAGATAAATTAATTAGACGATTTAGGTTGAAAACTCAACGGGATTGTTAGCTAACCCATAGCTCTAGAATATTCACTCATATTGAATTCGTCTCTATAATTCGCCAACTTCTTTTCTTTGATCTCTTAATTTGTTACTCTAGTTTAATTTTAGTTAAATATTCACACTTTAAGAATCGCTTGAATAGATTAATTGTTTGGTTTAATTTAGTTGATAGTTAATCACAAGTCCCTGTGGGTACGATATCTGGACTTATAATCCTATATTACTTGTCGACCACGTATACTTGCGTGTGCGTTTTGGATCAACAATTTTTTGGCGCCGTTGCCGGGGACTTTGAAATTAACTATTCTACTAGATTAGATTTTTACTTTTTGCCTATTAAAGTTTTTATTTTTTTTAATATTTTACTATCTTTGTTGATATGGCATCTTGGAATGATAATTGGTCGAATATTGGTTATTCTTATTTTGGTGATCCATGTCAATATTGTGGAGGACCACACTTTGGGCAAAATTGTGCATCTCAATCTGATGAGTGGAATATTTGTAATATATGTGGTGGTCAAGGTGGCCATTGGGATGGTTGTCCTAATTCTTACTATCTTTCTCAGAGTTCTTATTATAATGTTTCTAATAATGTTTATGAGTTTGATAGGAGCAAGGAAGTGGAGGATATGGAAAGCATGGCTCGTATTATGGACATGATGAGGCAAGTAGTCGAGCAACAAGATGAAACTCGAAAGGCTGCACAAAGAAATAGTGCAGCAATCATGAGAATGAAGGCCGAGGCGGAGGAAGTGGCTGAAGAGAGAGAATTCCCACCAGAAGAAAATTTTGAAGAAGCAGATGTAGTGAGCCAATCTTGGCTAGAGGAACAATCTCAACTGATAAAATCTCAAGAGTTTCTTCGTGATGGTCTTTCAAATATGACAGAACAGCTGATAGACGAAAGAACTGAGCTCAGGCAAGAGATAGACCAATTTGGCTTAGATATCCATGACCTGCACGATTAATTGAATAAAAAGGTTGAGGCGTCTGATGCCCTACAACCAATTGTTGTGGATACTGGTCAACTTATGGAGAGGAAAGAGGAATTCCAACTATTCGACCAAAATATTACTAATGATGCCAAGGTTGACGAAGAGCTCAAAATTGAGGATGTAAAAAATAATGTAATTTTAGAGTTGGAGCGTATTGGACCTCATTCTAAACACTTTTCAATATTGTGTTTGGTTGGTGACATGGGAATTGACCCAGTCGAGCATATGGAGGAGTCAATGGATGAGGAACAAAGTGTTTACACTCTGAAATTTGCCACACCAAGGAGACAAAACGACATTCCTCACTTGAAGGCCAAGAAGTGCAAGATGCGATACATATTACTTGGTTTCTTTATTTTCACACCACTGCCCCAAGAACGTGACGGAAAAATTGATGCAAAATTGGGGGCGCAATTCATATCCTCAAAGTGGAAGGAAAAGTGGTGAAAGTGATGGCGTCGTGCCGCGACGTTAAATAAGGCGCTTGTTGGGAGGCAACCCAACTTTACTGCTTTCTTTTATTTATGTCTATTTTATTATTTTTATTATTTTTGTAGTGTTGTTTTATTTTGTAGGATTTTGAGCATAGGGAGCAAAGCCACAGGAAATGTGCAAAAGCGAGCAGGTGGTTGAAACTAAGTGTGAGGTACCCGTACAAGGGATCATACCAGGGAGAAGTCTGAGTATCTCGTGAGCTGCTAATTCTTCGGCCTTTGGCCTACCAGGGAGTCTCTTTTACCCTCTTGTTATTTTTAGTGTGCATTGAGGACATTGCACAATTTTAAGTGTGGGGTGAGAAGATTGTCTGGGTGATTTTCTGTGCTATCTTAGCTTAGTTATAGTACTCGTTCTTAGTGTAGTTGTAGTACTCGTTCTTAGTGTAGTAGTTTTTGTTTTAAAAATAAATTTAGAAAAAGTTCGGACTTTTCCCGACGATGGATCTTTTGGACAATTTTCTTGAGGGATAAAAGTCCGATTAAAAATACCAAAAAAATTTTTTTTTCTTTTTTAGGATAGTTAGGTGGTATCCCTTGGTTTTTCTTTGGGCGCCGGTTCTTTTCCAAGGGTGTAGCTCGAACCGGGTACTTTATTTTTATTTTTTTAGGAGTAGTTTAGGAAGAAACTGAGTCGCTCCGAGATACTCATTGACATGGTTGATGCTGGCACAATAGGCTATGACATACATTCTGTTTTCCCGTATATTTGGTTTGAATTGTGAAGCCTAAGTAAAGTAAATAGCCTATTTTGTGACGCCTTTTCTCAGTTGTTTGACTTGTATGCTACATAGTGAAATATTGCTTAAATTTTTCAATTATGTGTGCTTGCTTGACTTGAGAGTTGAATAGAACCGTCTTGATTGAGTCATGTGCAACGTTTGTGTGAGGGATTGTGATTTTCTATGCTATCCTGTGTAGTCTAGAACTTGCCCCGTGTGTTAATTGAAGCGAAATTGTAAGTGTGCTAATCTAGGAGATGATGTAGGAAATTTCTTGCTTGATCATTGATGTGTTTGTCACATAAAAATAAAATTTTCCGTTGCTAGCCCCTTTGAGCCTATAGACCTTTCTTTTGGCACCCACGTTACAAGTCATATCCCTATTTTGTTCTTAATTTGATATTGATTGAACTTGTACCTCCTAAGGCACTTAGTCGCTAAAAGAAGTAAGGTTAGAGATTGGGGAGTAGCTTTCGAGTGGAACCATGGAAGGGCCCGTTGGTGCATTAAAGTTGAAATTAAAGGTCACTAGCCGATGAACCTTATTGTATGGAGTTTGTGAAAAAGAAAAAAAAGATAAAGAAAAATTTTAAAAAAAAATGATATTGAAAGTATGTAGAAACATAAAACACCTCCAATTCGTATTGATTTGTGCTAGTGAAAAATAGAGAAGTCCGTAATTGAAAAGAGGGCTATGTTGGATGTGGCAAGTGAATCGGTTGAGAAGAATATGAGCTTGAATTGTAAATGTAGTGTATTAAAGTTCTTAGGAGGGTTAGCCATCCTACCCGTCCCTTAGCCTACATTACAACCTTAAAAGTCCTAATTGATCCTAGATTTGGCTAGCTTAAATTAGTAGAGATATACACTATGGGCAAGCTTATGGTACGACCACGGGATGCATATGAATTCTTTGTGAGAGTGAGTGAATTTGGTTCAATTGTGCGATGTTCTTAATCTATATTCAAAAGTATATTTGAATGTATGGACTATCTATAGTCACTCTATTGTTTGTTGGTGAGGGCACATGATCTCATGAATGATTGGTAATGTTGTAAACTTTCTTGTTAGGTAAGTGCATGAATTGAGGGTGCTTAGTGGTTACAAGCCGGCTTTTGAGGTTGGGTGGTGACAAATAGGTTGTTGGAATTGATTGAAGTGAAATATTATACTTGGGCATGCTTAGCCGGGAATAATGTGAATTTTTGTGTGTTCATGCTTGTGTGCCGGTATTGATCATAGTCTAGGGTATAGTGTGTGGGTAAAAGATAAAGTACTCCTCTATAATTGTACTTGTACGTAGTTGGGGGGTTTATTAGATAGTCCCATTGCTCGAGGACGAGCAACGTTTAAGTGTGGGGTGTTGATGATAGGCTATAATTACTTATTTTAGTCGATTATTACACTCAAATTTACTGCACTTTGGTTGAGTTTGCGCTTTAATCGCTAGTGTTTTGCACTAACTGTGTGTTTACGCCTTGTAGGAGTGATTCCGAGCTATGTAGATGTTATGGAATGAATTCAAGTGATGTGCAGCTTTGAAGTCTGAGTAAAAGCCCAAGGATACGAGCCGGGATCGCGTTTGGAGGTCAACGGAAGCTAGATAGAGCGAACGAAGAATCGAGTAGGCATATTGCGTACTGTCTAGTAAAATGGATATAACTTTTTGCTCAGAACTCCATTTGGTCTCCACAATATATGGTTGGAAAGCTAACTCAAAGGGCTACAATTTTCATGTTTTACGTTTTTCCAAATTCCAAACGGAACAGGGTGAAAAGTGCGCGCCCAGATGCGCGGTCGCGCTATTTTTAGCGCGCCCAGGACAGAAAGTTGTCCAACTAGAGCGGCCATTAGCGCGCCCAGATGCGCGACCACGCTAGTCAAACCCGGGAAAAATATCCTTTTTCACATTGGAGAAGGTATAATTGTTTGGGCCCAATCCTACTTGGTATATATACATGGAAAAACGGTATTTTGGAGGAGGAGGACGCCACTTTGGTGATATCTAACATACTTTGGAGGAGAATTCACGTGGGGGAACACACACTACGCTTGGAGGAGGCTTTCAACTAGTTTTTCTTCTCTTCTCTTCCTTTTATTTCATAGTTTATTAGTTCTAGAGTTTTGGGTGCTACATGAACGTTGTAGTTTGAAGCTTGAATTGTTCTTATTATTTTATCATATTGGTTTATTTATTCAATCTTGCGCTTAATTATTTGGTTGCTTGATCACCAATTGATAACTATCTACGAATCTAGGATTGAACTCGGGAGAGGGAATTCTAGATTGCATATAAGATTGAGTAGAGCAAGATCTTAACTCTTAGGGGGAGCGGATTTGCGGTTAGGATAGGAATATACCTAATCGCTTTGCTTGGTTATTATACGGGAATTATAAATGCGTTCTTGTTAATCCTAATTCCATAGGAATATACGCGTTAGGTTAGCTTGAATAGGCGAGTTGTACTTCGGGAGAAGGCTACAAGCAATATTAACCCTGTCAATCAATAAACTAGATAAATTAATTAGACGATTTAGGTGGAAAACTCAACGGGATTGTTAGCTAACCCATAGCTCTAGAATATTCACTCATATTGAATTCGTCTCTATAATTCGCCAACTTATTTTCTTTGATCTCTTAATTTGTTACTCTAGTTTAATTTTAGTTAAATATTCATACTTTAGGAATCGCTTGAATAGATTAATTGTTCGGTTTAATTTAGTTGATAGTTAATCACAAGTCCCTGTGAGTACGATGTCAACCACGTATACTTGCGTGTGCGTTTGGGAGCAACAGTAATGTCTTCTCTTACGAATGACACCTCTTCATCAGGAAAATATGTTTTCAAGGGTTCATATTCTCCTCCCACCGGATTCTCAGCAAGATGATCTGCCAATGCTTGTCCTTTCACCGCCTTTTGAGTTACGTAGACGATATCAAACTCACTCAACAGTATCTACCACTTGGCCAACTTCCTAGTCGGCATAGGTTTCTGAAATATATACTTCAAAGGGTCCATCCTGGATATGAGGTATGTGGTATAGGCACAGAAGTAATGTCTCAACTTCTGGTCCGTCCAGGTCAAAGCACAGCACGTGCATTCCAGCAGAGAGTACCGTGCTTCGTAAGGTGTGAACTTCTTGCTCAAGTAATATATGGCTTGTTCCTTTCTCCATGTCTTGTCATGTTATCCCAGAACACATCCGAAGGCTCTATCCAATACAGATAGATAGAGTAGCAAAGGTCGTCCTGGTTCTGGCGGGACCAGAACTGGTGGTGTGGACAGGTACTCCTTGATCTTGTCAAAAGCTTTCTGACAATCCTCGGTCTAGCTTGTCTCGACATCTTTTTTCAACATCTTGAAGATGGGTTCACATATGACTATGGACTGTGCTATGAAGCGACTGATATAATTGAGACGCCCAAGGAATCTCATCACGTCCTTTTTGCTCTTAGGTGGCGGTAATTCGTGAATAGCCTTGACTTTAGACGGATCTAGCTCGATCCCTCGACGGCTGACAATGAATCCCAATAACTTTCCTGCAGGAATCCCAAATGCACACTTTGCGGGGTTCAGTTTCAAGTTGTATCTCCTCAGCCTGTCAAAGAACTTTCTTAAGTCTGCTATGTGATCTGCAGCCATCTTGGATTTGATAATGACATCGTCCACATACACCTCTATTTCTTTTTGTATCATATCTTGGAAGATGGTTGTCATGGCTCTCATGTAGGTAGCCCCAGCATTCTTTAGACCAAATGGCATCATCATGTAGCAGCATACCCGCGTAATGAAAGCTGTTTTCTCTGCATCTTCTTCATCCATATAGATCTGGTGTTAACCCACGAAGCAATCTACAAAGGATTTGAGTTCATGCTTGGCACAATTATCGATCAGGATGTGTATGTTTTGCAGTGGAAAGTCGTCCTTGGGACTTGCTCTGTTTAAATCCTGATAGTCAACACATACTCTGACTTTCCCATCTTTCTTCGGAACTGGCACAATGTTGGCTAACCAGGTTGGGTACTCAACCACCCTGAGAACTTTGGCTTTGATCTGCTTAGTAACCTCCTCCTTGATTTTTAGGCTCATATCTGGTTTGAATTTTCTGAGTTTCTGCTTAACTGGCGGATGCGTTGGATCGATAGGTAACTTGTGAGCCACTATGGACGTGCTCAAACCGGTCATGTCATCATATGACCATGCGAAAATGTCCTCATACTCTTTTAAGAAGCGGATGTACTCTTTGTTTTCTGTCGGTGATAAGTGAATGTTGATGCGAGTTTCCTTGACGGTCTCGACGTCCCCCAAATTTACTGCTTCGGCTTTCATCCAGGTTGGACTTAAGCTTATTCTAAAAGTTTTCAACCTCCCTGACAACTTCCTCGGGTATCTCATTTTCTTCATCCGAATCACTATCCTCACGTTGCGCTGCCTTATTGCATGTCGCAGTCACCGGTTCATTAGCAAAAGTAATAATAACATTGTAGAAAGAAAAGTGTAGAAAATAATAATGAATAATAAAGAGCAATGCATTTTATTAAAACTGAAAAACATCCAAACAAGTATGGCTCGATGAATCGAGCATTTATTTTGAAACAAATAAGTCTTTAAAACAAAGTTACTGAAAATCTTAAATGCCTAGAATGGCTATAGAAATAAAATCTGCCAGGCTACCCAGGGACTCGGCGGGCCCGGGATGGTGTGGCGGTCCAGTTCTTGAGAACAGCTCCCTTCTCCACATTCTGAATAGTGAGGCCTTCTTCCTCCTCCTCCTCAATTATTGCATTTCAGTCCATGTCTTCGTCCTCCAAGAACAGATTCTTCAACCCAGCTAATGCCTCTTCTTCTGTAGTTCCACATATTGTGTCAGCTTGGTAAAAAGCTTGATCCAGATGCGTCACTGGTTGCTCGAGAGGGTAGTACGGTCAATACCATGGAGGCGACCAATCTTTATACTCTTGCCATGTGTACTGGTATCCAAGCCCGAAAGTAGTACCATGACCTTTCAGCTGTATCGGTTTAGTAATACCCTAGAGATTCCTCCCGAGCCCTTTCCCGGGTTCATACCCGGACCATGCCAGAATGCTTTCTATTTTGTTGCTCCACCATTTTTCCTTTTCAACGGCGTTGACACGTTCGATGTGATAATAGGTTTCCCCTCCTAGCCTCCTTCGGTTTTCGATAACCGAAATGGTTTGGCTGGTGTAAATGGGGTTACTCCCGTCCCCGTGAATGATCACCTCCTGATGGTTCCAATCAAACTTTACTGACTGATGTAAGGTTGATGCCACAGCCCCAGCGGCGTGTATCCATGGTCGTCCTAGCAGAAAATTGTAGGATGCAGATATGTCCAGCACCTGAAAATCGACATCGAACCACGTAGGCCCCATTTGCAGACAGACATTAATTTCTCCGATGGTAGCTCTCTGAGATCCATCAAAAGCCTTCACGTTCATGGTCCCTTCTCGTATCTCGTATAGGCCTTTGCCCAACCTCTTCAATGTTGTCAACGAGCAAATATTAAGATTGGATCCTCCATCAATCAGGACCCTGGTAATGAAGTAGTCTTCGCATCGCATTGTGATGTGCAGTGCCCTGTTGTGATTCAAACCCTCAGAGCAACTCATCCTCGTGGAAAGTGATTTTGTGACTTTCCAACACCTGTCCTACCATATTAGATATTTCTCCGCTGGTGATATTATTGGGCACATAAGCTTCGCTCAACACTTTCATCAAAGCGTTCTTGTGTGCTTCTGAATTTTGTAACAGTGAAAGGATGGATATCTGAGCTAGAGTTTTGTTCAAATGATCAATGACGGAATACTCCCTTGCTTGTACTTTCCTCCAATGGTCATCTGGCCCTGTTTCGATGACAGGCTGCTTGGCAGTGGCATCCTTACTTGGTCCTCCCAGGTGTTCAGGTGTATAGATTCTTCCGGTTCTAGTCATTCCTTGTGTGGCATCAGATTCTTCCATCTTTGCCTTTTCTTTTCGCCTAGCTTAGGCAACATTATCCCAGGGTATTGCCTTTGAATTGAAAGGAGGTGTGGTTGATACGGTCACTGTAAAAGGTGCGACCACTTCTTCCTCAAACGGGACATGGGTGGCTATGGGTGGAACCACTTCTACCTCAAGTGGAACTGATGTGGCTACCTCAACCTCGATTGGCGACTGAGTCTGTACTACAATAGGAGTGAGTGTGACTGAGGGTTTAAAGTCATCACCTTCCCGAATAAGCCCAATCGACCCCTCAGGATCCCAGTCTTCGTCGTCTCTATCACATGTATTCCACCACCTCTATGATCAGGGAGAGGGTTGTTGCGAACATTGGGTGTGTCCTCCTTTGCCTGTATGACCTTGTTGTTAATCAGCGTCTGGATCTTGTCTTTTAATGCTCGGCACTCGTCAGTGGTGTGCCCCTTCATACCGGAATGGTACGCACAAGTTTTGTTAGGATTGGCCCATTGGGATGGATTCTTTAATGCCACAGCGGGAACAGGAGTGACGTAACCTACGGCTTTCAACCTTTCATACAGCTGGTCAATGGGCTCAGCGATGGCGGAGTATTGTCTGGGTGGCTTGTGGTCAAAATTAGGTCTCGGTCTTGGATAATTTTGGCGAGTCGGAGGTGACTGGAAATGAGGTGATTGGGAGTTATAGGTATGATAGACAGCGGCTGGTTGGTAATATCTGGGAGATGACGGTTGATATGTAGGTGGTGGTGCTTGGTATGTGGATGGAGGTGTTTGATATGTGGGCGGAGGAGTCCGATAGGTAAGTGGAGATTTCGGGCCCTGAGCCACCATTACTGCCCAAACGTCTTTCTTCTTTGATATGCCGCCTGATTGCAATGCTTTATTTGTGGCCTGCAATGCCTCAAAACTCGTTACCATCCCGATGTTTATGCCTTCCTCTATTCTTTCCCCAAGTTTGATCATATCGGAGAATTTATGGTTTTCAATAACCCTCAACCTTTCATAATACTGTGGGTCCTGTGCTTTGATGAAGAACTTGTTCATCTGTTCTTCGTCCAAAGATGGCCTGAACTTGGCCGCTTCCGACCTCCAGCGGGTAGCATACTAGCGGAAAGTCTTAGTAGGTTTCTTCTTAAGATTCTGGATGTAGAAAACATCGGGTGCATTTTCTGTGTTGAACCTGAATCTGTCCATGAAATCTGACGCCATACTTACCCAATTGAACCATTTCTTGGGATCCTGGCTGATGTACCATGACAAAGCATCACCAGTAAGACTCCTCATGAAGAGTTTCATCTGGATATTTTCATACTTTCCATCCCCGACAAGCTTATCACAATAGGTCCTCAGATGAACCCTAGGATCACCTGTACCGTCAAACATCTCGAACTTAGGAGGTTTGTACCCCTCCGGCAGTTCTATATCTTGTTGTATGCACGGGTCTTCATAATTCAAACTTTCTATCCCTTTACCGCCTTCGATACCCTGAACCCGACTTGTCAATTTCTTGAGTTCTTCAGCCATGTTTTTAATGAGCAGGTCCTTCTCTGAGGATTCTAGTACATGGGAAGTTGGTTGAGTAGAGTGAGGTATGGTCTCCACATATATGGGGTTGCTTTGATGAGTGCCAGGGACTTGGGTGTAGTGATGGTCATTGGTTGAGTTTTGAGGATCGGGAATGGGTTGTGGTGTGTTTTGGGAAGTGTGGTAAGTGGCGGTTGGTGGGTACTAGATTGGTTGGTGGTGGTGTTGTGGTGGAGTTGGTATTGGTAAGGGATTGAGATTTTTTTTGTTGGGGTTGTGTATTGATGTGGTGCAGGAGGGTTTTGTGGATGTGGGTTTGGTGTGTTTTGGGGAGGTGTTAGGTTCTTTGTGTTTTGTTGGTTGATGTCAGGGACATTCAGGGTGAGTGACAAGTTCTCCAAGTTGCGAACCTGCTCAAGCTCTCCTTGTAGCTCCAATATCTTTTGTTCCAATCATAAGACTAGACTATTTGGTGCCGGGGTACTCCGGCCGTCTGAAGTCTCTGCGTTCTCAACATTTTCCTTTCGAATACCGCTTAAGTCGTCCATTTTTGTTTTTCCTTTTCTTTTTGTATTTCCTGGAGGAGGAGGAGGTGGAGGGCCTCTAGATCTGGTATGATACGCTGATGATGCCAGTATGAGTGAACCAACCTTAGGGAATGGGAATAAAAATAAAGAAAAAACAAAAAGGTAACAAGTTAGTAGGGGTTTTGAAATGTTGCGGTATTTAAACACATATTGTGGGAATATAAATCCGTGTCCTAATTTGGGAGCCTCGTTGTGCCCGAGGTAGGCCTATCGACAAATAGATTTGGAGAACTTTAGATGCCAACAAATGCCTCATTTCATAATATGAAAAATAGACGAATCCCAAAACGACACTAAGATAATAGAAAAGTAAGTCACTATTGGCACTTGGCCTTATTACATTTTAAGAAAGCAAATAAATCTAGTCTATTTGGTCCCAGAAGGACCTTCCACAGATTCGATCTTCCTGACTCCATCGTACAGGTCCCCCAGCTCGCGCAGACCCAGCAGCAAGTAGGCTCTGGCCAGATGTCCTCCTTCAGTTCCTTCAGCGTTCTGGCAATCCTCAATCCTCTTTGTGACTTTAAGAGAAGGGTGTCTTGGTTGCCGATACCGAGGTTGAATGAATCATTCCACCTGGCAACAGCAAAAGTGGAGTTTGGCACAGGTCAAAGGGGAAAGCAAGGAGGAATTCCCCCTCCAGCTCCACTATTCCTCGCTCAAGATATTCCAACTTCCTGTTGGAAATGACTGCCATTTCTTTCCATTCTTCGATCAACCTCACATTCCTCTCATGTATCTCTCGGTTCTCATTCTCATAGTCGTGGACCCTCTTGCGCAGCCTGTTGTATTTGACTTGAGCTTCAGCTTCTTCGTCTATGATTTTGTTCCCTCGACCGGCTCCTGGCCTCACCATTCCCTTTAGATTGTCTTCTAACCATGTCGGGTAGAGAGGTTCGCACCCTGCATGATACCTGTCAGGCTCAATGGTGTTCTTTTCCACAATGATCTTGTAGTGGCACATGTGCTGAGCTTTGCACTTATAAGGGAGGTCGTCGTCTTGAAAGTCTGCTCTGAAATGACTCATCTTGGCGACCCTTGGTACAACCTGTTTCCTGCCTGCTTGCCTCATAACTCGAATAGGGACATAAGGGTATATTCCCCTCAACCCAATCAGCACCAAGTGTGGAGCGTCCTTGGATCTGATGATAAATTCGTCTGTTGGGATCCATTGCACTTGTTCCTCGATCAGATTTTTGAAGAATTCTACCTACTCTTTGGCACCTTCCGGCTGAGCAAACCTGTCCGGAATGTAGGTCATCCGCTTGGGGTGATGGAAGGCAATATGGTCATTCCAATCCCTTCGCGGAAATTCTTGGCGATACTGGCCCCTTTGAAGATGTTCTAATAACCACAACTGCAGCAACATGTTACAACCCTCGAAATGCTTGACCCCTCTTTGACAGCGTTCCAGAGCCCTGTAGATGTCGGCTATGATTATAGGGACTATGGTGTATGTCTATTCATTGATCCCTTCCATCAAAGTCTTGGCGACCATGGCCAGCCTAGTGTGGATTCTTTCCCTTTTCATTAGGAATATTATCAGGCCCAAGAAGCGCACAATGAACACGAACACTCTGCGGTAGATGTAGCCCAGAGAAGTGATAGAAAGCTCGTCATGGAAGGTATGGTATGACTTGCTATGGCCATACCTGTCATACAGATATTCGAAGGGTATGTAAGATTCTTTCAGGAATCCCAAGTCGGCATTTTTCTTCAGCCCCATCATCTTTAAAAACCCTTTACCAGTACGGTTCTCCGGCACCAATAACCCAGGGCTATCCCAAGTCAATCCTGCATGTCCTCCAATTTCTTCTAGAAATGGTGTCATTTCTATGTCGCCAAAACGGAACACAGCCCTTTCACTATCCCAGAACAAAGTGGCAGCCTCGATCAACCTATTGTTTGGCTCAATGTCTAGTAGAGAAGGTAAATTGCCCAAGTACTTTCTTACGTGTTTCTTGTCACTTGAGGAAAGGTCCTCCCACCAATCTAGTAGCAATGGTGGAATGTTTCTAACCATACCGAATCTGGGGACCTCGTGCCTCATTTCTGCAAAACAAAAGGGTTAGTCCCTTCTCCCCCACCAGACTCGACTATTCATACATTCATGATTAGCATATTAGCATTAGTTCTCCAAATTAATGCACAGAACGCGGTTGTGTCTGTTGGGATTATGGAAATCCCGGTGGACTTTTGGATAAGGCTCATCTTAAAGGATCATTATGTGGAAAACATATTAATTCGACTAGGTTTGACCATGATGCATGCACAATTTCAGTCAGAGTAAGGTTACTATGAGGGTCTAGATTGGTACCCTCAAGCGGACAAATTGAGGGGGAAAGGCATGGAACCATCGACTGCACCACCGATCGACTAGTTTTACCACAAATAAGCCTTTCCGAATTTAAGGGTAATAAATTAGAAGAGCAAAACCACTCATCATGCGTTGTTATAGGATTTTGATACGCAGGAGTGGAATATGATGTGGAGTATATGCAACAGTAACAACATGTTGTCAAGTATTTGCACGTAAGAAAATAATAAATGCAGTATTTAAATAACTGAAAGACAGTTACAGAAGAAGAAAACAAAGAGACAAGTCAGTTTTAGGAAAATAAGGAAATCATAAATGCTTAAAAAAAATAAACAGTTAAAATTCAAATAAGGGGAAAGGGTACGTGGGATGGAGCATGCTTAAATTGATTCATAAAAAATAAGTTCGTTATGGTAATAGCCTAAATATATCCCCAGCAGAGTCGCCAGCTGTCACGCCCTCTTTTTTCCTCCTCGCGGAGAACGTCCGCGTTTCGACATTTCATGGGGGAACAACTCTTTTCCTTTAGGGAATTGGGTATTTGAAGAGTCGCCACCTAACGGATTACGGTGCGTTAGGGCACCTTGAGAAATTAACTCATGGACTAGTTTGCATCACCAGAAATAACCTCGAGGGAAAGGTGTTAGGCACCCCTCGCGGTCCACAACAGTGGGTCCCAGCCGAACTTATATGAATCAATCACTTGAACAAGTATACAATTTCACCACGTATTTGCAAATAAGGGGGGGAATATTTTCATAAACACAGGTACGATTCAGGCAAGAGATAAATTTGCACATGCATATGTAAAGAGAAGAAAGTTTATTAAAACACATATGGAAGTGGGAAAAGGGGGGGTCCTAGGTTGGTTAGCCTACAGGATCATACCCACACAATGCCCGGTAATCACTCCTCAATGAGGGGCTACACATGACATTAGCGCATAGTCATCATATCCTTACTACCCAATTCCCTCCCCTTGGTCATAGCCTAAAGCTTCTAGCAACCTTGAAAGATATCCTATGCGTGCTCTACCCGTCCCTTCCTTGTGGCCCTGGAGGTGTTTAGGACCTCTAATTTAGGCAGTTCTAGACCATCCTAAGGTGTTTAAAGGAGAAAAGTCTAAGCGTCAACCAAAACAATTGGACTGCATTTAAAAGGGGGGGGGCAACAATTAAAGGCTCACATTTTACCTCCACAAGTAGAACAAATATCTGCACGTCTCAAACAACTGTTTCAGGTATTTAAGAGAGAAACCTTAGAACATGATATCTAGGTGAGCAGAGAGTATACAGTATTGAATTAGGACCAAAGTGTCAAAGACCTATTCAGCTTGCCTACTGATTTTAGACATGTTGAATATGAGCAATCACAGATAACAGAACATGGTTTTACAGTTGCAGAATTTTAATCATCCTACAGGCTTGCGTAGGCGTATAATAGTGATGTCCTATGAGCATGGTATCTATTATTGATCAGGAATGTAGTAAAACCGTAAACGATTTTAAACAGACAACTTGAGAATCTATAAGCATGCTTTCTTGCAATATTAATTAATACGAAAAGAGTAGGTTATTTACTTAAACTGATTCAAAACTTACCAGCATGAGCGTAGAGTTGAACTAAACTTAGTTCAACTATAGGCATGATTTCTATCTGAACATAAGGTGATGCAGACAGGATTTATTTGATCAAGGCAAAATCCCTATAGGCTTGGTTTCTATTAATACTGATTTTAATCCTATAGACATGATTTCTAAGGAGACGGATTTAAATACATGCTGTAATGGAAACTAAATTTTAATTACTTTACACCCTATAAGCATGATATCTAATCATAGAGCTGATTTAGATCCTATAGGCAAATCCTATAGGCATATTATCTAACAAACATATTTTCAATCGAAATAGACCCTATAGGCATGTTATCTACCCGATTTTATCCACAATATGCAACTACCCACCCTTTTTTTACTAATCATCCCAATATTTGTTTACAATAATTATTAGACCAAGAACGGAATATAAATTACATAAATAAAATATAAGCTAATCTATTGGGAGCCTGAAGTAGGCCCAAAATAGTCATGGTGTACCAAGCCTTTATTGATCTCAAATTCCCAAAGTTCCATAGCCCAATTCATGTCTAGGTGTGTCAGAGTTCCCTAAGGATCTCAAGGATCCTGGGTAGTGCTCACACCCAGACTTTCCTCAAACAAAGACTGATTATGTGCAGTGTGGAAGTGCCAGCCCTGATATGCCAGAGTTCAGAGAGATCTCAGGGGTCTCAAGGCAGTACACATATTAGAGGGGTAGAACCTAGTAATCTAAGAGTAATGTAAGAGTGCATAATGATTTGAAAGAGTTTGGTAAGCAGTAGCAAGAGGGCCTTAGGAATGAAAAAGGATTCTCTGAAACCAGTACATAATTATGGAAAACAGTTTGAGAAAACATGAAGAACATTTTTTCAGAGAGCTAGTCACAGAATACACAATTTCATAATAGACTTCACACAAGGAGAAAGGGGTAGGGTACACTTAGAATGCACATTGGTTATGTCAAACAAATACACAGATTCTTTATGGAGTTGACAAGTTAGTTACAAAGTCATGTTGAGAACACACTGGTCTTAGACACAAATAGGATCTCATTAGTGGAGTAGAGCAAGTTAGACTTAGATGAACAAACTAGACAAACACTTCATGAAGCAATCAAGATTTTAGAAACATTAATCATATACAGAACAAACAGAATTTAGTCATGCTGGGTGAGACAGTAAACACACAATGCAGCTCGGACATACTAGTGAGCAAATTATCTAAAGCAAGATTGGCATGCTAAACAGTATAATAGCTATAGCTTTTAACAGAATAAACTTAAACATGCTGAGTGATACAGTAATCTAGGCATGCTGATTGCTCATTGAATAGAATAGCAAATAGAATTGGAGATCACACCTAATGAACCGCAGCAATCAAAGAACAAACACATAGTTTTGGAATGGGAATTGAATCAGGACATACCAGTTAAGGAGAGAATACAGAGTATAGAGCAGAGATGGTGCAAGTAGCCAGTCTTGGCTTACAGCCAGCTAGATTAGTGAGTATTACAAATAACTGAAGGGAGGAGAGCTNACCTCATTCTAAACACTTTTCAACATTGTATTTGGTTGGTGACATGGGAATTGATCCAGTTGAGCATATGGAGAAGTCAATGGATGAGGAACAAAGTGCTTATATTCTTAAATTTGTGATGTCAAGGAGACAAAACGACATTCCTCACTTAAAGGCCAAGAAGTGCAAGATGCGATACCTACTACTTGGGTTCATTATTTTTACACCACCGCCTCATGAACGTGATAGAAAAATTGATGCAAAATTGGGGGCGCAATTCATATCCTCAAAGTGGAAGGAAAAGTGGTGAAAGTGATGGAGTCGTGCCGCGACATTAAATCAAGCGCTTGTTGGGAGGCAACCCAACCTGTATTTTGATTTTTTTATTTTTTTTATAGTGCCAAGTTTCGTGTTGTTTTTGTTTTGCAGAGTAGGGGAAGTCTGAGTACCCGAAGTTGAAGCTGAGGAGCATGTTTGAGCTTAAGTGTGGGGTCGTCCCGACCCTTAATATTGAGGATCATGTCCGAGCTAGGCCCGAGAGGGTCTCAGGGAGTATTTCTCACCCTTATTTTAATATCTCATGCATTGAGGACTATGCATAATATAAGTGTGGGGTGGGGAAACTACTTTCTGAAGTGTAATTGTATAAAATTATTTTTTTTTATTTAGTTTTTCTTTGGAACTCGTAGAAGACATAGTCTAGGTAAAGAAAAACGGAATTGAAAAAAAAAATCAGAAAAAGTTCAGACTTTTCTCGACGATGGATCTTTTGGACAATTTTCTTGAGGGACAAAAGTCAGATTAAAAATACCAAAAAGAATTTTTTTAGAATAGTTAGGTAGTATTCCTTGGTTTTTGTTTGGGCACCGGTTCTTTTCCAAGGATGTAGCTCGAACCGGGTACTTTATTTTATTAAGAGTAGTTTAGGAACAAACTGAGTCGATCTGAGATACTCATTGATATGGTGGATGCTGGCACATTAGGCTATGACATACATTTTATTCTCCCATATATTTGGTTTGAATTGTGAAGCCTAAGTAAAGTAAATAGCCTATTTTGTGACGCCTTTTCTCAGTTGTTTGACTCGTATGCCACATAGTGCATTATTGCTTAAATTTCTCATTATGTGTGCTTGCTTGACTTGAGAGTTGAACAGAATCGTCTTGATTGAGTCATGTGCAATGTGTGTGTGAGGATTTGTGATTTTCTGTGCTATCTTGTGTAGTCTAGAACTTGCCATGTGTGTTAACTGAAGCGAAATTATAAGTTGTGATAATCTAGGAGATGACGTAGGCATTTTCTTGTTTGATCATAGATATGCTTGTCACATAAAAATAAAATTTTCCGTTGCTAGCCCTTTTGAGCCTATAGACCTTTTCTTTGGCACCCACATTACAAGCCATACCCCTATTTTGTTCTTAATTTGATATTGATTGAACCTTTACCTCCTAAGGCACTTAGTCGTTAAAAGAAGTAAGGTTAGAGATTGGGGAGTAGCTTTTGAGTGGAACCATAGAAGGGCCCGTTGGTGCACTAATGTTGAAATCAAAAGACACTAGCCGATGAACTTTAATGTATGGAGTGTGTGAAGAAAAGAGAAAGAAAAAGAAAAATTTAAAGAAAAGAAAAACAATGATAGTAAAAGTATGTAGAAAACACCTCCAATTCTTAATAATTTGTGCTAGTTGGAGTATAGAAGTGCTTGAATGAACGTAAGGGCGATGTGCATATGTTGTATATGGCAAGTGATTTGGTTGAGAAGAATATGTGCTTGAATTGTGAATATAGTGTATTAAAATGCTTAGAAGGGTTAGCCACTATTTCTAGATATATCCTACCCGTCCCTTAGCCTACATTACAGCCTTAATGTCCTAATTGATCCTAGATTTGGCTAGCTTAAATTAGTGGAGATCTACACTACGGGCAAGCTTATGGTACGATCACATGATGCATATGAATTCTTTGTAAGAGTGAGCGAATTTTGTTCAATTGTGTGATGTCCTTAATCTATATTCAAAAGCATATTTGAATGTGTGGACCAATTTATATTGTGTTTGTTGGTGAGGGCACATGATCTCATGAATAATTTGTAATGTTGTAAGCTTTCTTGTTGGGTAAGTGCATGAATTGAGGGTGCTTAGTGGTGACGAATAGGTTGTTGAAATTGATTGAATTGAAGGGTTATACTTGGGCTTGCTTAAACGGAAAGAATGTGAAAATTTTATGTATTCATGCTTGTGTGTCGGTATTGATCGTAGTCAAGGGTATAGTGTGTGGTTAAAAGTTAAAGTGCTCCTCCATAATTGAGACTTGTACGTAGTTGGGGTTTATTAGATAGTCCATTGCTCGAGGACAAGCAAGAGTCTAAGTGTGGGGTGTTGATGTTTAGCTTAAAGCATATATATTTCTATGTATATCGCCTCATATTTTTCTTTTGTTTCGTGAATTTGGGATGTTAAATGCTATGATTTATATTAATTTGAAGTGGTTTTATGTGTAGGAATGATTCGGGATCAATTGGTGGCGAAACACGCAAGATTTGAGCCAAAACGAACGAAATCGAGAAACTTGCGAATTTGGGTGCCACAGGTGGCGCCCAGCCCTACCTGTGGCGCCAAAAGCAGTATACTCTAAATTGGAGTGCCGTGGAGGGCGCCTGGCGCTAGCCAGGGCGCCAGTGACGGGAATTTTGTCCAACTTTGCCCGGGAAAAGGTTATTTCGGCCCTAGACCTACCCAACACGTATAAAAGCAAGACTAAACATATTTTTTGAGGGGGGTACACCACTTTTGAGGATATCTAACATACTTTGAAGGGAGTTTCACGTGGAGGAACACACACCACGCTTGGAGGAGGCTTCTAACTAGTTTTTCTTCTCTTCTCTTCCTTTAGTTTCATAGTTTATTAGTTCTAGAGTTTTGGGTGCTACATGAACGTTGTAGTTTGAAGCTTTAGTTGTTCTTATTATTTTATCATTTTGGTTTATTTATTCAATCTTGCGCTTAATTATTTGATTGCTTGATCACCAATTAAATACTATCTACCAATCTAGGATTGAACTCGGGAGAGGGAATTCTAGATTGCATATAAGATTGAGTTAAGCAAGATCTTAACTCTTAGGGGGAGCGGATTTGCGGTTAGGATAGGAATATACCTAATCGCCTTGCTTGGTTATTATACAGGAATTATAAATGCGTTCTTGTTAATCCTAATTCCATAGGAATATAGGCGTTAGGTTAGCTTGAATAGGCGAGTTGTACTTCGGGAGAAGGATACGAGCAATATTAACCCTGTCAACTAATAAACCAGATAAATTAATTAGACGATTTAGGTGGAAAACTGAACGGGATTGTTATCCAACCCGTAGCTCTAGAATATTTTCTCACATTGAATTCATCTCTATAATTCACCAACTTTTTTTCTTCAATCTCTTAGTTTACTACTCTAGATTATCTTTAGTTAAATATTCATACGTTAGGATTCGCTTGAAAAGATTAATTGTTTGGTTAAATTTAGGTTATAGTTAATCACAAGTCCCTGTGGGTACGATATCTGGACTTACAATCCTATATTACTTGTCGATCACGTATACTTGCGTGTGCGTTTGGGAGCAACAGAGTGCATAATGATTTGAAAGAGTTTGGTAAGCGGTAGCAAGAGGGCCTTAGGAATGAAAAAGGATTCTCTGAAACCAGTACACAATTAGGGTGGAAAATAGTTTGAGAAAACATGAAGAACATTTTTTCAAAGAGCTAGTCACAGAACACACAATTTCAGAAAAGACTTCATACAAGGAGAAAGGGGTAGGGTACACTCAGAATGCACATTGGTTATGTCAAACAAATACACAGATTCTTTATGGAGTTGACAAGTTAGTTACAAAGTCATGTTGAGAACACACAGGTCTTAGACACTAATAGGATCTCATTAGTGAAGTAGAGCAAGTTAGACTTAGATGAGCAAACTAGACAAACACTTCATGAAGCAATCAAGGTTTTAGAACATTAATCATATACAGAACAAACAGAATTTAGTCATGCTGGGTGAGACAGTAAACACACAATGCAGCTCGGACATACTAGTGAGCAAATTATCTAAAGCAAGATTGGCATGCTAAACAGTATAATAGCTATAGCTTTTAACAGAATAAACTTAAACATGCTAAGTGATACAGTAATCTAGGCATGCTGATTGCTCATTGAATAGAATAGCAAATAGAATTGGAGATCACACCTAATGAACCGCAGCAATCAAAGAACAAACACATAGTTTTGGAATGGGAATTGAATCAGGACATACCAGTTAAGGAGAGAATACAGAGTATAGAGCAGAGATGGTGCAAGTAGCCAGTCTTGGCTTACAGCCAGCTAGATTAGTGAGTATTACAAATAACTGAAGGGAGGAGAGCTTTTGAGAGTGTGAGAGTGTAGATGAGCTAGCGTTCGTGTCCAGAAGTGAGGAGTAAAGAAGATTATATATAGCAGTTAAGAGCAAGAAAAATAAGGTAAAGGGAATCAACCCTTCTGCAATTAAGGAAGCCACAGAATCAATTATACATCAATTAGTATAATTTTCCCTCAATTAAGGGTAATTAACCAACGGTAAAGGCAGAACATATTTGAGGAAAGAAAATCAAACGAGCAATTAGGGGTAAATAAACAGAGGTTTAATTAAGAAAATGATCAGTAAAGAATCAGTGAATATCACTGTTAAATTAAATAAGGTAAGAAAGCTAGTCAAGATTGTAAATAAAGGGAATAGTCAGGAATCAGCACATAGGACTTTTAACAAATTGATAAATCAAGAATCAGAATTAATCATTGATTTAAGGAGAAAAGTATAGGTTTACCATGAATAGGCAAAGAATGAACATGGACATATAGAACCAGTAGAAAAGTCAAACCAAGAACATCAATAGAGGCACATTAGGAGAAGAATCACAGAAATCAAAGCATAGGGCAAAGTTAGTACACAAGTAATCTAGACAAACTCAGAATCCAAACAATAATTTCGAAAAAATTAGGGCTTTCAGCATAAACGAGTTAGGGTTAAAGCAAACCTCAGAAATCGGTTAAAAGCGCACAAGAAACAGGAGATTAAACACTCAAAAATTATCGAACGTTTTGGAGAAAGAAAATTTCGGGAAACCCTAGTCATAGAAGTCAAAAACCTGAAGTATGGTAGTGTTTTAAATCAGTCAGTGGTAGAGGAATAAGAGAAGCTTAAAGAAAAATCACAGAAACTTGAAGAACATTTCAAACATGCAGAGATTCAAACAAAGAACCCAAAACATAGTGCTAAATCGGTTGACAATAAAGAAACAAGAAATTTCTAAAGAAAAGTTGCTGACAAACTCAGAATCCTTCCAGATCTACAAAGATCTGGACGGATTCATGGCCAAAGATTAGGGTTTTGAGGAGAAAGGGAAGGAGTAAAGAGAACTTGGTTTTGAACCAGAGATTTCAACCATGGAACTTCAATAGAAATCACTCGCAAACCATGGATGAACCCTTGAAAAGCTTTGAACGAGATCTGGACCAGATCTCTTCGAGATTCTTCCACAAAAACCACATAATTGAACAGCCAAGGGGATCGGAGACAAGTAGAGGCTTCGTACAGCCATAGGACGCCATAGATTGGACAGGGATTTAGAAGTTTGGGGTCGATTTTAGGTGACGACGATTAGGGTTAGGGGTTGTTTAAGAGAGAACTCAAGAGCAAGGGATTCAAAGGCGGTTGTTGGTGAAAAATGATTAGGGTTTAGGGGTCGTTTGAAACTAAAAAAGGAAAGGGTGGGTTGTGGTCGTTGATCTCTGTGATCAACGGCCGAGATTGAAAGGGTTTGGGGCCGGATCGGGTATTAGGGTTCGGGCTGGGTATTGGGTCAAATTAGGACCAAAATTGAAATGCAAATAGGGCCAAATTTTAAATAGCCACTTTTAAAAACTAAATAATTTATGAAAAATAATAAATGAATTCCAAAAATATCTTTGTGTACTGAAATGATTTAAAATAGTTATTTGATATTTATAAAAAATATAAAAGACCACTTTATACATAAATAATGTAATTGTACATTAGTATGGGCTATTATTGCAAAGATATGCAATTTAGCCTAAAAAACGTAAATGTAATTATAAAAAATGCACTAAAAATATTTAAACACTATGTTGGCATGAATAATGAATTTAGATGGCCAAATCATCACAAAAGTAATATGAAGGATAATTATTGGCTATTTATATAATAAAAAGAGAAGAAATAAATTGATTTGGAGCTTTTAAAACTGTAGAAAAATTATAAAAAATGCTTATGCATGCTTATAACTGCATATGTGCTATTTTGAACGTATATATATGAATTAAAAGTATGTGAGGAAAAATTGGGTATCTACAAGCTAGTTTAGAACTGCTAGGGTAAGAAGGCTGTTGTTTTGGAAAAGTTTGAGAAGGTTTAAATGACAGGTGATTCCCTCCTTGAGGAGAGAATGATGCAGGCTGAAATCTTGGGACATTTCCGGGGTAGGAAGGATGGCATTAGAAGAAAAAACTTGTTTATGCACTTCTAATGTTTGCTCTTGAACTCTGGCTAAACTAATGGCTTTGGCTAGAGACCTGGGACCTAACATCTTAACAGGCAAACCAATTTCTGGCTTCAAACCCCTTAGGAAACAACTAACATCATACTCCTCTTGCAACTCGACTCTATTAAGTAATTCATCAAATTTATCAACATAATCTTTAACAGAAGTTACCTGCCTGAGATCCTTGAAATCACCCATGGGATCATCAAAAAGTTCAGCACCAAATCTAGCATAGAGATATCTTACATACTCTCCCCATCAAGGCCATTCCCTAGTCACCCTACTTCATGAAACTTTGATGCCATTGCAATGCTTGCCTTCCAGTTTGCACGAAGCTAATTTGACCTTGGATTCCTCAGGAGTTTCATCCACATCGAAGAATTGTTCGCATTTGTACAACCATTCTTTTAACCCAGTCCCATCAAACCTAGAGATAGCCACATCGACTTGATAATTTCTGGCAGGATTTGGATTTTCAACAGGTCTGGGAGCTCGAGCTTATATCCTTTCTTCATTCCTATCCACAACTGGGCCACTTTGGACAGAATTTCCCCCATTATTAATCATCATTCTTTTGATCTCCTCCAAGGCTTGAGCCGTTCTCGACTCTACAGAATTGGTCAGCTCTGTTACAGAATTGACCACAGTGTCCATAGATCCTTTGAGAGCATCAACATCCTTGCGTAATTCCGCCATGCGAGTACTATGATCTCCCATTTCCCGTCCAAGTAATCACTCGCTCTGATACCAATGATACGTTCCAGCAGTTATCGAGCTAAGAAAAGAGAAAGAAGAGAAACCTAAAGAGTAAAAATGGAGGAATTACTCTTGAACAGAATCTCTAGACTCAATTGTGAATTGAGTGTCAATGAAAGAGAAGAGAGAGGACCAGTTTATTGATATTAAACTTCACAAAAACTGAACAATACAACAGTAGGAATCAAAACTATATACTAATACATTTGGCGGGAAAGTTAATTATAACTAACTTTTGGAAGCCACATGCACTAACAACCTTCCAACTAACCTCTAACCGCCCAACTTCTTATTCCTTGCGTGAGCTACTGATTTAACTAACTACTGATTTAGTAATTGGACTAATAGGATCGTAACACTTTCATGGTTTCATGACTTCATCTCAACCAAGTATTTCAATATTCATAATAATTGTACTTCATAATACATTAGCACGCTACAGAAAATATTGTCAATTAAAGAGCTTATACTTTAAAACATAGTATTCTTCAATTCTTAAACTTTAGACTACATGAAAAACTATTGTCCAATAAAATAGAAATATACGTGAAATTCTTTCAAGGAAATGAAATATTTAATTATAAAAATATATACTCACATAAAAAGAGTTTTTTTTTTTTTTTTGGTTGGAAAGATATGCATATTAAAGATAACTAAAGAGGTACATAAGTGTTTGATGGATGCATGTAATGCATCTGATTAGTACAGCTAAAACTAGTAGAGTTTGCTACTACATCACACGTACTGGAACCAAAAGTACTAGTACTACTACTAACTAACTTAGAGGATGATTTACATAGTCTTCGATGCAGCAGTCCTGCTCGATCTTGACGGTAGGAAGTTAAGACAAAATCTGGAGGTCTTGAAAAGAGTTTACAGGGAGCCTCCACTTGTGCTGCTCCATGCTTAGCCAAACAGTCTGCCACACAGTTTTGTTCTCGATAGATTTGTTGTATCATTGGCTCATGCAACATCTTGAGCAAGAACCTACAATCAGTAATAAGATTTGTAAATTTAACAGTAGGGGAAACAAGTAAATCTATGATGTTACCTGCATCTGTCTCAACAATCAAATGTGAAATATTATGTTGGACAGCTAATTTAAGTCCCATAAGAAGTGCGAGTAACTCAGTGTGTAGGCTGGATCCACTTTGTGTGTGTCCTGCAAACCCTAAAACCCAGTTCCCAAGTGGGCATCTAAAGCAACCACCAATACCACAATTTACTGGGCTGAATGTTGTGGAACCATCTATATTTAACTTAAAAACTTGCCCTACAGGTGGATGCCATTTAATGTAGAGTGGCATTGTGTTGTGAATGCCTTTCGTTGGGGTGGTAAGATAATAGAATTCCGCAGCTTGATTATAGACTAGCTGAGCATTTGGTTGGAAATTAGTGTGCTCAAATATATTGTTATTTCTTATAGTCCAAAGCTGCCATAAGGCAAATGGTAAGAGGGTGGATAAAGGGATACAGCGATAGGATGACACTGGTTGATGTGTGATGAAATTGTACCAACAATACATAGTAGTTGCATCTCCCGGGCTAATCATATGAGCGATATTTATTTTGAGTGCCACCCATAGTAATTGCGCATGTGGACATTCAAAGAAGATATCACATAAAAAGTTGTATGTAACTTTTTGTACTTTTTATCTAGTTTCTAGTTATGTAGATGTTTTAGAAAAAATATAGATAAATCAACTATCAGAATTAAGACCAAAAATAAATCTTTATTATGCTCTCGCGTCACCGTCTCCCATTGTGGGAAAAGAAGCCCAAGTGTAGATCGCTGTTTCATCATGCGACTTATTAAGAAAATTAAAACTCCCGCTGCATCTCCATGTTTACGGCGGAACAACGTTTCCAAACCCCAAACCTTCATTCTCTCAACAAAAAGCATAAGTTAAAAAAATTAGATGTAATGTTAATTAAGATGATGAAAAATAGCATAAATTTGAAATTTGGTGCTCTAGTCCGCTGTCCCATTTATACACAATGCATAAAACCAATGTACTTTTGACACAAAATTAAAATACATATTCGATAATCACTAAAATTTTAACAGATATTAATTCTAAATTTATAATTTCAAAAGTATAATATGGTATGCTAGAAACTTTAAAAATTGAATCCGTCAAATTTAAATCATAAATTCTCCTTCGCTTAAAACTCTGCAATGATTAGATACAACAAACCCAAAAATTTCATTGTCTTTGTTATGCATGTGTTACAACATGTGCTAAAAGTTGTTCCTTTTTTCGGCAAAGTTGTTTCGAAATTCCAAAAGAGATCATAACACTTGCACTCCTTAATTTTTTTAAAATCATACAAGTTGTTAGGTTTTAGTTTTAATGTTGAAAAATAATATAATTGCTTTTGGTGTAGGGACTTAAAGGATTAAAGTGCATAAAGAGAAATAATCGAAGCTGAAGGGAGAAATCAATCAAATATTGATTGAAGCATCTAAAAGGAAAAGAAGCACTAAGAATCCGGCAAGAAAATCAATCATAGATTGCCTGAAGAGTTAAAAACGAAACGAAGCATTGAAGATGGAAGGACCCAGAATTAAGGAGCTAATCCGGCGCTATCAAGGCTTAAAGATGGAAAGCTGTCAAATTCCACACATCAAGGAAGAGAAAGGGGAATTAACCTTATTCGTGGAAAGAATCAATTTCTTTCAAAGGATCAAATCTCTTGGGTTGGCAAATCTCTTCAGTAACGGTCTCCTACAAAGTATTTATGCGCAACCTTAGGACTTAGAGATTCATGCTTTGATCAAACCAATTACCCTCTCTTTGTTCTACTACAAACAAACATTGTAGCTCTACTAGATCTGCTGTGTAACAAGTTAGAGAAGAAAGAGAGAAAAATACTGATGAGGCATTGTATCAAGAAAAGACGAGTGACACAGAAACTAAGCTGTTGGTGTAAACTACACCATTCACTTTGTACTCAAGAAACTCAATCACTGAAAGAGAAATTCCTTGCAACCCAAGGGGACTGGACTAGGATTCACATTGAATCCGAACCAGTATAAAAACTCCGGTGTCATTAATTCCTGCACTTTACTTCTGCGTTTTAATTCTGCACCTTTTGATATCTCGCTATTACATCTAGTCGACTAATTGAAAAACTAGTCAACTTATAACAATTAATTTTAAAAATAAAGCAATTTCCCCCCTCTTGTACTTTTAATTGGTATCAGAGTCAGGCTCACATTTTTCTTTTGCTTAACAACTTGTGAGAAAAGATCATGGCTAATCAAGTTATTATCGGAGCACTCTTCCAAGAAGGAACATCGCAAGTGA